>NC_049171.1:72688574-72995305 GCF_009769625.2 Cygnus olor | reverse complement strand
ACATACAAAGGAGAAAAGTAAAGTATATGTGTGATATAAATAAGCCCAGCAAAGTTATTTATTCTTAGCTATTGGAATTGTAGACCTGAATTTGCATAATTAGTTGTAAATCAAAGAGTGGAACTTCAAGAATCTTCTGGGCTGCAGGGTGGTTTAAAGAGGATTTTACTTATTCTTTTGGTTTTGTCTGCTTGGCAGGAATGTCTCAGCTGTATTCTGCAAGTGATTGTAGTTTCCATAATTGATAGTTATGTTAGTGTTCTTATATTGCAAAGGCAATAATTAAGATTTAAACTCTAATACATGGATGGTGAAGTATTGTTAGAAGCAGATGCCCTAAATTAGACATGGCTTCTACAGAATAGATCATTAAAAAATGCTAATTACTTTCTATATCAAAAGTCATTATTGCATCATTTTAATGCTTGTCAGAGTATATGCCCAGGGCTACATTATTTTTACGCAGCACAAGAAAATCCTGATGCAAATATGACTGTTTTCAAGAATTTCAGCTTCCAGTTTTAAAGCAGAACAATGTATATGACTATAGCTTTTGTTCAATCCTCTTTTTGTTTGAGATGTGTCTCTTCTTTACAGAATTTGATTGTAGTTATCATTTGTAGTTCAGCCCATTAAACATCATGAATGCTAAAAGCATTTTCTGTGGTGAAATTAAAAAGATGTGAAAAAGAGGAACAATCCTCAGGAGAAAACATATTCCAGTTAATAATAACCAGCAGCAGTAAAATTGGTACAGAGATTTGTAGGTAATTAGTCAACAGGATGAAAAAAACATATGGTCAGGCATTATGCATTATTTACTTTTCTGCCAAAAAGTTGTTACAGACTAGTTCTTTCATCTAATTAAGTTAGTATTATGATTTTATTTATGCAGTGTATTTGATACTGAACTAAAAGGTAATTGACAATATGACAACATGCTTTGGTTATTTTTTGGCTATATTTTCTCTGCCACACAGAAAAGATGGTGTGATTTCATTCCTCCATCTGATTTTATATAGCAGGAGACCTGACGAAGTATAACATTAGGCTTGTTTCTAGTATGTTGTCATTTACTAGCGATAAAAGTTTGCATATTGCAGCTATCATTTCAAGATTTGAATTATAAAATAACCTTTGCACAATTTTAGAATCAAATTCTAGAATTTTAGGTGATTGTGATATCTGCTGATTGTTACTAAATGGGAATACCGAAGTGTAATGTCACTTTTTTTTAATTTATTTTATTTATATATTTAATTTATGCTTTCATTGGAGATAATAAATATACAAGCATAGATCATTGTCAGATGACTTCATTACAATAAGGGCAATAAGAAACAAGAGATACTATGGAAGCTACTCTTCTGCTTTGCGAATCCCATACCTGTGCAGTAGCTGTAAGGTAATACTGACTGAAAAATTTAAAAAATTTGTCATGATAGAAATACATGTTGAGAAAAATCTTCGTACTTTGCCCAGAAAAGGCCCTAAGCAGTTGCACAGTTTCCAGGTGGTCATTAGATTCTGTTAGAAGTCTGAAGGATTTGCTACTTGACACTGGATGAAAAATGTAATAAAATAAAAAGCTATATTTATGAAATGAAATATTTAGTGTTTCAAAATTAATCTACTAAACAATTTTGTTTAAAAACCACAAGTTCTAATTTAGAGGCCACATGATCATTTATTATAAGAAATGTAAACATGCTATGAGAAAAAAAATCTAAAATATTGCAACTGTTGGGGTTTCTTTATATAGCCTTTCTGAATACCACAAATATATGGAAATACATCTGACTATTATCCTTTTTCTAAAGAGAATATAACTAATTTATCAGGTCCTGGGTAATAAAATGTGTGACATAATGGAATGTTTTTATGGGTAATAAGATTATTGTAAATAAAAAAGCAACTTGCATAAAGTATAATTTCTTAGACATTGGGTAAAGCTTACAATTTACTTGATAAATGTTACTGTAGAGTTGCAAATGTGAAAATCAGCCCAATCAACCCTCAGTTTTCTATGCAAGAAAACCTCTTGAAAACATTTGGAGACACACATTGAAATTAAATTGCACTGTGTTAATAGTACCTGCAGTCGTATAAAATGGATAATGAATGAATATGGAAACACTTGGTACTGGTTTGAGCCATACATTTCATTTTATTTCAAAGTTTATATTCTGGACATTTTCAGTTAAACTTCTTGATTCTGAAAGAAGAAGCAAGAATCACTTTTTTGTGTGTGATTGTGGTGGTTTTACTGTGCTAGGCAGCTGAACACCACAACCGCTCTCTCTCTCCCCCTCCTTAGATGAGCAGGGGAAGAAGTAAAGGAAAGAACAACTCACGGGTTGAGATAAGGATGATTTAATTAAAGGGAAGGAAAAAATAATTATTAAGGAAAGATTATTATTAATTAAACAATTTAACTAAACAATTTAACTAAGCAATTAAAAATTTAACTAAAGGGGAAAAAAGGAAAGGGGAAAAGGGAGGGGGGAAAGTGAAAACTAAACAAAACAAGTAAAGGCTATGTGGAAGTGCAGAGGAAAGAAATTACTCTCTACTTCCCACAAATGAGTGATGCTTGACCATGTCCTTGAAGCAGGGCCTCAACGCACATAGCAGGTGTTCGGGAGGAGGACAGACATTTTCACAACGAGAGCCCACCCCTCCACTCTTCCTCCTTTTTCCACCTTTTATTGCTGAGTGTGACATCATATGGTATGGAATATCCCTTTGGTTGGTTTAGGTCAGCTGCCCTGGTGATGTTTCTTTTCTCACATCTTTGCCCACCCCTAGGGGGGTTAGAGAGAGTCCTGATGCTGTGCCAGCACTGCTCAGCAGCAGACACAACACTGGTGTGATACCATTGTTGTTTTAGCTATGAGTGCAGAGCACAGCACTATATGGGCTGCTGCAGGGAAAGTTAACATCCCAGCCCTACCCAGTACAGTGATTTATTGAGTGTGTGGAATTAAATAATTTCTACGACTTTTCTATTAATAGCAGAACACAGACAATACTGACATGAAGATATATGGTCCAGAATGTTTATTTGCACAACAAATATCCGCACGCTTGTAGTGTTTACACATATACATATAATTATGTATGTGGTGATGGGGTGAATGTATGAATGAAGAGTGACAAAGATAGAATTAAAGTCTTGTCCCAAAAACATGGGAGGTACTCCAACAAAAAAGTTAGATTTTCTTTATAATAAATAAATCTGTCTGGTAGAGGAAAAAAAAATGGAAAAATGAATTATTTTTCCTTTACAAAGAGAGATTGCATACTGGAGAAGGGAAGAAGCCAAGAGTGAGAAACACAAGAATATGTCTGAAGAAAATCAAAAGATGACTTAGTTTTCTCTGTTTCTGGGATTATGGCTGAGAAGAGCATTTTAATTGTACGTTTTATATATAACCTCCATTTGAAGAATACTTGTTTATTTATTTATTTATTTGTTAAACATTTTGCTCTTGTTAGATGACCTACAGTGCAGCATATTTGCTTTCTCCCTTATCATCACTCTTACTGCTACTCCTGCTAATAATGCATTTATTTGCATTAGGGAGAACATGGGAACCAAAACTGGAATTAATTTTGTGCCTGACTGTGGGTAAACTATGATGAGAGAGGTGGGGGAGAGGGAGAGAGCACCAATCTCTCTTTGCCATCTGCAGGTCAAAAGGACACACCAGGTGGAAGTCAGCTAGAAAAGGAATGCAGGAGTGTTTGATAAACAAATGGAAATATAGCTATGTTAAAACTGAGGATCAACACTTCAGCTCCATGTCTATTCAGCCAATGACAGGCACCAGTCCTTTGTAAGGGATTGTTGTAATGAAAAGGTTTAAAGGGAAATTTAACAGAGCATAAAACTTTGATTTCCAGCCACAATGGTTTTCCAGACATGAGAAGGCACAGGAGAAAACCTAACAGTGGCCAAAAATAGCAGGCATTCAGTGTTGTTATTGTTAGCAGAATTAGGGTAGGTGTTTGTGACTTTTTATAGGGGGGATTAAATAATGAAAGTCTTAAAATGAGAACAAGCTCTTTAGCTACAGATATCTTAGATATCTTCAGAGATTTAGGTACAAATATGTCTCATCTACGTTTATAGCGCGCTTCATTCTGTAAATTCTTTTGCCCATCTCTGTGATTAGTTTTGCTTAATGTGCTGATGCATCAGGAGTGTGAATACTTCTGACTGGACATAATAGTCATAAAACAACTAAAATACTTGAGAATTTCAAATGATTGAAATGCTAAATATAATAGCATAATATATTAGCATATATAATATATATGCATATAATAATAATATTAATTATATATAATTATACATATATTATATATAATAATATATATTATTATATATAATAATATAATAGCATAATATAATGCTGTGATTGCAGCCTGAGATTTACTCTTCTTTAGCTGAGAAATAGAAGCTAACTAAATCTATTTTGGGCCAATTAACATTATACTGATGACCGTTCATTCTTCTAACCAGGAAATATATATATATATATATATATATATATTTTTTTTTTTTTGGTAATAAATAAACCAGTTCTAATTCAAATACAGTTATAGAAATAGTTTTTGCAATGTGATATTTTTTTCTTTGAAAAGACCTCTTGATTTTCATTGTGTTAGGAGTAAAGGGAACATGTTACTTTTATAAGAGAGAATATCTGTAAATCTTGTTGCCTGTAGAAGCATCCTGATTTTGCTGTTACCTTGTGGTAGACAAAGAGGTTGCACTTGTGGGTGAGGATGATACAGAATAGCATACCCATCAGTTGCTGTCCAAAAGAGTTTACAGTCTAAAAAACCTACTTGTCAAGTACTTATATGCAAGCAATAGACCTGTTTATAGGCTTTGGTTACAGCCACAACTGTCTTAACTTCCTCTCTGATTGTTGTCTAAAACCTCAGAGAAAATAGACTGATATTATTTTAATACTGTAATTGAAAACATGAATCAAAAAAAGTCTGTACCAACAGAAATTATTCATTTATGACATTCAAATGAGATATCCAAATCTGAGATGATTTGTTTTACTGACTCTATGTATAATTAAACCTGTTTTACTTAAAACTCTTGATAGCATGTATTTGTCAGTTATGATTACAAACAAACCAAATTCATCTGCATTGGTGAGAGAAGTACAAATATTATGAGCTATTGAATATAGAGCTAGATGCCAGCATATTTTCAATATACTTTTAATCAAATGAAACTGCAGCAAATTGGCCAAATGTTATCTAAAATCTCCAAATTCTGAAGACAGACCCAACCAAGAATGATACTTATGCAACAAAGAATGCAAATTGTAGGTTATGATGCAATGTAGTAAATAATAGTTAGCGAAGTGAATATTCAGTTTTTCTGAAAGACTAAGATGAACTCCTCCGGCTTTGTTCTGGTCTTACAGAACAAAGAATTCAGATCACATTGATTTACATTCATATATTTTGCGTAGTATGTGAATATTTCTTCAAGTTTGAGCCTGGATCAAAAGGAGGCATTCTGCAATGCTGTCCTAGACTGACAAATATTTAAAAAGCAGTATAGATACGCTTTCTAATCAGCATTCTAACCTCAGAGAAGGAAAATGTTTCAAAATCTTAAAAAAAAAAAAAAAAAAAAAAAAAAAAAAAAGTGAAAAGTTATTACAGACTTTAGAAATTTGGGAGATGTACACAACATAATAAATATAATAAAAAGAGGTAAAGTTAGTATTTTGATCAGCAGTTGTGTATGGATTTTAAGGAAGAACTGCAGATTCCTCATAACAAAATGTAATCTGTAAGGAAATACAGCAAGACAACTATAAGAAAAGCTATAAGTAAACTTTATCTAGAGCAAGTTACATCACAACCGCAGAAACTACTTCTAGGTCTCTGGAGGCACTGTCTCCCTTCATTAATCAGAGATCACAGGGAAGGGTGATAATTAATTACACTGTTTGCTTTTCTTTCTCAGATAATTTCAAAAAAGTTTGATATCGTATTGCAACGCATTGTACACCTCCAGATGACAGCGAACAGTTCACATAGCAAATATACTTGCACTCTTACATTGAAGTTAATGATAGGATACTTTTATGATGATCAGAACATACTCTATTAAAAATAACGTAGCAGGATAGAAATAGCAGATTCTATATGGTAAATGATGTTGAAATGAGACAGCTTTCTATAAAGTGACATTAACTGTATAAATACATGTAGGTAAAAGATGTGCAGCTCTTCACTCTCTCAAATGTATATATATTAAAATACAGGTTTGTGGTTATGTCCATATATATGTCCATTGAATAATACAATTAAGGTAATAGTACTATTATCTGAATGTGATATTCCTTTAGGTATGAGCAAAGAATTCATATGGAATTTATTAAAAAAAAAAAAAAAAAAAGTACTTTATAACTAGAAACTTTTAAAATATATCGTGGAATCCTTTATATAGGAAGTACCATGAAGTCTTTCCCTGAAAAAAGTGCTTAAGATTTCATTTCATTCTTTAAGCTAAATGAGGATTTCTTTAAGTAAATTTTGAGTACAAGAGGCAATCATAATGGTGTTAAGAGCATGGTTTTGTGGAACAAAGGGACATGGTTTAGTGATGAGATTTGGTAAGTTAAGTTGCACTTAGTGATCTTGATGGTATTTTTCAATCTAGATGATTCTATGATTCTGTGATAATGGTTTCAGAGTCCAAATCAGATAGATAGCATTATATAGCTTTATCAAATATCTTGTGAAAAGTATTAGGGATGATACTACACGAGGAATACTTCCGCAAATAGGCAGTAGAGAGGAGTCGGTCAAACATAACAGCGTTGTGTTAGGATGTTGACTAGGGTGCCATGTTCATGCCTGAAATTCTTCACATCCTCATGAAGTCTTCAATATAGAACTAGTATTTTTATCTGAGATTTTTGTAATTCTGGATACAAGCAGTCTATTGAACATTTAATAAAGCCTAATGAAACAAATGAAATTAAATTCTGTTAAAATAAAATTCCCTAAGTTATATATAAGTAATACCTCATCTGTTCTTCAAAACCTTTTCCTGATTTGATGTTTCAATGTAGTATTGTCAAATGCAAAGAACATTGATTTGAATATGGCAGCTAATATATTGGAATTGCCAAAACAATGTATCGGTGTTCTGTAGGGTTTGTAAGTATTGAAATATCTCAGAAGTGATGTACTCCCTTATTCTGAAAGCACGTTGGATTTTTTTTGTTGTTGTTCTTTTTCTTTTCTTTTCTTTTCTTTTCTTTTCTTTTCTTTTCTTTTCTTTTCTTTTCTTTTCTTTTCTTTTCTTTTCTTTTCTTTTCTTTTCTTTTCTTTTCTTTTCTTTTCTTTTCTTTTCTTTTCTTTTCTTTTATAGTACACATTTCTCCTTCAAATCTAATCAATTATTTGAATTGCTCTGAAAGGAAGTAAAAGTAGATATGTATTCTCAGAATACAAAAAGCACTGAAAATGGAAAAATACATTCTGACTTGCCTATGTTTAAACTCTGAAAATGCTATCAGTGAAAAGTGGCATCATTGTCACGCAAAAGCGCATGCTGAAGTTATATACCACATTTCATTCAGCGGAGCAGATAACTGAAATAAGTGTTAAGGTGGAAATGCCACTGTTGAATTGGTGCTCCTACTTTATTCAGTATTATTCTCAAAATTAAATCTTGGCAAATTATAGACAGGCAATAGTTTATAAAAGTTGTCACTTTCAGCCTATTGCTTATAGTTTAGTTTAGATTAGGAGTAGACAAAGTTACAATCCACTGAATCAATCTCTGATTTAAAGGCTTCCTTCTGCTCCGTGGCACTAGTAGCAAAGCATTCATGGTTTAAGTGATACAGACCTTTAATAGGTAACTTTCTCTATTAAACGTGAAAAATCATGGCTGCCATCCTATTGACAAGACCGATAGAATGGTAGAAGAATCCAAATGGAGACAAAAGCATGAGATAGCTGCTGCTTTTTGGGAAAGATTCCTGAGAATCTGTACCAACTGCTGAAGATTTGTAGGAACTTGCTTCAGAATAGCTCCAGCTGTAGAAGATGAATAAGCTATCACATGATAATGTTAGTACAGCCGTGAGCCCAAAGTGCTCAGTTCTGTCTCTCAGTTTAGCGCTACAACAGATGCATTCAAACATCTTGTAGACTTTTTTCCCCCATCCTTTATGTTAAGACTCAACAGGGATCATTAAGTGCTGCAATTATAAGTCACCTTTGACTAACTCTTTAAAAAAATGTCATGAATATGTGTAAGACCATGAGGCAAGCAGAATGCATCTGCTCAGTGCAGTGCTCCTGAGTCTTGTGCTTTATCTCCTGCCCTATTTTTTTTATTTTTTTATTTTTTTTTTTAAGTTCCTGCTCTAGCTTTGTCTTCCCTATGCTTTCAACTGTATCTGGCTTTTCTAGACTTTCAGCACAGAATCTATGTCCTTCGTACATCTGTAACTTTTTGAAGGACTCTGGCACAGCCTTTGTTGGCTTCTGAGTACAGCTTTTTCCCCTTTAGATTGCTGGCTTAGAACAGAAACAGTTATGTTTATGAGCATAGTAGTGTGAGGAAATTTGATTTGAGAGTTATGCCTCCCTGATTGGATGGATGAAAGGATAAGATTCTTCAGCCGTGGAGATCTGGCCTTTCTTACATGGTAGGTTTAATAACATACCCATGCTTGTAAATGACACTGAGCTGTCTGTTCACTAAGTTGGACTTCTGAGTCAGGTTATATCACTGTTGCTTCACCAGCTTTAATTAAAGCTATGTTGATTTACACTGCTTTTGGATGATGTGTTTAGTGACTGAAGATCCAGAAAGGAGTTGCGCAGGAAATTGGTAATTACACTTCTTGAAGTGGACAAATGAAATCAAGAATAATCTTTCCTGTCATTTTTAAATAAGTTCAGATAGATGATGGGCTAAAATTTTATCCAAAAACACTTAGCATTTATTGTATCTGAGTAAAGCAGATGCTTTTAGGGTTTCCGATTAAAAAAAACAACCAAACAAAAAAACAACAAACACATCCTTTACAGATAACACCACCTGATTACACTGCCTTGGTGACAGTCTGAATAAAAAGCAGAGAGATATAAATAAGGATGGAGTGTGAATTACTGTCATGCTGAGTAAGCTGTTCTTCAGATTTTTAACAGGCAGACTGGTATAAAGAAGTCTGTTCTGCCAGTTCTGAATCTGTTTACAGGCATGGAGGAGTCTCCAGATTTCTCAATTTAATATCCTTCATATCAAACTATAAGAATAAAAAAAACATAGAAAGTTATGTAATCAGTAGACAAGATTTATTTTTTATTTAGTAGACCACAGCCACTAAGTTACTTTGAGTATTGTGCAGTTCAGGGAGCAATATATTACTATTTTCACAGCAACTGTGTTCTCCTGCATAAAAAAATGAAAAAGACATCTGAACAACTTGAGGCAACAAGGAAAGCACATAGAACAGCAACAACAGAAGTAAAACTTGGAGTAACTCTACTCATTTTCTAAGTATGATAGTATGCAGTGTTTATTATTAGACTGTTTTGCTTGTTGTGTTTCAGAATTCAAAATTTACCTACTTTTTCCAACATATCTTTCTGAAAGGCTAAATACTAGGCATATATAATCATCACTGCAATACTGTTTACAGTTTGAAAGGTCATTTGACATTAAAGAATCATAAGGACAAACACAAGATATTTCAGTTATGGGAGCAGTTTTTGAAATATTCTTTTTAGTGCTCTCAGTGACTATGTGCTGAAAAGTTATTATATAAACTTCAGATGTTTAGTAATTAGATAATATTCATCACAATTCATTGTGATCAACCGATTTTTCACATTCATCATTTCATTGTGATTGCAAATTTGATTTCAAACTTTTTTCTTTGAGAGTAGAAGACTGTGTCCAGTCTTTTTCAATGATGAATGCTAACCTTCATTCCATACTAGATATTTGAAGACATATTTCCTTATCTTCTGAGTACTTGGCTCCTGTCAGTATTTTGGTGAATTTATGATAACACAAATTCTTCAGTGAAATTGTTTGTATGTTAATACAGCACATGGCCTCAAAGGGGTTGCAATCACACCAAAAAATGATTTCTGCTTTAAAAATAAAAAAAGTGATTTTTTTTGTCCTACCCATGAGGAATTTTTTAAAAACCTTATTTTTAATTTTATAAGGATGCTAGTAGGTTTGATACAGAACACAGCGTGCATCTCAACCTGTGCTGATCAGCAGAGGTAGCCCAGAAACAATCTGACACAATGTCATTCAAGTCTTAGGTATCTGAAAACAAAACAAAACAAAAAAACAAAAACAGAAAAACATTTGTAGGAAAACCTGTCCACCACTTTCTGCAGAAATTTTTTTGAAGAAGCCTAGTGAAATGACAGTCTACTAAGGCTGGACACTGTTTCTTCTACTTTTTTTAAAAGGAGAAAAGTTTGCTCATATTCTTAAACCTACATCTCTTTTCCTAAAAATAGAATCCACATTCTGTATTTCTGTTTACTGCAATATTTTCTGAATATTTCAATTCATAATATTGCAATATTCCACAATATTTCACCTCCATTTAGGTGGTAGAACAGAATATGTATTTATTTCATATATATCCAGTGTGCCTAATTGTCATATTGGATTCAAGAGGTCTCTTATTCTGAAAGTAACACAAAGCTCTGATTATGCTATAGATCAATAAAAAATATCAAGAGCTGTACTGTAATGAAAAAAAATTTAAGTGGTTTTATCTTGCTCTGTGTTGTGACTCAGTGTTGAGGCTGGTAAATGAAGATCATTCATCCAGATTTTGTGATGAAACACAGTGCTATGAAAATTTAACCGAGCATTCATTTAGTGCAAACAAATTAACAGGAACAATAAACAGGTGAAAAAAATGAAATAAATTGGTGCAGTAGAACTACGCAGAAATTCAAAATGGCCAACAATCCAAACGCAGACATATCCGGGATGTGTTCAACTTTTCTTCCTCTGTTGTCATCAAACCATATATGGCTTATACTAAAAACAATATATATGATCTAAGTTGGTCTAAGACCGGGATGCCTGAGAAAGCGATGGTCTGGTACTTTGTAACACCTCCGGCTATGTGCTTCCTCTCCTTGTCATTCATTAGTGATAGTCTTCATTCTACTTTAGGGTGAATCAGATAAGGCCATAAGACTCCAGTGAAACCTAACCTTGTAAAAGAGTGGGAAAAAAAGGACTTTATTTTTCCCTGGATCAACTTATGTTGCCCATTAAACCCAAAGAAAAAAATGAGCTCTTTAGATTTCAGTGAAGCCACTTTGCTTTTAAAGTTAATAGCTTTAAATGTGAATTTAGAAGTGCTGCCATATTACTTTTTTTTTTTTTTTTAATCCCCATTTTCACTGCATGTAAGTTCTCATATTTAAAGATAATGGCAATCAGACCGCATAGTTTATGATTGTTTGTCCCTGAATCATAGTTAAAAGAAATTCCACATCTCTTGTTTGCTCTTGAGTTTTATTCCATTTATTTCTGTAATGTAGTTAAGTATTAAATCGCTCTTCATTTTCAATATTGTATCTACAATTGTCAGTGGCTTGTATTTTTTTTCCATAAGTATATTCTGTTTATTTAGAAAAATAGAAGAATAAAGTAAACAAGTATGCCAGGTCATGTAAATAATTTTTATGGCTCTGACATGCTTAGAATTAGCATTGGTGTTTAGGATTTAATGCTAGCAAGTAGATTAACAGAAGGGAGCTAGACAGAAAATAGTATGTGTTTTATGATTAGCTTGATCTATTAGGGAGGAAAGCATCCATGGGTCTGTCAGATTCTAGTCCTGATGAACACACTGAGGGTAATAAATTACTGTAGCCTTTTAAAATAATAATAAAACAGCCTTTATTTCATTTTAATGTGCTATATTTCTTTTAAGCCTGCCTTAACTTTCATAAATTTACAAGCTCAGGGAGAAATCTTATTTGTGGTCAAAAAGTTCTAGAGTATATGTTTTGTAAGATCTAGTACTGTGATGGCTCTGTTACTAATCCAGCATACATCATTATAGCTTTTAAGACATCAGCAGTGCTTTCTGGAAACAAACAAACAAACAAACAAATCTCTGCATAAACACAAAAAGCAAGGTTTTGTTTTGTTTTGTTTTTTCCTTAAGCATTAGGCATAAGGGATGCTTTGATTATGCATATATTAGACATGAAATGCTGAGAGGATTAATAACACTTAATCAACACTTGCTGATCTCAGGAGGACTGTGCCATCTGACACCACGAAAGAGGTGTTACAAATTTTGTCTAGTTCCCAAGTCTATAAAAGCTTTCTTAAGTCAAGGGGGGAGAAAGTACTTTTTCATGCCTTGAGTATTCCAGATCTGTATGGTTTCCATATATTTCTGTCTCATTGAATATTGGTTCAGGTGCATATGTTTCTCACTGAGGCATGGATGAAAGTGTGACTCTTCAGGTGACTCATTCTCAAATTTCAAGTAGGCAAACCAGCAGTGGACGAATCAAGTCTGTCTGTTAGGATGTGTCTCTAACACTGGGGGAGCTTTTCAAAAGCACTAATAGCATCTCACATCTACTGACTTTCATCTGCTCTTCTCCCCATGCCTAGAACTTGAGTTGTCACACAGCTGGTTTAACATCTGGTTAAAAGAGTAGCCAAGGAGTAGCAGTAAGAAAGTGGTATGAAATCAGGATATGGAGGTCATTGTGTTTGCATACAGACCTCCGAATCTTTAAACTTTGTTGTGGTTTAGCCCGGCTGGCAGCTAAACACCACACAGCCATTCGCTCACCCTCCCCCCTCCCTCTCTGGGATGCGGGAGAGAAACGGGAAAGTGAAGCCTGTGAGTTGAGATAAAGACAGTTTATTAAGACAGGAAAAATAATAACAACAATAATAATAATAATAGTATTAATAATAATAATGTGTACGAAATAAGTGATGCACAATGCAATTGCTCACCACCCACTGAGCGATGCCCAGCCTATCCCCGAGCAGCCGCCCCCCCCCCACCCCGGCTAGCCACCCCTATATATTGTTCAGCATGACGTCAGATGGTATGGAATACCCCTTTGGCCAGTTTGGGTCAGCTGTCCTGGGTCTGTCCCCTCCCAGCTCCTGCTGCATCCCTAGCCTGCTCGCTAGCAGGACAGAGGGAGAAGCTGAAAAGTCCTTGGCTTGGTGTAAGCACTGCTCTACAACAATTAAAACATCAGCATGTTATCAGCGCTCTTCTCATCCTAATCCAAAACATAGCATCCTGCCAGCTACTAGGAGGAAAATTAACTCTGTCCTAACTGAAACCAGGACAAACTTTTACTAAGCATTTGACATGATCTATACTCAAAACAGAATGTACAGTGTGTAATAATGACTGTGAAATAACAGACACTATAGCCTACCATATATTCTTAATATTCTGCTACCATATATTCTTAATATTCTTAATATTCTATTTACCTTTCTGAGTGAAGTTCATGTTTTTATTTATAAAGTGGAATGACCTGGGACTTTTCAGACTGACAGTATTCCATCTTCTGCTGGAAGCCTTTAGCTGAGGTCAGGAGGGATGTTACAGTGAGAATCTCAGGGCATATATAATACTGTAGCAAGCAATGTTTTTCCTGAAAAACTATTAATATTAATTTTTGTATTGCTATCTATATCTGAAATTATTCACATCCACTGGCCTGTTACGTACGCTGTTAAGCTTACCTGACTAAAAAAATAAGATAACACACATTTTCTAGTCCTTCTAATCTTATATTTCATTCTTGACCAACAAATAAAACCATTTCCTGGTATTGGTCTGTCTTTATCCCATTGAGATGCCTACCAAGTTAATTCAGGTCACTTTCAAGAGTTGTGGAGAAATTATGATACCATTGCTTCAAGTGAACATGGGATGTTCAACATTCTGCATTTCTTTGCATTTTAGAATATAGTAGTCACAGATCATAAAAAAGAAGATATATATATATATATCTTACTGATAGACAAGTAATTAATTTTTCTTTGAAGGGAGAATATGGTAAATAGCAATAAAACAGACTTGTTAAGATTTTGGAAATATATATGTTTTAAAAATTGACAGGCAACCATTGTGGCCTTGCTTCTGCAATGCCAAGGACATACATTGGCACTTTTGTTATAAAAAAAATATGTAAATCTGCTCTAAAATTTCCTCCAGAATGATTTTATTTATTTAATTTGGTTTCATAATAATATAGGAGAAATAAATTTTGATTTCTTGTATCTTATTTCAAATATTTCACATTTGTGTAAGATCTTTTAATTATTATCACATATACACAGTTTTCAGTATGTAAAATGCAGATGCTGCTTATTAACAGAGAGAGGGCAATAAATTCTTAGAGTAGGAGGGGAGAAGTTTTGAATGGGCCACTGGGTCCTTTCTCTTTTTATTTAGGGGATATGCATATCTAGTATTTCTGTAGAATAGTTTCTGAGGTCACTTCTGAAAAAGTGGTGTGAATTGTGAATTTGTTCACTGAAACATTGGGTTATGGCCTGTATGCGGCCATAAAAAGTGATAATTTGATAGCTTGCCTGTTGAATTCTGTTTTGAAAGACCCAATTTATATTTTATGTCCCTTTCATTTGTGGTTAAGTACTACTAAGCTGCCTCTTAATGTTGCAATTGTGTATAAGCATACAATATATTGTCTGCATAACATTTGAATCTGCAGTGTACATAGTAGAGCTAAGAGATTGTATGCTTTTCTCTTCCATTGGCAACAGTAGGTTAAGTTTTTCTGTGTGGCTAATTAAACTGATTTTCTAGAAGTGTGGCTTGTTCAGCATCACTGTTGACTGACAGCTGATATTTGTCAGTCCTCCCTGTTTACACCCCATATTCTCACTTTCCAAGAGATTTGAATGTCCTGGCTGTGAAGTCTTCTGGTAAATTCTGGGGATAATTTCTTGATACAATACTGGGTGGGCCAAGCAGGAGTGATACATAGCTGAATCCTGCTATTCACTAAAAAGATAAAGAAGTAATGACCATGAAATAGAGTTCAAGATCATGAGGAAAGTGAGGACGGAGAGCAGCAGAGTGCAGAATCTGAAGTCCAATAAAGCAGACCTCACCATACTATGGAAACTGTAGGTGGGGTCCCATGAGAAGCAGCTCTGAAGGGTAAATGAACTCAGGAAACTGGCAGGACAGCATCCTTCAGGCATAAGAATGGTGCCTCCTGTCCCTGCTTGGGAAGACAAGTAAACGTATCAGGAGACTAGCTGACTAAGCGGAGATCAGTCATGATGGACCTCCAATGTAAAAATGGAGGTGGAAGCAAGAACAGGATACAAAGGAAGAATTTAACAATGTTTGCCTAGGCATTTAGGTATGGTGTCAGGAAAGCTAAAGTTCAGCTGATTTTGAGACTTGCAAGGAGTATCAAAGGCAATAGAAGACCTCCTAGTGCTGTATTAATAAGATGCTGAACAAGGAAAAATGTGGGCCCATTGCTGAATGGCACAAGTGTAACAGCAGAGAGAGAGAGAAGACCATGGTACTCAATGCATTCTTTGCCACAAATCTTTACTAGCAAGAACTCCCAGGCCTGTATACTTAGTGACAGATTTTGATAGATATGTAGAAACTTTTTGCTGAGGAATATAGCATATAGAATCAGTTACAAAACAGACTTATGTCAGATACAACTGAACTAACTAATTTTAATCAGTTATTCTTTAGTCAACATCTCCACATACTTGAAGCTTCTGTATTTTAGTCACTCATATTTTCCTAAAATTTTGCATGCAGTTTCAGTATTGTTCGGTAATGTGGTTCCTGAAATGAAAGGAAAAAAATTGGAAATCATTATATGAAAATTGTAATTATGTCATCTGCTTTTGCATATCCACTGGTTTGTGCTCTATTTAGAAAGGCAATATGAAATGCTTCCATGAGACCAGCAGTGTATTTTTTTTCCCACAGGCTTCTTAAGTTCAAATGGATCACATCTCATTGTGTGCAGAATGGCTTTGTATTGTGCATACAGAAAGCCTTGTCTTCCTGCATACAATATGCAGGAAGATGCTGAGCATGTGCGTGCAGGAAATCCAATTCTTTAGATTTTTTGCAGTGTTCTTTCTGTATCTGTTTATCCAAGTGTAAATAACACACAGTTTAATGCAGTGTTTCATGTGCTAGTTTGAGGGTGTCATTGCTCACCCAAATATTTCTTACTCTGGTTCAGTACAGATCCTCTGCCTAGAGCCTTCTTTTTCACTTCTATAACATTTTTGACTACAGATTTCAGGATGGACTAAATAATTTAGTAAACAATTATAGAGTCATCCCACTGAGATTATTGCTGTTTTTTTTTTTTTTTTTTTTTTTTTAATAACTAAAATATCATAAAGCAACGGAGTTAGGGATATGGATAATAGATACTAAAAAAAATTAGTCTAAGATATATACAAAACTGGCAGATAATTTTTAAAGCATTTAATTAAAGGTCAAACAGAGTTTGTATTAATTCTCAACTTTTCTCAAATCTAGTAATTTTTTCTGTTCTGCTGTATATTTAGGTAGCATTAATTCAAATGGAACTTTGCATTTTATAGGGATGTGAATTCATAGACGAATCACATGCTCTCATAGATGACGGTTTAAACAGCGTATATTTTCCACTGTTAATTTACCTCAATTGCCTTTGGAGTTTGTTTTAAGCCTGTTACATTTTTCCTCCAGAAAGTGACACCTATGTATGAAGTAATTGAGTCCATTTAGGTCTTGGAGATGGTCACCTGTTTTCTTCAGGGACTCTGAAATTAACATCACAGAAGTCTTCAGACTGGCAAAATTAAATTAAGCTGAATCAACCAAAGTCTGACAAATTATAGGCTTCTGCTCAATTTGGGTAGGTACCTATGTAATTTTGGAAATGTTGTCCTTCAAGCTTAATATTTTCAGAAGTTGTTTCTGTGTAAGCACTGGTTTTGAAATATTTTTGAAACCTCTGATGTACCAGTTACCAGGTTAAAGATTGTACAAAGTTGAAGTTTGAGTATAACCTTATTTGTAGTGCTTCCTTTAAATGCTAGACATCACGAAGCACAGATCAATAAAATTATAAGTAGCAATACACCCTAAAGAAAAATAATAGCAAAACAACATCCATAAATAGTTGTAAAATTAGGCCCAAATTTAATAGTGTCAGTGTTTTAACATGAGGAATATGTGTATCTTGGATAATTTAAAACAATGGAATTGAAATTTGAAGACTTCATAGTTAGCCACAAATAATGTATTAAATTAGTATATTAAATATTGCTGGTGTTTCCTTGAGTCCATATTAATATTTTGCAACAACTGAACATTTTGGCTTTTTAATTACTTCATTAAGCCATAATGATGTTCTTGCACTGTCATACCAGATAGCCTGTTAATGGGCTGGAATACAGCAAAAAGCCATCAGGGATATATCTTAGGGGTTGATCAAGCACTGTGTTGGCTTCAGTTTTACTCTAGCATAACTCCACTGAAAACAATTGAAAGACACAGACAGGTATTGTAATACAGTGGTGAGTTGAATCTCTTATCTATGTTTTGCTTATTGAAAAGAGAAGTGCTTGCAGTAAGGAAAGTGCTTCAGAGTGGTGAATTATATTCTGAGAATTTTCTATGTGATCAGCACTGTACGTGAGAGACCTGATTTGAGAAATAAACAGGCTTAGTACAACTTCTTCAGCATTTGATCTAAGTTTGACTCACAGTTGAATTACCTATCGTACACTGAACATTTAGCCTCTGTAGATATGTGGATATTATTTTTTTTTAAAAGTAATCTGAAAGACATGTATGGAAATATTTCTAGAAGAAATATGTGAAAAGATGGAGGTCATCCTCCATCTTTCATTCATCTTGTTCTTTAGAACAAGAAAATGTTCTAAAGAAAAGTAATGGCATGAAAGACGATGAGTGCATTAAAAAAAACCAAACAAACAAACAAACAAGCAAACATAAAACAACAGAACAGGAGATTGAGGAAGAAACTGTAGAGGAAAGAGAAAGTTTGTATGGAATGGTAAATGTCAGAATGCAAGACTTTTTCATCATGGTGAGGACAGAATATACATTCACTTGTTAAACACTAATATGTTTGCTGTTTTTTTCTGATTTATAAAGGACGCTGTCTTTAGGTGTTCTTTAAAAAAAAATAAAGAAAATCAGGAACATGGCAGTATGAGGGAGGGGACAGTTTTCAAGGAAAGGCTTTTGTTTCCTGAAAACTGGAGCAGAACTGCTCTAAACACAGGCAGAAAAGGAGTTTTGCTGAGAGGAGTGTACCACAGGAAAGTGAGAGGAGCAGGGCTGAGCATCACCTGCTGTAAATAGCACTGTGCTGTCAAATGTCCCTATCCCCACCTGGAGGGATATTTTTCAGTCCATTAAATAAACAGGGGTAAAGAAGCCAAAAAAAATTTTTTTTTTTTACACCATTCACTGCAGGTCTGTTGTAGAAACAGACTTTGAAGAACAGCCTCTCCTCCTGCTGCTGGACCTGCCTGTGTCGTGTGGTACAGCACTGTGTAGATACTCTGCCTGCTCCAGCGCAGCTTTGAATACAGATATTCTGGTTCATATTCGGGAAATGACACACCTTCAGGAGCTCAGCTGAAGACTTAGGCCAGTTAACCCTGCACTTTTCAGGACTATTCAGTTCTGGTGAGCTGACATGCTGACACAGCTTCTTTTGTTTTTAAGGATGGATCATGTGTTGGTACCTCCTATGTCTTTGTGGCATTGCATTGCACAAGGACAACACACTTGTGTCTAGCTCAGGTGGATTTTTGCTTCGCATCCTGTTTGTTGTGATTCCTGTTTTCAGGCCCTAGGCTCTCCTTATTTAGGTCACTTGTATGCCTGCCTTAGACTGTAAATTTCATTTTGAGATCACATGCCTTAAAGGTAGATACAATGATACTCTATGTCACCACATCTAGTGGGATCAGGACCTGCAGTATTGATAGGGAAGTGAAAGAAAATAAATGTGGGAGAGGTGAAACAGATCACAAAGAAGAACTGTGGCAAAGTTAAGTGTAGGATCCATATATCCCAAATCAAGTCCAAGGTCTTGATCAGTAAGTTGCATCATGATTTGAAAATATACCTGCCTGTAGACACAGGTACAGCAAATATATGTGAGCACTGAAGGCAGCTTTTTACTCATTAACTAAGGACTCAGTTTCAGCCTTCAGCTATCCCCTGTAAACCTGAGGAAGGAATTTGACCCTAACTCAAATTAAGCTATACGGGCATAGTGGGTCTCTGATAATTTCTTAACTGACGCATTTTCCTTGGCTAATGGGATTTGTTTAAATTTGATATGTAGCTGTAAGATCACATTTATCTGTGTAGTGTTTCTCTATATCTCTATTAGAAATAAGTAGACAGACTAATGAGTCAAGAATTATAATGGAAAATAATTGCCTAATGTGATAAAAAGTAACCAACAGTAGCCTATTATGCCCAAAGTAAAAGGCTAGCATGCTAGTCATAACTGTGTAAAATCAGTGGAATTGTTTCCTTAGAGGTTTCGTTACTAAGAATCTACTATATAATAATGCCATTTTTATCCAACACTTTCCCAATAATCAGGGCATTTTGGCAATAGCTCTTTGCTGATACACTCAAGACAGAGTAAGACAGTTAAAATGCACCATCCAAAGCAAAACCAGCTGTACAAAATACTCATATTTGAACAGAAATAATAGTGCATTTTTAATAGTTTGATGAAGTGTTATAACCTGCTTTCTAGAGTATACCTCAAAAATGAGATGCTACAATGTTTAATATGAATTTCCAATCATTTTGCATAAATGTATAAGACTTTATTTCGTATTAGTTATAGATCTGATGTATAATTTTTCACTACTAGAAAGAAAATCTTTTTAAATATGATTTTGCTTTCATTGATATAAATGAATTTCCATGAACTCTGAAAACATTTTTTTTCATTTCTCTATGGAAAAGTCAAAATAATACATGAGTAACACAAAGGGTTATTAGGAATTTTGATTTCTATTGATCATACTTGAAATTAGTGCTTGTGCATTCAACACAGATCATAAAAAATTGTGATCTTCTGTCTTGCTGAGTGCTTTGCTGTTCTAAATATGAGTAAGTGCTGTAGGCCCACATGCTGCACATGTTTCTGGTAGAAGAGAATTTTGTGAACGGTATGGCTTCCTTTTTGCTTCTGTTTTGAGATTAATAGTGCATATGCAAAACTAAAATGAAAGGCGGAAAGCCCAAAGCTAAAAGGATTGTTAATGTTTTGCCAAATTTAATTTTCTTTGTATGTTGTTAGGGAGATAGAAGTAATTTAAATAATAATAATAATAATAATAATAATAATAATAATAATAATAATAATAAAAGATAAAGAAAAATAATGGTAATATAAAAGAAAAATGTGATAATGCCAAGAAATTTACCGGGTTGGTTAATAGTAGGAAATTTTATTTTACCTAAGCGTACCTATGAAATGATTTCATTGCTGAATAGTTCAAAAATTTTATTATGTAGAGTGTTTGCTGTTTTCCCAAGATCAGTATCAATCTTAATAGAAGATTATAAAAAGTACATGCACATAGTGTATTTGAGTCTCTGCATATTTTTACAGTTCTTCTAGGAGTGCCAGTAATTTACTTGGGTAAATTTGTCTTTTTTTTTTTTCTTGTGGAAGAGGTACATTGTTTTTATAAAAAGAGTGAAAAGCAGCGATATAAGGCACCAGGTTCACCTCTGGCAACTGAAGACAACTGCAGTGGTCGCGTTGCTCCTTTAGTGGTACATCTGCAAAGTTACATCTTCCAACTAGAATTAAAGTTAGAAGGTAGAAGATTAATTATACTAGTTACCCTTCTCAGGACAGTTATCAAAACACACCTATAATAGTCTGGTAATTGTTCAGAATTACTTTTATTGTAGTCCTGAGTGAAAATAGCAATTCTTCTTCTCTCAGCAAACAAAATTTAGCTGACACACTGAAACAGAATTTTAGACCTTCTGTTTTAAAATCTTGAATCAATTCAGCATTGGCTTTGTAAGAGTCATGTATATATGCATGTAAGACTTACAGATGTGCTTCTTAATAAAACTGATAAGCCTGTTTCACTAATTTTTTAACTATAAAGTAAAACTATTAAGCCTACTGAAAAATAAACCAAACCAAACCAAACCTTTCCACGTAAAATTGCCATTTTTAGTGTCTTAACTTGAAATATAAAACAAAGGTATTTTGAAATCTCTGCCAATGCCTTAACAGGTTGATAAGCATAGGATGCAGAGTGGAGTCCAACACTAAGATTTAGGAGTCTCTGAGTTCTGGAGCTGTATGAGACAGTTTTTTACCTTGAGTAAAACAACGAAAGTTTTTTTACATTTACCCACTTGTAAAATTAAGTTAATATTTAACTACTTCAATATCTTAAAGACTAACTAGATGATATATTGAAACTAGTTCAAAGATTAAATCTCTCACAAAAAAATGGTAAATATTCTACCTCGAATGATCAAAATTATATATTGGTTTATTTTAATTATTTCAGCGATCTGGTGAGACAGGTCTTTGTTCTCAGAACAGATTAAACACTAGCCTCCTAGAAGGACCTCTCCTGGGTCTTGGCAATAGATTTTTAATTGGCTATATGAAATTGAAACATATGAATTTAGTATCCGCTTTAGAAATAGCCTAAATTATTTAATCTTAGATTTTCATGGATATTTCATTTCCTAAATCTTATTGTAACAATTTTCAGTTTGCAGTTCTAGTGAAATTCAAAACATTCAAATTCTGCCTTCTAGGACTTTGCAGACCCGATAAAACTTTCAAATCTTAGTCACAAATTGCTGTTTTTCTATGATAAAAGAAGCAAGGAAAAAGTCAGTGTTGCTTAATTTAACTACTCATTATCATATTTATATTAACCATATGTTAATGTTATTAGACATTACTTTAAATTTACTTACACTTTGTATGTGTTTATGTATTGTAAATTAAACTGTATTTTTTATGTATTTGGAGCTTATGCAGTACATTAGATTAAGCTTTACCACAAACTTGGTCCTGTACTTTCAGGCCTGCATTAAAATACATTAAAATACAAGTTAAGTCATGTCATAATAAGCTAACAGTGTTATTATAGTCTTGAATAAATAAAAGAATGCAATAAAAACCACCCTTAAGTGTGGCTTTTAAAAGAGATATTTAATGTGCATTTCTCATACCATTATACCATACTAATAGATTTTGAGATACAGATGAGATTCAAAAATGTCAGATGTCATTGTAATGCTATAGTCTTAGCACCAGCAACCATTCAGCAGCAGTGCAAAAACTAATTACACTGTTGTGTTCTCACTCTAGTTATTTTTCAAGAGAACTTGATAATGCAACTAATTGCATTGTTTATCTGATATTGATACTCCACATACATGAGGAACAGAAAAGCTGTGTATTAAGGGAGACCACAGTATTGTGATTTCCAGCAGCAGAATAAGAATGGATTTGGGAGGAGAAGAAATATTTCCTGACTCCTAGTACTTTAGCTGCAGGCTTATAAATAGTGTGGTTTGGAATCAATTTCAGCATTGATCTGAAAGATAATCCTCTTCACAACAACCACGTCCTGGGGTTTTTACTGTCAGGTGTGAAAATGAATGGCAGGTTCTAAATAAATAAAAAAGAAAGAAACACAAAACAGTGTGAGGCCTACAGGGAGAGGGGTAGTTATTTGTCTGTCACACATGAGCTAATACACTGCGGACATTTACCTAGAAAAAAGCGAGCTGTATGTGAAAAGAGTATTTATTTTCTTAATTGCCAAAACGATGCTCTGAAATTGAAGAATCAATCATGTTTATCGTTATTTGTGGGAAATTAAAAATATACAGTATACAGTAATTTAACTTGCAGTGCAAGGAATCCATAGCATACTTCTAATCGATATTCTGTACTTCATGCTAGCTTGGTCATGTAGGGCACCGGGAAGGGAAGAAAAAGCTATAGATGTACATTCAGCTGTTCAGCTTGGGAAGCTTTTATTCTATAAACGCTCTGCAACAAATAAGGATTACAAGAGGTACCTGAGAGAATACAGGTTAGCGTTTGGAGTTGGAATGTGTTTAAAGTGGTGTCAAAGAATTTGTGTGATTCAAAAAAGAATAGTTCTAACTTTCCTGCTAAAATATGCTAGAGGAAAGAAAGAAAAGATTTTACTGTCCTGACAAAAGATGAAAAGCTTACACTATCCTATAGGTTGTAGCTAACTGGAGTTAAGGCACTCCAATTCTGTCACAAGCCCTATCATTAATTTGTCACATCATCATACTTGACTGAAACACAAGAGGGTTTCTGAGTGAGACCCAAGTGAATTGCACTTCCAACAAGCCGAGGAAATGTACAGTGTGTGCCCATATGGCAGCCTTCAAATCCTGTTTGGACGTATATTTATCATCATAAATCATTAGCTGAGATGAGAATTCAGGGAAATGTGACTCATAATTGAAGTTTCACTCACCTTATCTAAAGTTTCCCAAGTTTTTGGAATATTATGCCTCCCAATACAAACAATTTTATTTCTTTCCCAGTTAATTTGGCTGTAAACAAGAAATATTCATCATCTATATACCTTCCATATAAAATCAGATAAAAAGCTGCTGTTTAATAGTGGTATCTGAAGCAAGCAGTTGTTTTCCGTGAATATACAAGTAAATGCTCTGTTTATTAATTCATACTTTTCATCCCTGTTGGAAAGAGCTGACTTTCGTTGATGGGTGGAGTAGTTCATAAATGCCAAATTTTACTAATCCCATATAAGCCTCTATGCAAACATCACTAAATCAAAATATACATTGGCATAAATAAAATAATCTCACTTCAGTAGTTACTTTCAGGGTGAATTATATTGAAAACAATTTTATTGTTACAAATATTAATTGATGGGAAGCTATTGTGCATTTGATTTCCAGTTCCCTTGACTATAATAGTGAAAAAGCACACAAAAGGAAAGCAAACGTAATTGTAGTTCAAATCATCTAGGAGTAGTTCTGGCAAAAAAAACATTTTATTAGCTACTTCACTTTTGTCTAGGCTTGGATGATGATATTGACTTTTAGATACAGATGCAAGTCTGAATTAATATTGCTGGTTTTATTGATTTTATTAGTCATGTGAACCTTTGATTCCATTAATGTTTTTTATTGGCTGAATCAATACAAATGATAATAGTTCTTCAGATCATGAATATCAGTTCTGGTAGGCCTTTTGCTAGCAATTGAACTTCAGGGTTTATTTAGAGGAAATGAGTCGTACTTCTTCAGATTTTTAGAAACTTTGCTTCTGTAAAGGAAATTATTTCATTATTCAATAATTTCTTTCTGTGAAGGGAATAATTTCTGAGTGTAATACTCTCAGGCTACTATTACAGATAAGAAAATCTAATTTCTTTTTGGGGGTGTTCATCTAATTAAATTTGCATTTGCATTTTAATAATATTTTGAAGAGTTAAAAAAAAAGAGGTATGGAGTAATGAAAACATAAGTAAGGAAATAAGAATAACAAGACCAATTGGAAGTGATTTTTTTTAATTATTATTATTTTTTAAGTGCCTTGTAAGGTCCTTAACCTGGAAGTTCAATGAAAAATGCAAGTTAATATATTTTCGTGGACACTCATGTTGCATTGTTGATCCTTCTGGATCTTTGCCAGTTGCTTGATAAAGATATCAGTGAGTGACTGTGAGCTATGGAGGTGAAATGAAAATCAAATTTAGACATGAATATTTAATACAGACATAATAAAATTAGACTAGAAATAGTGTTTTAAAGTAATTTACGATGAGTTCTGAAAAGTTGCTCACCTAAATAAAAATTCCTGAACTCCTTTGTGCCTCTGATTCACAGTGCCTCTAGAAGGCTTTACAAATGATAGCTTGCAGTAAAAAGGGTGCAACAGATTCCTCCATTATTCACGAGTTTGTTCATTGTCCTTGGTAACTTTTCAAGAGGAGCATGAGCAGACTCTCCAGGACTCCCTCCTCTCTGCCATGAGGTTTTAAAAAAGCATATTGGAGGCTAGCATTCACATGCTCTATACAGTGCTTGCACACTTACTCATTTTATCTGTAAGATAATAGGAATAATAGCAATGTAAATAAAATTGAACTGTATATTTTCTGCTGCACAGGTATACTATAATAAAGGTGATTTGTAAAAGAAAAATTTTTTGAGTCATTAAAATGATAAGGGTTCTTCCTCTTTGGTCCTTGAACTAAGTATTTCTAAGAGAGCTCCTTCTGCGGCACTACTGAATGCCTATGAGACAATCAGTCCATGACTCTCATTCTTTCTTTAATAGTTATTTTGTTGTGAGTCTTGGGCAGAACTGTATTGTACAACAGCCTGAGTTACATGACTCTGATCCTGAGTGGAGCCTTACTTTGTAGAAATGTAAATATAAACTGAGAAGCTAATCTAGTCAGCTGAAATTATTTTTTTCAGAGTCAACTGTGAAATCACTCCTTTGGTACCTTGCTAGTACAAAATTCAATGTTTGGCAGAATTGCCTTAAAGAAGAGAAGCAAAATACAAAACACCAACCAGCATTAGCCATTAAAGAACCCATCACTTCTTTCAAATGAGGGTTTTTAACTCTGAGATGTCAAATTCGATCTGTATCTGTTAGTGAACATCTCTTCAAGAATAAATTGTGACTCAGCGTACACAAGTCAATAATGCCCCTACAACCTTTTCTCTGTCATGTGACAGTGTAGTGTCAGCTTTTCTCTGAAGAGTGGTTTCCAGCCCAGGGGTCTTCGTAGCTTTTCTAGGAGAAAGCAGCTGTATTCCCTCTAACATAGCCTAACAAACCACCCAAGTGGCAGAGGAAGAGCAAGGTGTATCCTGAAAAGACTGTATATGTTTACATGAGGTCAGACTGGATGACTTCCAAGAGCCTCTTCCATTCTCATTTATTCTATGGTTAAATTAATTGAGCTGTCATAGCAGGTCATTATGGTAATTTTAGCAGATGTATATCATCTTGTGTGTATAGTAATAACTATGGTTATCACAGCCTTGCTTCTTAAACTGATAACTCATCTTGGTTAAAAGGATAATTTCTCAATAAGAAAATATTGAGAGGAAAGAGGAAACAAGGGGCATAACCCATAAAAACAAAACAAACAAACAAGCAAGAAAAACAAACAAACAAACCATAAGAAACTCTTTTATTAGCTATGCTACTTCAGTTTCTTAAGTCAGCGGAGTCGGAATGAGGGCTTGCTGGGATAAGTTCACAGAATGCTTACCTATCTCCTGCTGCCTTTCGTCTGGAGGAGATACAGAATAATTGCTTGAGAAATCCTAAAATATCTGACCGGTTCATTCAGCATATTGCTGGATGAGAGCTTGTAGCTGCTGCCGTGTTATAACACCCAAATACTGCTGCTGCTTCTGTGGTGACCTGCTGGGAAATTCACGCACTGGGATCCAGCCCATGCGGCTGTCAGATTAAACCCATTTGCAGGTTACCATGATGGCAGCATAACTTTTGGCAATATTAGAAAAAATGATTATGGTAAACACAGAGGATTTTTAACAAGCTTTCAATATATTGAGTAGATAATTATAAGATTCTAGACTGTTTCAGATTTACAGGTGAAAGCTCTGGCTTCACAGTTTTTAATTACTGTCAGCTTCCCAACTGTCTTTGGTCTTGATATTACAGCAATACGTTGAGTAGAAGAGGAGCAAAAAAGCAATGCGCACTTGATGCTACTCGGAAATATCATTGACTTTTCCCATATTGGCAGCTGGCATCCTGGATAGGATTCACAGCTTATGAATATGCCAAGACTGATTTCACACTTCATATGGCTTACTATTTTATTACAACAGAGCAAATAACCTTGGATATTTCTGTGCAAAAATAAAATGTTCCATATAACTGATAAAACTGTTCAGCTATCAACAGGTGCAAGTGGGTTTTCATTTAGACCTAATACACTTGAACACATTTTTGCAAGACCCAGCAACATATTGTACAACTTACAGTATTTCCTCCTCCTGTTCCATAATATCAAATCTAGTGTAAAAACTGCCCTTAACGTTGCTCTTACTCTTGCTGTTACATATAATAGTTGCATCATTTTTTCAACTTTCTTTTCAACTGAAAACAATTTTTTAAAGGAGCAGTTTATACAAAATAGGACACAGTAGGTGGAAACAATAATGTTCATCTTATATATAGGTATATGATTTTTATTGGAGTTTAATGCATCTTTAACAGTGATACTATTAATGTTCTAAAACAACCTAGGATTGTTCTGTGTAGCTATCACAGAATATTGAAAAAATAGAGAATTATATTTTAGCTTGTAGAATTAACACCAAACATGTGCTTCAAGTTAGTTTGGAGAATTCGTTGTTTCCACAGTTGTACTATACCTCCTGGGAATTCTTGTTTGAGATCCCATTGCCCCCAGTCTCCTCTTCAGCATGGGTCTCCCTGGCTGCAGTGTATTTCCCCTTAACTACTCAGAATTATATGACTCCATGGATCATCAAACAGATCCTGATCAGAAAAAAAAAATCATCTAACATCTGCATCATGTAAGACTTGTTCTTTCAACAAGCTTAACATGTGTGCTTATGGATAAAGGAACAAAATACATTCCCTTACGGAATGTTTCAACTAAGTCATATGAAACAAAATCTTTGGTTTGGAAGGAGCTGGTCCAGTCCCAAAGATTTCATTTTGACTTTCCCAATAGAAAAAAAACATTCTCCCATCAAACCTTACCTTGTGGTAAGGTTTAAGATGCTTGCACTTTCAAAGAAGTAGGACTTCATGTTCCCAGCTAGTTCTGCCCCTCTTTGTGCCAGCGTACCAGATGCTGGCACCCTGAGTAGGGCTGGGATAAATTTATACCAAGCTTCAGGTTCTGTAAAATCCTGTTTGGTTGATAAACTCATGACAAACTCTTTCATAGCATCTGAGGATTTTGGTCATTGTTTATATTTATTTAAAGAAGTTAACTTTGCAATTTTCCTATCCTCCTTCCACAGCTTGATAATGTTGACAATGTAGAGTAGGCATACAGTTCTACAGTTTAGCTTGATAATATTAATCAACCATAGAAATTTGTGACACCGTCATATAAATTAAGTGATCTGAGATACAAATATGTTTTCTTTTATCCTTGTATTTAGAAAATAGAGAATGATGCAGGACAGCTTGTAGTTCTGTGGTGTTATATCTCTTTTTATTTTTGAGTCCAGATGCACTTCAGAAGAGCTTGTATATTCACTTTATATTCATGAGTTGCTTCCTCTTATGGTAAGAGCATCTTAATCTGAAGTAGATGGAATACTGCTGAGATGAAAGCTGTACCTAACATACTTACCTGGTGTATGAAAATTTAAGGAAAGAAAAAATATAACATAGCATTCCTATTAAAAATATGTGAGCTTGCCACCACTGCAGCCTGTGATTTGGAAATGCATTGAAAATAAAATCTATGCCCAATTTGAATTCTAGATTAGGGCCAACAACATTTTATTTCTCTTTTTAATAGTTTTGTCATTGTGGTATCATCGTGAATTGTGCATGAACTGAAAAACATCCTTTTATATTGTGGAAAAAGAAAACAGCAGGCAGTGTTGCAATGCAGAAAATAGTTAACTAGACTCTGAGTTAAAAATCCCACCAAAATAGAGGGACTAGCTTATACATTTTATCCCACAAAACTTAATATAGCATTTCAGTGATGGTTTCTGTTAGAACTAACAACACTAGCAGCTTTGTAATCTCTTTGTTACTTGGAGCAAGCACTAGTTTGTGTCTGCACCATCAAAATTTCTTTGGCGTTCTTTGAAGTGTAGGCAGCCTGCCCCTCCATGCCCCATGTGGTACAGAGGGTTCAGTGGGATGATAGACGTGCCATGGCCTCTTGCACCTCCTGTTCCACGGGCACGTGGCAGGTCATTCACCATGCCCTATAGATAGCACAATGTGCTCTATCCCCACCCCTGGCCACTGCTGTAGCTTTCTGAATAAACACACTTTTGAGCTGCCTTGTGCTGTTCCAGAGGCAGGGCGGCCGAAAGCCACTGCAAAGGTGTCCTGAAGGGGAGGGCCATCCACTGTGTCAAGGGATGTCAAGGCATTCTTGAGCAACTAAACGCTTCAAGATTTTCAAGGAATGGAGATGCCTGCATGGGATATTTTCCAATCCCTTCTCTTTCAGGAAGCTGCTCCTGCGCTACGGCTGTAGTCCAGGGCAGTCAGACTCACAGTAGGGAAGTTTGGGGCCCATCAGGGCCAGGACGCCCTCCTCATGGGCATTCAGGCCTCCTGAGAGCTGCAGCTTCATTCCTAGGTGGAATCTAGCAATCCCAGACTCATACCACTGTGTTGTCTTTAAGTCAGACTGAAGGGAGGTGTGCTCTTTCTTCCATAGTCTATTTTTTTTTTTTTGTAACAAAGGACAGTATTTGTCTTTTTGCAAGTTAGAGCTTACATTGAAACTAAGATACATGTGTGTGTACAAGGTCTTAGAGTAATGCAGAGTGCTATCTTGTCTGTAACCAATTCTTTGTGTAAGATCAAGATTCTGGTCTCAGTTTTGGGATTGAGAAGGGGTATAGTTCTCATAAAATGTTTTGCTAGAATTTCCCATCTTGGTTTGGTTGCACGGAAATAAAAGATCAAACTTTTTTTTTTTTTTTTTTTCCCCCACACACATGGGGCTGGCTTGAATATTCTGCTTTTAGTTTCTCTGCTGTTGGTTTCAACCAATCTGTACTCTTACTAAATGAACTGTGGGATATGTCTGCCTCATTATTGTATTTGAAAACTTGTCTGACTGTCTGTTTTTCATATGAATCTATTTTATTATTTTATCGATGCAGTTATATGCTGTTTGGGGCAAGAATTTTGCGTGTTAGTTATTCACTTGTACAGCAAGTGAGGAGTAAAAGTGAGGAGTGAGCAATACAGGAGGGCTGGGACCACTAAGGAAGTCTAAGGCACCATCATTGCTAACTATTGTTCTGCTAATAGCAGCAAGGAGTATTATTTACATTGCACTCACTGAGAAGCATTTGTGAAAAGCTGATTGTTCTTCACCTGCTTCTAGATGGTGCATTTCTTACCAGAAACCAGAAATACGGTGTTCGTTTTGCTTGCTGACAGAGGTGGAAGTGGCCATTGACAACAAAAATGCATAATGAAAGGACAACACAGAATGAGGCCTGGGATGAAGTAAATCCTTTTATCATCTTTTCCTCTCTCACCTGTAATAGATTCTCCTTGTTTCCATGGATTCACCAATAATAAGGTCTTATCCACCTCCTGGTCTGATTTACGGGTCAGACTTGGATCTGACCTTAGAGGTCTGAAAGCTTATGGAAGAGTCCTGATAGGGAAAACTATACCTTCATTCAAGCTAGGGTGTTTCTAGGGTTTGTCCACTGCAATTGTAGAATCCAGTTACTATTTACACACCATAGGTATCTCATGCAGTTACTATTTGCAAGAGTTGAACACAAAAAGCAAAAACTGAGAGTAAGAAACAATTAGCTGGATAGTCAAGTATATTTCCCTTTACCAGCTCAATTTTAGTTATGGTCAGAATGTCAAAGCCTTTCTTCATTTACAGAGACATTTGTCAGAAATATGGTATAAAACACCTACTAGATATTTTCAATAAGCCATTGGTCCCCTTTTGTCAGTCTTGATGAATGAACCTGAGCTAATTCATTTCTGCAATTGCATTAAATGCAAAGGAGGAAGATAGCTTGTTTCCTCGAACTGACATCTTTAATTTTCCTGACTATAAATAGTACCAAAGAATGTCATATTCATTTTTAAAGTACTCTTTTCTCATCACAGCATTTTAATATTTTCAACATTCATGCCATAGTAGGTGGCTTCCCTAAAAATTAATCATAGAATGTAAACTTTGATTCAGGTTTATTTTCTACCTATCTGAGTCTCTGAAAGGCTGGAGGTGCAGCAGAACAGAGAACATTGGGTGAATAGCTCTTACAAAGTATTTATCACTAACAGCAAATTCTGACAAGTATTTGTGAACAAGAATTATGTTAATTCTTTGATTAGCATAAGGATATGCCTTACTGCTTAAAAAGCTGAAAGGTTTGTGACAGACTGTCTTCTAACACATCCATAGTGACCAAAGACTATTTCATGTTACAGCTGTGATACAGCATCAGTTCTTAAAATAGAAATGCCAGATTTCAAGACTTTGCTGGCATTGCTTTTACATTGTCTTGAGATTTCATGTTTTGTTGTTTCTTTCCTTTTTTTTTTTTTTTTTTTGGTGAACTTTCAAAATATTAATTCATCTTATTACTGATTGCATACCTGTAATTTTAATCAGTTTGCAGAAGCGTAGCGCTCTTGCTTTATCTCAGTCAGTTCAACTCTATGCTTATTTGCAAAAGATGAGAGAAATCCATCTTTTCCCACTTACTAGATCTTAATAATTAATCACATTGCAGAGTTTTGTGAGCTTCCTCCTTTCATCCGATACTTATCTATTACTACCTTTCTCCAGATAGACTGTACAGCTCGAGGAAGCTTTATAGTATGCCCGTCTCATATACCCTAGGCTCTGTCCTTTAAAGATGTTTATCTTCATTGGATCTCTTGGTCAAAATAGTAAGCACACAAGACTGTAACTGCCTTTCATTAACCAGGCAAGTCTACTCTGAACATAAAAGAAAATGTAAAAGCAGCATGTATTAGTATTATAGTCAGTATGTCTACTCTGATTCCCAGATCAAAGACACAAAGTTTTTCTTTTGACATTGTATGTGTTTTGTAATATCATGACAGCAAAGATAAAAAAGGTCTATTCTCCCCAAGAGGGAATCAATCATGCCCCAGGATCTTCTCAAGTAGAAAATACTAACTTAAGTGAAAATAACTACAGATTAGAAAAGAAAAAATGGTGTCAGTTTTCCTTTCCCAAAATCTAGTATTTGGGGTTTGGAATCATAAAGGCCTAGTGATATATATCTTAGTCTTTTATTTATTTATTTATTTATTTTCATTTTTTCTCTTTTGTCATGGAAAAAAAAAATGGTCATTTTAATTACCTTTTTTTACATTCACTTTCTGGTTTGAATGTGTGGCATGCAACCAGTTGTTTTGTTTTGCTTTTTACAAAAAGGCAGCATTTGCTCTCTGATGTTTTTTTCTGGAGTGTTATGCAATCCTGCACACACTAGTGAACAGGTGTTTGTAACAGTTACCTAGGAAAGCCAGCACAGGAACCTTTGAAAACTGAAATAACCATGATGAAAAGCAGCAGCAGCAACAACAACAGAGTTGTAAAAAATGAGGAACTTTTTTCGTAAAACACACACTTAGCTGAAAGTACTCATATGAAGAAAAGCATTTGTGTATTTGTAAGATTAAGAACTAAACATGAAAAAAGAGATTAGAAAAAGTTGATTAGAAATCTTTAAAGTCCCTTCCAACCCAGACCACTCGGTGATTCTATGACACTTTTCCTTCTTGAAAAATTTCTAAATTGTCATAGAATCACAGAAAGTTTTGGATTGGAAGGGACCTTAAAGATCATCCAGTTCCAGCCCCCCTGCCATGGGCAGAGACACCTCCCATTAGACCAGTCTAAGAAGTTACAGTCTAGTAAGAAGTGTCAGTCTAGTAAGTAACTCATTAGTTGAGGAAAATTTTGGAAACCCATCTGCTCTCCCAATATTCAAGGTCATGTTACCAAACTTGAGGCAATTGCGTCATTTTTATTTTTCATGATTTGAAGCATTTAGAAACAGTGAGATTGAAAAATAAAACTGTTAAATGCAGGACTTCTATATTGAATCATTAAGCTGCCTACATCAGATTTCCTTATGGGAATGCTTCTGAGCTTTGAGTGCACTGTGAGTCATCTTCTCATGGGTCAGGATTCTTCTCTAAGAGTAATACTTTCAGAGAGCAATTAGAGATGATCCCTTGTTATACTGTGTTTCTCTGTCATTTGGGCATGTCATTTTGTCTGGATTTTTTTTTTTTTTGACATACTTCAGCATCCTCTGGATAGAGATAATTAGGTGATATATTAAAGTGGTCTGTAAAAAACAAACCCTCAGAAACTAGCCTGCTTAAATTTTGAGGTGATTTTTTAAAAATGCTTAGCGTTACATATAGTGCCATATGCATTTAAAGCACAGCTTCTATTGAATTCAGTTGCAGCTGTGATTGTTCCTACATTTTATTTTCTTAAATCAGATTCCGGGATCTAAATCAAGCACTAAAAAAATGAGGAATGCACAATTGCAAACCACTTCATAAAGTGTTGTTGAAGTGATTTAGCATGCCACACCAAACTCTAAAACAAGCCAGGTTAAAGGAGATAACAGATATGGAATATGTAAGCCTATGGATTTAAAAGTTTAGCAAAGCATTAAGAAGAGAAACAGGACAGTAAAAAAGAAAGTGTTGAGCACCCTCTAGGACAGGTGCAGTTACTTTTTTTTCTCTCTTTTAACCCATACTGGGGCTGATTTAACAGCTTAAGTGAAATTCTGTTTGAATGCAGGAGGCTGCTGCCCACTGCACCCTCATCATACCAGCATTTGGCATGTTATATCAAACATCCCACAGTTCAGTAGATTTGAAATACTCTGGGTCACATGTTCATTAATTTTGGTTTTCTCTCTGGAACCCATAGTGTAATTAGAAATCTACTTAATGTGATGGCAACTATTAAAGTCAAGCCATTTGATCACTTTACTCTTGTTATAAAATTGTTACAATTCTAAACTGTGCATGCAGAACACTCAAAATTCCTATTAAATTAATTTAATTAAAGTTTAATTTATGCTCGCAACAGTTTCTAGAGCCTGAAAGCTAAAAGCACAGTTTATATTTAAAATAATCCCAAAGTAGAAGTGTTGTATTTTCTTACTAGAAAAAATGCAGATTATGTTACATAAAATATGATAATATTTTTATATATTAGGAAATACAAGAATAAATTAGCCAAAATCATTTTTAAAATGTTTACATTTGAAGCAGCGCTGAATAGCAGACTGCCATCCATCGTTTTTGAGCATGGTGTGCAAGAAAACATTGCTGGATGGTTGGGAGGCAGGTGTTTTGTGACCTCTTGGCTGTAACGCTGACCTATCCTGTTGTATAGTTGACCTATCCTGTAGCATAGCTCCTCTGTGCTTCTGCATCAGTAGAATGGGCAAACCTACACTAGATAAGTGTTTGCAATATTTTTGGCATCATTTGTGATCTCAATACAGAACTGTCTGTTGAAGATGTACTTGATATGTTTGGAAGCCAGGCCTATTCAATTACATACTAAATGGCAGATGTCTTTCTTTGAAAAGTAGACATTATTTTTGAATTCCAAGAGCTTCTATAAATTGGATCTAAAATTAGTAATGTACTATGTGCGTTGTATATAGAAGTAATATGAGTTGCTAGGTATACTAATAAGTCATGGTAGGAAAATAACTGCATTATTTGAGAAGCAGCATGTAAGCATGCAGTTCATTAGTGAGTGCGTACCAGTCTCTTTCATCCCATACTAGGAAGCCCTTTCACATAAAATCTTTTCCTTAAAAGATGTGAGGAATGTGTGAATTTATTTTGTGAATAGAATTTTGCACAGCACCAAAAAAAAATATGTTCTAAGGCCTTAAGCATTTAAATGCCAAACTGCTATCGCTTCACATGGAAATTTTAGTGTGGAGTATATATAAAATGAAAGAGTTTAGATTTTTTTTTCTTTCCCCAGAATAGTAGGTAATATTAAAATAAGGAGTAATTTTTTTGATTTTTTTTTTCTTCTTTGGTCAAGCACCTGAGTTTCCTTTATGTCGAAGTGAAAATATGTACATTATACTATTTCACCCACTTTGCAACACTACTGAAAATTCATTTGTTATATTTTACTGTATTTAATTTCCCTGATTCTCAGTTGATAGTATGTTTGTCTTTCAAAGACTTGCCTTGGCATTGTTTTTTATGTATCTTGAAAATGAGGCAATTTAATTGGTTATCATTAATACAATTTAATCTTTACATTAAAGAAATGATTCTCTTTGACCTTGATACATGTTTCATTGGATTTTGAGATGTCTGCAGAGAACATAGTGTTCTGAGATCTTGTGTTTCCCATTGCCTTACGTTTCCATTTCAGTTTGTATAATTCTGCAATTTTTGATAAACTCCCTATTCATTCTGCAAATAGAACAATTGCAGGATCAGCCTCAGCCCTGATGGCTTCTTTTCCAAAGATTTCTTTTTAAAGTGCCTAAAGCAAAAGATTACTTCATTTTTTTTATCTTGATTTGGACCGAGTGTAGATAGAAATTACAAGTGGAAAGACTATCAGCAAGATCAGCAAATGCTTTGAAAATTGTTTTTGCTAGTCACAAGTCTTTCAGTTGCCATAGCATATTTTCACAATTAGGAAAATGGTAGCCTTATGGACATTGAAAAAATTTGAAATAAGTACTTTTACTTGATTTTTGTTTGCTCTTTCTCTTTACGATAACATGCCAATCTAAGTTTTGAGTTAAGGATATTTCATAAAAATAAATAAACTGGACTTGCAAGAGAACTGACAAAGCACATTTTGCATGAGGTGGCAATAACATTTTTTTTTAATTCTTTCTGATAATGATTGCCCTATAGAAGGCTTACAATAACAACTGAAGAAAATTAATGTCTGAAATAAAAGACCACATTCCTTGCCATTTTTTGATAATCAAAAGCCTTGTAAGTTTTCCTTTTCAAAGGGAAAAAGCACTTGCTGCTGTTTCCAGTATTTCAATTATGTCTGTTTAATATTCTTTTGGAGTTTGGGTAACAATAAGCTCCCTAAAAAGTGATACTTTGCATCATAATGACAGACATCTCAATTAAAATATATTGGCTTTGCCATATGGACTTCCTCAATGCAAATTAATTTAAGCAGACTTTCTAGAAGTTGGCTAGGATAGTGTCAGCTTGACCTGAAATGCTATGTGGTAATGTTCCTTCATGCTATTTAAAGGCTGTCTTTTTCTCAAAGAGAAAACTGTTACATTTCAGAATGAACAATAGAGTGGTTTCCATTCTGATTAACAAGGTGCAATTCTTATTCCTCAGAAGAAATTCCATTATTACAAAATGGGTGATAAAAGACAACGAAGAACACAAGGAGCCAGAGGAAGATATAAAACAGATAACAAACTGCATATTAATTTCATTATATTGATTCTATGGTATCCACAGTTAAGAATGAATAAAAGAAAACTGAAGAAAGCACCAAGGAAGCAAGTAAAATTTATACAAGCTTTTTCAAAGAAGACACATGTGGGACCAAAAAAAGCTAAATTAAAATAGTCTAGCAGAGAGTAGAGCATATAAAAATCTAAAAAGATAATTATTCATTTTCTAAAGTCAAGCAGTAGCCTGAAGCTAAGAAATGATAGTTTAGGTGAGTTATTAAAAGTAGGCACTTAAATATTTGAGCAGTAGAATAGCCTGCTGAGAAGAATGGCTCTACTATATAAATGTAGATATTTAATAACAAGCCAGGAGAAGACAGTATGTGACAGATATTGCTGATCCAGGACCTGATCCAGTGCTTAGTGCAGTCATCATCTCTTCAGATGCTGGATTAAATCAGTAGTTATCCAAGGTGCACTGTATCAGAGCATATAAAGTACTTCTTTCTACTGTGATTAAATAATATATACAGCGTGGTTAAAATTTCATTTTTTTTTTTAATCTTCTGTAATTCAGATGTAAAACAGAGACTCGGGCGAACATTGCTCAACAGGTCATCATAGGCCTGAGCCCTGTGAAAGTCAAATGCATTCAAAATAAATACCAGCTTAAATGCATACTTAATTTGGGTCTTAACTTTTCCTGCTTCAAAATTCCATCTGTGTAACTATCTCTGCTATCCGCCATGAGTGTATGTATTATATCATGTAATATCAGGTAATATATGTAATTATACATATATTATATGTATAGAAATATTTGGCTCCCAGCAGATAGACAGTCTTTTTTTTTTTTATTAATTTACAAGGATACTTTTTCTGTTTTTAAAAAGGATTCCTTTTAGTGTTATTCAGAGACTATTTGGTATACAGTGATGCAAATCCATTCATTTCAGTGGAATTTCACTGCTTGTGTTTAATTCTCTGGAGTATTTTACTGTCCTCAATGTTTCTCTATATGATGGTACCCAAACACAGCTTTATGGACAAGACAGAAGACAGTTCTCAGTACCACTGGTAGTTAACTTTTAAGTTGTCTGTTGGAGAAGGTAGTTTTGTTTCCTGGAAATCAGCATTCTTTTCAAAGGAGGTAAGTATTATTTTGTATTCTGAGTGATAGCAAGAAGATTAATGTCAGTGCTAATAGAACTGAGTTGGATATCATTAGCTGGAATCATGCACATACTATGCACTCATTATACCTACAATAAGTTTTTCCAAATGCCTCCCTGAGGGCTTGTTGGTATAGGAATATTACTTCAGAGAAACTTTAATGCATTTAACTTGTATTACCTGGCAACCACTCACATCTTTTTAAAAAGTGAGTTATTTTGTGCCCTAGCAAGTAATCTTTGGAATAGCATGCCTCCTACCAAGAGTTTGTGTCCTTACAGTTTGCTGGCAGACTTCCACAAATCTTGCTTTGCACCATGACAGGGATGTCAGTGTGTCTATGTGTACTGGGGACAGCTTGACCAGATGTTACTTCATTCAAATACTGGCATTCATGCAAGCATCTATTTTTCAGTACTAGTAAATTCATATTCCTCTTATAACAACTGGAGCTTCAGTGAAATCCTTTTTGGATCTCTGCACAGCTTGAGAACTGGGTTGTCATTTTGGAGAACAGCTGGTAAAATAGGAGGTACATTTTTTGCCTCAAGAAGAATCACTGGAATGTGAACACCCAGAATAGAAGCTAGTAGCCAGGGAAGAGCAGCTGGTCCTAGAACTGGAATAAATCCTAACTCAAAGTGAAGGAATGTAATTACAAAGAATGCTGATTTATTTGTCTACCTGCTAGGGGATTAGCCTGGTGATGTTTTCCAGTAGATCTTCCAGGCAACATGGTTAAACATCCAGAGCACTGGTAAAAAATTATTTTGCCCAAGTACACTCTCTTTGGAGATCAAGCTGAGTGGATTGTTTGTGTGGCCAAGCAATATGTAACTTATGAAACTCCTCAAACTTTGCGAATTATACACAAAATATTTATTCAAAGAGTCAAGGTGAAACCACAATGAAGGAAAACTGCATTCATATTATTATGCTAAAAGAGTTACAAAAAAGAAAATAATAGAAAAGTCAATAGTATGGATTTGCATAAGCAGTTTTAATAGCTTCTTCCCCTGGCCCCCTAAACCATTTAATTTTGACTGAAATGGTCAATGAAACACTCAGTCAGCTGTTGGATGGGAGGTCAGAGGGGACTGCTGGGATGTCCCCTCTGACAGATGCAACCATGGAACCCCTGGGGTGGACTGAGAGAAAAAAAAAATTACTTCTTCAGTACACTCAGGAAAAGGAATAATCTCCCTTTCTGAGTCACCCTATACTGCATGACAGCACAGAAACTAATTATGTTAGCTACAGACGGAAAAGAAATTGCAGTGGGGGTTGTAAGGCACTGGAATGGGTTTCTCAGAGAGGCAGTGCAATCTGCATCCTTGGAGATTTCCAGAACCTAGCTGGACAAAGCCCTGAGCAACCTGCTCTGACTTTGAAGTTAGCTCTGCTTTCAGGTGGGGGTTTTGCTACGTGACCTCCAGAGGTCACTCCCAAAATAAGTTATTCGGTGGGTCGATGACTCTGTATTGCCAGGGTCAGTTTCTAAGAGGCAGAGTTTCCCTCATAGAACTGATTGGAAGGCAAATGGGAGCAATAAAAGGACTGAGTGGCCAGGGTTGGGGAAATTGGATTCCTGCTCGTAGACAGGTTAGCGGTGAGCAAGTGGAATACCACTACTGAAGAGGAAATCTGTTCATGATACATTCTGCTGTCCTTAGTTTCAGGGAGAAAAATTTATCTCTAACCTCCTGCAGTAAATTAAACAGTTCCAGATAAATGAGTAGAAGTCAGTAATTGTTTTGTGTTGTATAATTCATGGGACTGTATTATGATACTAAACCAATTAACTTTTCTGTATGTGTACCATTTAAAGGAAGCTTCCTTGCAGAGCTACTGACTTCCCCTACCACCCATTGTGAGTTGTGGTTACACCTTGTGGTCTTTTGATCTAAGATTTTTATAGTAGTAGTACTGAAGGTGAGACTTTAACAAGGAAAGTATTTATCTTTTCACTAGGGAAACTATACATGGAAAAAACAACAACGTGTATGTCGGTAAGAATATGCCACTTTGTCCCTTGTTCCAACACAAACCAACTGTGAAAAGACATTAGCAGAAGTATGCCTTTTTTTACGTTAAGTAAGGATTTTTGTTTGGTCAGTATACACTTTGTTTGTTTGTTTGTTTTTCTTTTTTCCCTTAAAGTTATTTTTTTCTGACCATTGAAAAATGTCTCTTAATTCTAGCCAAGGACAACTATCAGGACTGGAACTTGTAAGCATCACACAAATGCAATGGATAAAAGTGCAGTTTCCAGGAAGGGAAAAAAGATCCTAGCAAATCAGTGCCTTAGTAGTTAATAGTATTTGGCAACTACATTAACTCTGTTTCAGTTAGACAGAAATCGTGCTAGTGTTCACAGCAATATATTTCATTTCAGATATTGATATGGTGTCGCATTACAACACTTAAAGGCTAACCAACTGACTGCAGTGAGTCAGTAAGCAACTTAATGCTTACTGATTACAGTGTAAAAGAAACCTGAGGTAGTATTTTAGCAGGTGTCTAGATATTTGAATAATAGATATTTGAATAATAGATATTTGAATAATATTATTTTTGAAGCACAAATTTTGTTCCTGCATTAAAAAACATGCTATTTCTCAAAGAATTTATTTTGATGTGTTTGGTCCCATGGAGCCATTTTGAAGATGGAACTGTTCACTATAGTGTACAAGAGATCCAATAAAATTTAATGATAGTTCCACATAAACTAAATTTCAGGAACTTAGGTATGCAATATTAGAGTCATCGTGAGTTATTCAACTGATATATGAACTATAGTGTGATTCTGTAAATAAAGAGCTTATCTAGCCTGTAAATAAAATACATAAGTAGATACAGCTGAAAACATGTATGTAAGACTCGATGACAGCATTTCCCATTGGAATGTTTAATGATGTGTCCTTAATGTTACAGGGACACCTGCTGTGTTCATGCAGGAAGGGCTCTGCTGCTCTCAGCCACTGGGATGTATGTGCTGGCCCTGTGCCTGAGCGCACACTGGGGTGGTTTAGCTGGAGGCAGGACCAGGGGAGGCAGACTAGCAATACAGGAAACTGCAGGCGGCTCCCTTGGTTTTGCTTAGAAATCTGCTTCTCTTTTCTCTCTCTAAAATCTTTTCTTCCTTAAAAAGAAATAAATAAAATAGTAAATTCACTATCCAGATTTTTTAGTCCATGAACATTCTTTAGTCCACGAACAAATAGCAGACAGATTTTGTGACTGTGTTTAGAGCCCACTAGAATCCCCCCTGCGCTGAGATTAAAAACCATCTGTGGGAGAGTACTCCTGACCTACATGGGCAGGAGCTATGGACCTCGCCAGGTACTTCAGATGGATGCTCTCATAGCTCCTATATAGCTTAGAAAGCAGAAGGCAGTCCTCAATGTGTGCACATGTATGTTCTGCTGTTGGCACAATGTGTGAAACATTTTTTTAAGCTTAAGTGGTTTTAGAAGTTGCCCTGGTGACTTAATTACTGGATCAGCATAAGTTGCATACTGTGAAAAATGTATCTTGAGTTTTCCTTGACAAAAGAAAATGGAATTCCTTTAAAGAAAAAGGACTTTGTGATAAGTGAGAGCTACAAGGTAGTCTTAAGAGAAGAGTCATCACTCTGAAACTTGAGATACATTAGAAAAAGTCGTAATGTGGAGAACCATTTAAAAATGCATAGATTTTAATAGCAGCATAGGACCATTAACAGTCATCAGGTTTGTCCTATTGAGCAGAGGTCAAAGAAAGCTGTTTACTAGTTTCTAGTTTATGCCCAAAGCTTCTGTCTGGGCTATAGAATATTTTTGAGAAAGTTGTCTAGTCATAATTTAAGGGTTTCAAATAATAGAGCATCCCTTCTGTATATGGGTAAATCACTTCGGTGGTTAATTATCCTTAGCAGGAAAAAAACATATATGTATATATACCTTAATTCTAGTCACCATTTATCGGCAGTTAAGTCAATTGTAACCTCTTCACAGATTTAAAACATAGATTGCAGTTTTGTTGTCTAATTATAATGTAGGTTATTTCTAATTTTTAATCATTCACATAGTTCATTTTCTCCATCTTTTCTCAGTATCCTTTCTAAAGCAATGACAGTAGAAATGATTACAACATCTCAGCATTGATCTTTGTTATTTTATATACTGCAGTTATAAAGTGGAAATAGAGGGAGTTATATTCCCCTGCTTATATGTTCAATATAGAAATATTAATTCCACACATTGACAGGCTGGCTTGAAACTGAACAATTACTTGGAGCTACAGTTGGCTGAATGGTATTTTGCCTTCAGTTTCTTATGTAATACTAAATGGCTCTGTAACAAAGAATACTCCAGGGTATGATGATTCCTGATTCTAAGCCATCGGTTAACCAGTTTTATACATATTGTATAAAATCATAATTTTCTTTTGAACACTCTGTATTGTTAAGATAGATTTATGCCAGATAAATACATTTTCATAATGGTGTTTTAAAAAATGGAAAATTGAGTACCAACTGACAGTGCTTAGCATTAGATTCTCCTGTGCTTATTTTCAGATTTTTATAGCAATATTATTCATTTTAAATCTCTGTTCTGTTAAAGATGAACCATTCTCCCTAATGAATCAAAGATGTTAAAACTCTCATAGATTTATTTTTTTTGCCTTTTTACTATTTCTGAGTCTCAATAGAAAATTTGTTTCATTCCCTTTTTTTTTCTTTTTTTGGTCATGAATCTACTTCAGAGTCTAGCAAAGGGTATCTTTAAGAGCTGATTTATTGTGCATTTTCTTAATAGTCATACTGCAGCAGGCTGCAAAATAATGGGTATAATTTTCATTTTGCTTCAGTGCAAATCTCTTGAACTGTATAGTTTCCCCTTTCTGTAACTGTTTGAATTTTAATTAATTGCAAAATTCTGTAAAATAGAAATCTAAAATAGTGTCATGTATAACCATCATTATGCAATAATTCCAGGATTAGAACCTGAAAAGTTTGTTCTATGTTTAACATTACTGAATTGTATCAATTTCTAGGTGCTCAGTTGTAATTTGGCGGACACTAAGTATGGTGGTGAGGGCTGTAGAATCCTAGGTATATGTCTCATTCAATACAATGCCATTTTGCACTACGAAATAATGACTAAACACTAATTTTGCACCAGTTCTGGAGCATCAGCCTTAACTACTTTTGTCAGATTGGATCAATTGCTTTCAGACTTCCTCTGATCACAGATCAGACCACACCATACACAGCTGATGAATTTATCCTGCAGAGTACTAAGCTCTGGGTCTCCTTCATCAAAACTCATGTTTCCCACAGTGGTTCTAGACACCTGTAATAGATCCTGCAATTCAGAGGATGTATCCCATTATTAATAAAACTAGTAGTATGAAAAGACTTACAGAACACATTTATCTTTTTTTTTTTTTCTTTTTCATTGCCTGTTATAGTAAGAGAATTAAAACCGTAAACCAGTTTTAAGTGGCTTTAATCTACCAACCCCAGTGCTATCCATTTTACTCCTGGATTGGGGAAGGTAAATTATCCATAGAACAATGAATACCAGGGGAGAAGCTTAGATATGAAGAGCAACATAGTTTTTTTTGTTTTTTTGTTTTTTTTTGTAATCAATTTAAGGTCAAGAGGGGAAAACGGTACTACATTAATGTGATTGTATCTGAAATTTTATTGGATGTCTTCTTAGTATATTGTCCTGTGATATTCCTAGGCCTTTGTTGTAAAACCTGACATTTGGAAATGTACATTTCAAAGGCATCAACATACAGGTTATATCAGTGGAACTGCTGTGTTTTTTATTTGCATCTGATTTGTACAACTGTATGTTGATTTCCTTTTTTATGCTCTATGTAGGAAGAAACCATATAAATAAAAACTGCAGTGTAGGCCAAAGATACACTTTTAAGTAATTGGATGTTGCATTAAAATGTCCCTGGGTTTCTATTTTACTGATGCTTCTGTTTAGAATTGAGCCAATCTGTCTTCATATTTCCTCTTCTGTACCATTATAATTGATCTGGCAGTTCTCCACACTTAGACCCAGACAGTAATCGCTTGGCATAGAGGATATTCTGCCTCTCTAATTTGACTGACAGAATAAATCCTGTTTTTAAATTGCTGTCATGTGGTTTTTATCAGTAAATAACACACATTTTACTATGGCACTTGTACATTGAGATAGACAGCTATGTCTTTTTAATGTGCCTACTGTGCAGCAGAGGAGGAGTCGGGAAAAGTAATCATGTTTTCATCTGCTCTACTGTAAGGGCACAAACCTTGAAAGTGATTCTTCAGGAAAAAAAAAAAAAAAAACACCAAGCAAACAAACAAACCAAACCTAAAGCTTGAATGCATGTTAAGTTTCCTTTTAGATGAAGTTGTACATATGTTATACAGACTAACAAGCTAAGGAAAGTGGACATTACACGTACATTATATTTTCCTATACAAAATATATATTTTTTTAATGTATATATTCCATACTGTAATGCATATGTGAGCACTGAAAAACACTACTACTTTTGAGAAACGTGTCTGTGCATGTATAAATTTAGCTGTTAGTAGTGGTAAAACTAATCAAAATATTGTGCTCTGTTCAAGCCACACTCAGTTGCAGTTTGCCTGGGAGAGGACAAACTATTTGAGTGGCTTCTGTACTGTTTTCAACTGTGTTCAAAGAAATAATGCATTTGGTAATGAATAACGTACTGTCAATAAACAATAACATCCCCACTGCCAACAGCATTGTGCTAAGCGTAATCTCTGTATGCACAAAGATCTAGAAGCTCAAACTCAATGTCCTCAACATTGTTTGGGAATTAGTACTTCAAAAAATCAAACAAAGGCAAAGCAGTTGTTATATGATTGCATATGAAACCATCTTATCAGCATCATTTTTGCTTTAAAACAAACAGAAATAAGTCATCACAGTAGTAGAAAGAAAAATGCTCCAGAAAACAGCGCATGACTAAAATGCATGCATTTTTCACTGAATATGAAAGATTTGGGTTTGCCAGGAGTAAAATATGAAATCAATCCCATCCTTCAAGGCATTTAAAAAAGAGACTGCTTAGTTTATTGAAGTCACAGGGGGCTACTGAATTTACAGAATATCTTTTGTGATGCCTTAAAGCTAGGCTTTAGTCTTAGTTATGTTTTTTAACCTAAATGTCATGTTATTATTATGCCTTAAATTTGTAGTACGTTTATCAATGGGGACTGGGCCCAAAACATTATTAAGAGTGGTTTCTTTGTATTGCAGACTTGCAGGTTCATTACTCTGCGGTGGTTCTGTCTTCTGTACACAGACATGTAAGCCTGTTGGTACAGGGCATGTGGTTTTGTCGTCTGTGTCTCCTATGGGTCGTGAACTTACTCAGAGGTATTTTACATACCCAGGCAGATTGCCATAGGAATTTTGAATATCTGAAGGGATGATATGCTCTTTCTGTACTAAATAAAGAACTAATATAAAAAAACTAGACTGTGGGGAATAGAAGGGAGAGGGAAGTGAGACATGTTCGCAGTGATTGTATCGCTAAGTAATTGATATGACTCATTTTATACCAGTTGGATTTTTCCTAGGAAGCACAACATTTTTATTCTCTCTCTCTCTCTCTCTCTCTCTCTTTCTCTCTCTCTCTAATGAACAAAAAATTGCAGTATCTGAGCTTGGAGATTATGAACATTTGGACACAGTACACTGATTTTTGAGTGAGAAGTGAGAAAGGGCAGTTTAAGACAGGTTGAGATGAAAAATGGCTGGTTTTCATACTGTGTTTTCCAGGGAGGAAAACCTTTTATCTGAGGCAGGAGGTTCAGGCTGTAAGACTATAGTAGCAGCCTGAAGGTTTATGCTTGCAGTAGCTGGAGGAATATTACAAAGAAAAATATTACTTGTCCCACTCCTGGCAAATGCCAAAGACTAGTTTTGCTAATCTTCGTCTAGATGTCAATCTCGACTTTGTGAACACTGGGAGATGAAGCTGTAGAAAGAGACTGGTAGAAAGAGATTTTGGGACTTGCTAGAAAATCAGGCCATGTAGTTTTACCACCTTTACCAATAGCTTCATATAATTATTGAATAATATCCCATTGTTCTGATACTGGTATGTAGCACCTCAGCAGTCATAGTGCACTTTATTGGACACAGCTATGCAGCTTGCTCTCTGAAAATCCTTCTGAAATTATCAGTGAACAAAAGATGATAAAACAGGATTTCCAGTATGAGGCCTTTAGGAGGTCCCTAATGGGATTATCTTCTCAATAATCAAAGATTATCAAACTGTTGGGCAAATATCAGGCTTCCCTTTCCAGAGGGAAACAATAAACCAAGATATATCTGCATTTAGCCAAACCCCCTCCAGTATACTATGAAACAAAGGTTTAGTCTGAGACTAATCAAGTCGTATTTTCCCCTCATTTACTTCTGTCCATTTCTTCTCACAGGTAATGTGAGATGGATTGCTAACATACGATTTAAATACCTTACAGTGCTATATAAAAGAGGTCTGGAGCAAACACCAGAAGGTAATCAACTGCATTCCCTTACCTAAAGCCAGAATCAGTTATACCTAATCATCACAACAGCCTATAGATACAAATTTGACAGTCTCCTGCAGCTTTGGTCCAGCAATCCAAACTCAAATATGATGTTTGTTAGATTTTGTATAATTTGAATATCTAGAAATTCAGCTACATACACACACCTGGTTTAGTAGAGAGAAGACGAGACATTCACTTTTTTTTTTTTTTAATAACTTGACATTTGTAGAGTTTTTTCTAAGGAACCTGAGAATAATTAAATTTCTAAAAATGCCAAATCTCCAAAATATTATTTAATAATGATTTTGTAAAATATGACCTTAGCTTTTTGGAGTGTAGGTCATTACACAGGATAGATACAATGATGATATGCGTGGTGAGGCAAATGTCATAGCTGTACAGCTATATTGTCACAAAGAAAGGCTCTGCATTCACAGCTGCACTGAGTACTACTGGAAGTGCCTAAGCCCTCTAGGAAACCTTTGTGTTCAATTCTTCTGCTATTCTTTTGTACAGTAGTTTTAAATAACTAAAAGAAAAACAGCAAAAGAGCCACCACCAACAAAATAGCTCTTAATGTGCTTATTTCTTCTGTATTGATCACTAGTTACACTACTGAATTTGAATAGTGTAGTTTGAAAGTTACACTAAGTTTGAATACTAGTGGTAAGCATCCATATAATGTGCATTGTTGTCCATAGTAAGCAACCATGGATTTAAAAACAAAACAAAACATCAACAAACTTTCTCAAAAAGAAAAGCTATTAAATTATTATTCTCTCAATTTACAATGATAAAGCTAAACATTTTGGCTTTACTCAGAAGCTATTTCTGTGTCTTGTTGAATGAAAATATTTGAGACAATTTCTCAGTTTTACATAATTTTCTTTTAAGGCAAAAAACATTGAATTGATTTATTAATCACTTCAAGGTTTGACATTTATCAAATCCTTAATATTTAATCTGAAAAACTGTGTTACTGTGAGAAAATGTTCAAAGTTTCAAGGTTAACTTTTCAGGCATTAAGCTTAGATGATAACTGAGAGCATCATAATATGAGATTTTTCTTGAGTGCCTTCTGTGTGGATGATTGTATTTACTATCCTATGGAAAAATGATGTGATGTTACACGCTATTGTGTGTCTTTCTTTGCCCTGAAGAGACACATAATTTATAGTAAAAATTACAAAAAAAACGTTTCAGAAGCTTTCTAGCTAGAGCTATTACTTTTGTATCACATCTAATGTGTTTTCCACTGTGAATTATTGTAGCAGGTCATATTTCCACTTTCTTTTCAGATTTCTGTTTAATGTAATGACATATAAAAGAAAGCTGGCTGCAAAAGGCATCTATGCGTATACATATTTTTAAAACAGCAAATAATAGGAAAAAGTTAACCTTTTTTCAAGGTGATTTGCACAAAGTATATTACTTTAATCAAAATAAGCCTTCATTGTAAAAGCTGGATAAAATAAGTATATTTTGTTTAGTAGAGACTAGCTCGCATGTTTTAGTTTCTTATGCTATGGTACGATTAAAGGTAGTTGATAATGAAGACAGAGGAGTCATTTGTTACAGATAACAGAGCTACTTATGATATGAAACAAAAAGCACATTGACTTAACCATGTTAAAAATGGCACAATGATCTGCTGCTCTAGTAGCCAGTAGTATTGAATGAGTAATATCTTAATAGAAGAATATCTGAATCCAAGGATGTTCCTAAATCTCTTTCCTATTGTAGGTTAGAAGAATGTCAATATCTCTGATGAATACCTTTGACCAGAAAATGTTATTTAGCTTCTGAAAGTTTGGGAAGTGATATTAATAGTACAATCTGTTTGCTACTGCCTTTTTTAAAGTAAGGCTAAAAAGATACCTATTTCTGTCTAGAGTACAGCATGCTGGAAATTGCATTACCATTTTACTCAAGCCAGAAAGAAAATTTCCTTTACTAGCAAACTATCCTAAATACCACAAAACAATACATTCAAATTAATATAAATATCAAAATTCAATACAATTACATTCTAATCATTGAAAGAGCTACTAATAACCTCTAAAAAGAATACACACTTACTTTTACTTTAAAAGCATTTTGTTGTTAAATGTTAGGTTCTAAAAATCTAAATGACTTTTTCTCTGTCCTGACAAGAGGTCAGAAACTGTATACTTTTGAAAATATATTTGAGTATATCAATATACTTCGTAAACTACTTCGTATTTAAAAATAACCTGCCTGTGGATTTTTCCTGTGACCTAATAAGTTTTGAACATGCAGCTGTCAGATGTATGTGCAAAGAAGTGACTAGTCCTAGCTGTCTGTTAACTGCTTTACAGATGGATTAAATATAGACTAAATAAATAAATAAATAAATAAACTAACTCATGAGTCACAAATGCATGAGTATTCATTAAATACGTGAGTCCTCACATGAGTTAAAACCTTTCATAGCAGAGGATGCAGTATGCATTCCACAATATTGAATAGGCCTTTCCCCCATTTTCACTTGAATTTGCCTTTGTGCTCAAAGTTGCTGAGCTGGTAGTTTTTCAGTCTAGCATAGTTAGCCTATGAAGCCATTTGAAAGCACCAGAGAAGCAGATGGTTGGACTTCTGTCATAAAAGTTGGGTCAGTAATCCTGGCTGCTCGTGCCATCTGGACAGTGGAGGGGGAGGTCTGAGTGACCATTCACACTCCGTATGTACTCTATGCCATTAACAAAGGTTTCCAGTTTTCAAAAGGCTAGAGAACTTCTCATGAAAACCCCTACAGCTAATGAAATAAAAAATATTTCAAAAATTGCTGAGGTAGCGCTGGGAAGACAGTTTGGGGCGTGAATGGCAGTGCTTCACAGAGGTATGGCCACGGGCAGAGCCCAAGCAAGGCCAGGCCCAGCAATGTGGCTGCCAGGCTAGCAGGCCCCTGAGGGCAGGCAGGCAAAGGCCCCAATGGGCCTCTTGCACAGCTCAGTCTGGTCTTCTGTGTTGCTGCCCCTTACATTTTGCATGGTAACCTGGAGCTCCAGGTTTCCTTTCACTGTCGCCTGCAGCATAGAGAACCGTGTGTGCCCTACTTATCTGCAGTGTTGTCAGTGCGGCCTGCTGGCAGCCCTGCTTTCAAACAGGCTGCCATGTGGTCACAGGTACCATAATGTGAGCAAAGGCTCACTGAGACATGAAAATATGCAGTTGTTCTAGACAAGGGTTTCCTTCTTTTCCTTCTTTTCTGACAGATACAGAACTACCTGTAATTATTTACAGATAGTACATCTTGAGTGGGCTACTGCATTGCTATGCTGTTAATCCACTCTTAGTATTGATAGGAAATGTATCTTCAGCACTTAAGAGATGTCCAATATATCACTTTCCAAACATTTGAAGATAATTGCTGGTCCATTATTTGTGAAGTACTGACTTGATCCATCAGCTAGGCTGGTAAATAATTTTCTTTTGGGATATTACATCTGTTTGAGATGGTAGGAGTACAGTAATTTCAACTGTACAGAAAGATGCGGAGTATGTCTGAAGGAGGAGTTCAGGAAATTATGGTGTGTTTGAGGCAAAAAAATCCAGACACAGAATAATCCCCCATTGGAGATCTGGCTAAGTTACGCCTTGCTCAGTTTTTAGGTAAAGCAGGTTACACTGTTATTTCTATTAAACCTTTTGGTGGTGGTGGTGGTGGTGTTTTTTTCTTTTTCTTTTTTCCTCTTCCTTTTCTTTTTCTCTCTTTTTTTTTTCCTTTGTTTTTTTTCTTCCTGTTTTATTTATTACTCTGTTAGAGTAAACAGTACTTTGCTTTCAGATTTATGATGGTTCACAAAGAAAGGAACTGCAGGTCCCAAACCCAGTAGGATGTATGAAGTGAGGAAGCTTGTATGCAGACTGTTTTAGCCCTTCAAATGCAATTGTGGGATACAGGATGTGCGGCTTGAATTGCAAACACCAAAGGCTGACAGCAGTGAACACCCAAGAGTCAGGAGGCAGCCAGCTGTGAAAGGCAAGAAGTGCCAGATATCACCTCGGCTTATGCATCCTTGTCTGCTCAGTAGCTCACTATTGATATATACGTTAAAAACTGAAAAATATTTGCCATCGTCTGCTTCTGCAATCCAGTGTCAATAATCCTAATATTTTTCCTGATTGTAAGGAAAAATAAGGCTTATTTCTTTGAGCCTCATAGAATAAATTAACTCAATTTCATTAACCTATAATCTTTAAAATTACAGTCAAATACAAATGTCTGTATACAATCATTCACTAGGTTTTAGTCTAATCCAAGTAAGAAAGTGATAGTGTATCTGACTGTGCAGAATGTGCCAAGTGATGGAGTTAGTGTCTGATGGAGTCAGTAAAGTTCATGTGGTTTTCTTGGCAGAATCTGAATATATAATGAAGGAAAGCTTCAGATGTGTTCTGTTTGATCTTGTCCATTTTCTATAACTTATGGTAAGATTTCTAATCTTGATATAAAACTTGATTCTTCCATTTATAACATCTATATTTGTTTAAGCACCTTATGTATACCTTTGTTTTTAGAAAGCAGGTGAACTAGGCAAATAGTGTATTATTAATCAACATTGGAGTATAATATTTTCCTCTTTGGATCTCTTTGGCCATCTCCCAGGAATTCCTGACCCAGGAGACCGGGGAGACAGTCTGAAGAAAGGAAGACTCTCCCTTGGTTGAGGAGGATTGGGTTAGAGATCATTTAGGCAAACTTGACAAATCCATGGTCCTGATGGGATACATGAGTGCTGATGGAGCCGACAGATGTCCTTGCTAGGCTACTCACAATCATCTTTGAAAGGACATGGCAATCAAGAGAGGCGCCTGAGGACTGGAAGAAAGCAAATATCACTCCAGTCTTCTAAAAGGGCAACAAGGATGACCTAGGGAACTACAGGTCAACCAGCCTCACCTCAATCCTGGGAAAGGTGATGGACCAGCTAACTCATCCGGCAGGCCATCTCTAAGCATGTGGAGGACAGGAAGGTGGTCAGGAATAGTCAGTCTGGATTCACCAAAGGGAAATCATGCTTAACCAACCTAATTGCCTTCTATGAAAGAACAACTGGCTGGATAGATGAGGGGAGAGCAGTGGATGTTGTTCACCTTGACTTCAGCAAGTCTTTTGATACTGTCTCCCGTGATACCATAGGCAAACTCAGGAAGTGTGGGATGGATGAGTGGATGGTGAAATGAACTGAGAACAGGCTCAATGGCAGGGCTCAGAGGTTTGTGATCAGTGGCACAATCTAGTTGGAGGCCTGTACCAGCTCCAGTCTTGTTTATCTTATTCATCAATGATTTGGATAAAGGGATAGAGTGCCTCCTCAGCAAGTTTGCTGATGATACAAAACTGGGAGGAGTTGGTTGATACTCCAGAGTGCTGTGCTGCCATTCAGAAGGATCTCAACAGGCTGGATAGGTGGGCAGAGAGGAACCTCTTGAAATTCAACAAAGGTAAGCGCAGGGTCCTGCACCTAGGGAGGAATAACTCCATGCACCAGTACAGGCTGGGGCCTGACCTACTGGAAGCTCTGTGGAGAGGGACCTGGTGGTCCTGGTGGACAAGAAGTTGACCATGAGCCAGCAATGTGCCCTTGTGGCCAAGAAGATCAATGGTATCTTGGGCTGCATTACGAAGAGTGTTGCCAGCAGGTCAAGGAATATAAACCTCCTTCTCTACTCAGCCCTGGTGAGGCCTCACCTAGAGTATTGCATCCTGTTCTGGGCTCCTCAGTACAAGAGGGACATGGAGCTCTGGGAGCAAGTCCAGAAAAGGGCTACTAAAATGATTAGGGGACTAGAGCATCTCTTGTATGAGGAAACGCTGAGGCAACTGTGCCTGTTCAGCCTGGAGAAGAGAAGGCTCAGGGTGGATCTGATCCATGTGTATAAGTATCTGAAGGGAGGGTACCAAGATGAAGGGGCCAGACTCTTCCAGTAGTGCCCAGCAACAGGACAAGAGGCAACAGGCACTAACTGAAACACCAGAAGTTCCCTCTGAATATGAGGAATAACTTACTGTGAGGATGACTGAGCACCGGAACAGGTTGCCAAGAGATGTTATAGTCTCCTCCGCTGGAGATATTCAAAAGTCACAATCCTGGGTAATGTGCTCTAGGGGACTGTCCCTGAGCAGGGAGGTTCACCAGATGATCTCCAGAGGTCCCTTCCAGTCTCCACCATTCTGTAATTCTGTGAATGTATTTACAGACATAGAGCACTACCTGTGTTTCTGTTATCCATAAATATGAATATTTTTATGAATATTTGGATATCAGTCTCCATACCTAGATGAATTATCAGCAAATTTCAATCATCATAGCGTCTTTTTCCCAAAGGAAGACAGCAAACCAAGACAGTATGACTGCTTGCTCATTACCTAACCATTGCCTGCTCCAAAGTAAGAATCAAAAGATCACAAATCATAAAAAAAATAGGGCTGAAAGAGACTTCAGCATGCCATTTATTTCCCTTTGCCCCTCCTCTGTCTCTCTTAAGTTAACTGTGCAAATGTGTTTCTTCATTGATGTTTCTTTAATCTGTCGATGGAGATTCCACAGTCACCTGAGATTAGCCATTCCAGCGATTCTCTACCCCTACCATTTCTGCAAGTTTTACCCAGCATCTAATCTGAATCTTTCTTGTTGCAATTAAGCTCCTTTATACCTTCTCTTATACCCCATGGATATGGAAAACAGATTAATCGTCTCTCTTTGCAGCAGCCTTTCACAAACTGCCAAACTCAGTACAGTGCTCAATGATGAACAGAAACTCAAGAGCAGTGCTCTCTTATGTTAGGTTTCTCCTGTGAAGCAGATCTGTGCTGAGAGGCAAAGCAAAGGACTCATTGAATGCAGGAGTTTACTGTCTAGTTCGCTGGTATAGAAGCATAATCCATTTCCTGCTGAAGAAGGAACAGTTTGTACAGCCTGTTATCACTTATTTTTTCCAATTTTCCAGGTTGAGAGCTCATTGCCTCAGTTAGGGGGGAGGCCTTGCTGTGGCTTCTTAACAGTTGTTTGGGGCAGCCTCTGCTGAAGCTTCTTCTTGTCTTTTCTTGAGTAGCTCCAAGGCAGGAGAGGCTTATCAGCCAGCTCTCTCTTATCAGATGTCTGGCCTTGAGCGCAGGGACTACACTTGGTGTTCCCAAGATAGAAATTAGCTTTTAAAATCCTAATTTCTCACTGCTTCCAAAGTAGACTTAATGAGTTTGAATGTAACTCTAGCTTGACAAAGAGCATCTGTATATATCTGAGTATAAGTTTGGCCCTACTTAATCTGTAGATTCTGTTTTTGTGAAAAGTATAGGAAAAAATCTGAGGTAATTATAAGCAACTCTATTCCGTGAGTATCCAAACTTCACTGTGCTGCTAAAACATAGTTTTGTTATCTGAGAGTATAAATATTCATGCTACTATACCAGAGCTGAAATCACAACTGGAGCTGAGACTATGAGTTTTGATAATGGTGCTTCATGGTGCAAATCAGCCTTAATACTAATAATGTGAATGTGGTGCTTGAATCCTGAACCTTTTTTTTTTTTTTTTTTCCAATGAGTTGATGTGTGACCTCTGGAAATAGTGCTTCAGGACATGAATCTGTCCTGAGGATGGTTATGTGAATCCTGATGAGGAAGCACTGAGTAAAATTGTAGTGCATTATAGTCATTTCTAGTCTCTTAATACAAGTTGGAATTTTGATTTAACTATTTCCCCCCCCCCCAGTTCCTTGCAAAATGTTAAAAGATTAAAGAAAATAAATTCAATAGGAAACATATATAGTCTTTGTAACACATTCTGTGGGGCAAGGGTTAGTTGTGGTTTGTTTGTTTACTTGTATTTTCCAGCCCATTTCTATTTTTGGGAGGGCTACAAAGGGAGGCATTACCCTTTTCTTATATTGCATGCGCTTATATTGTATGTGCTATTTTTTGCTCTATTTTAAAATATATTTTTAAAAAAATCTATATGATTATAATAAAGGATTTAAAATTTAGGAATCTCCTTTACCACTGTAAATAGCAGAGATACCTCAAGTCCCAGGCTTAAAAACTGCACATTGTTGCTCCATTAACTACATTATTCTCAATACAGTTGGCAGGACTTCTAACGGTATTAGTGGCATAGAAATATACTAAAAAGAACATAGGAAATTACAGATCGAATGTTATGGTTATGTACTTTCAATTCTATCTAATTCATACACAATGAATTCACACTTTTTTTTTTTTTGCGTGCTCTATTTATATGTAATCAATTCCTATCCTAAGCAACTGTCTAGTCAGAGGAATGGTAATATAGAGAATAAAAGAGTTTAAGATGAGGAAAGCAAATTCAAACTGGCATACATTTCTCAGTAATGCTCTCTTTATGAGTGACAACTCTGAAGGTTAATTCAAGTCAAGTGAACAGCATGCCCCAGATAAGATTTTCCTAATCACCACCTGTGCAGCTAAGCAAAGCTCCCAGTGACCCTGGCTGTGTTACACAGGCAGTAATTTCTTCAGGATGCATTGTTACCGGGCACAGGCAATGATTTATTCGTAACCTCAGGCGCACAGGATTGTTTGTTCACCTTCAGAAAACTGCCCACAATAGCTCACCCTGGTTCTCAGAGATGCGCTGTGTAGATGGTGATGCATTATGCCATCTGGCCCCGATGCTCATGTCCATTTCAGAAGTGAGCTATGCCTTAGTAAGAAAGGCAGGTCCTCAGCTTTCCTAGAACAGATTATGCCTTCTTTCTTAAGAATTATAGCAAAATTGAATAGCCTTTTTTTTATTTTTATTTTTATTTTTATTTTTATTTTTATTTTTATTTTTATTTTTATTTTTTGAGGAACAACTGCTTAACATGTGGTTTAAATTGATCAAAGAGGTTTATTGATTTATTAACAACTTGTAATTAACTGGCAGTCAGTGAACTATACTTGCAGGATCAATGTCAGCAATACAACAGATAAACCACAATATGAGACAGTTTAGAGACTTTAAATACATTCTCACAAGTGTCTCAACAACCTTCTGCAATTATTCCCAGGAAGTTGTGGTCTCACCACACACAAACCCTTCACACAGCTAGATGTGTGCAACCTGCTGTCCCAGACTGCGTGGGTTACAAGCACCCCCTTTTTTGTGAGTGCCAGTTCCTCTACTTACATGCCCCCCATGCGCCCACACCGCTCCCTACACACTCCTAATCAACACTCTAGTGAGAAACCACCCCAGGATTTCATGTCCCCACACCTGAGGTCCAAGTTGCTAGTTGTTGCAGCCCATGCTGTCAGTTCACTCGGAAAGCAGGCTTCAGGCAGCGTCTGACGGGGATGATGCTCTGTCAGGCATAGGTGGGTGTTGCAATGCCACTGGGGCAAATTCTGGGAATACCAAACCCTGCTTGACTGCTGTTGATACCAAAATCTCCCCCCAGTCAGAAGTTTGTGTGCTTTTTTAATGCTTCCTTTCAAACTCACAACTTTTCTCAAAAGTCTCTTGGTAAACCTTGGCTACTGCTTAATCCAGCTGATAGTCATTTGAAGCCAGATTTCATTTTTAAATTTCCATTTAGCATCATCAGTGTTTGGGTAAACATCCTCTGAGCACAGGAGGTTTTGGAAAATCTGTTCACAGACTGGTTATGCTCACAGTGCTTATCGTATCACCTGCTGTTACCCAGATAATGCTAATAGGAGAAGACTATGCAGATTCCCCCATACTATTTCGTAAAGATGGTGCAAAACTGTGCTTTCTTTCACAGAAATAAATCTGGAAAAAAAAAAATCTCTGTAGAATCAGACAGGGGACAAATAATCTCTATAAAAATATGGGATTGGCAAACTTGGGTTGAAAGGTATACAATAAGCATTCCCAGATTTTAATACTGGCTTTTTGGCTACATAAAAATACTTCTTGCAGCAGCTTTGTTTATTAATACCTTCCCATGGTTTCAAAGTATGTCTGTAACTGATACACCTTCAGCCTGATGCATGTTTGATTTAATGAGCTTTTGGATTTTGATCTTTTTGAACGATGAAGATAGATTTTCTCTCTCACAGCATGTAACTGTAGGCACAAGAAGATGCCCCGTACTTTTTCATGTGAGGGAGGATGTCCAATGATGAATGAGGGCGTGTAGAGTCATGAGGCTGCAGAACTGGGAGCATTTTCTTTACTCTTACATTAAATCAGCCTGGCTACTGGATACATCTTTAATGAATCTAAGCAATATAATTTACTGACAAGTTATGAATGGTTCAGTTACCCTGTTCCACTAAATGGATGTTCTCATTTCAGGCTTCAGGTTTCACTGTGCTGTCTTGTCAAGGCTTAGTGACCGTGTGTATCAATGCACTGCTGAAAGATTCGGTGCTTCCTCTTAATGAACACTTTGGACAAGAAACAAAAAATGGAAAAGTTAAAACCTACCTAATGATCAGTAAGCAGTAGGTTCTCTCCTGTGATTCTTGTAGACAAGCTGACTGTTACAGTATTAGGGTACAGGTATACGGAGATTGTCACTAGAAATAAAAAATAAGGAGCTATTCAGTTTTTGCATTAGAGTATTTCAGTGCGCTGTGTGGAAATAAAGGGTAATGTTGAAATTTCTCCTTAGGCTTCCTCCTTAGTATCAACCTAATTGAAATCACAAAGGACATTTAGAGCTTTTACTGGACTGTAACTAACTCATCACGGTAATGAACATAATTATTGTGGCTTTTTATTTTTTTTAACCTGCAGCAAATTGTGATCATTGAGCTTTGTCTCACATTATTCATCTGTATTAATAGCATGTACAGAACTATATGTGCAGGAGTAGAGAAAGAAAAAAACATTTGTCACTTTTTTCAAATTCAGATATAGGGACCTTTTAGATATTTATTCTTATTTTTGCATCATTTATTAAATTTATAATTATAATATAATGATTTGATGCTATAGACTTTATTTTGTTTGGAAGGACAATTTTGCTGTATTCCAATGAAACCTAATGGCATGCACAGACTCTCCAGATTATCAGTTTTCCTATTTTATGTTCTGTTGAGTTTAGATTGTGAACTCTTTACAGCAGCAGAGGCTGTCTATATTTCCTTCTATGTTTATACAGTGCTTCACATAATGGAAATCCAGTCCTAACTAGAGACATCTAGGGAAAGTACCATTCTTGAAGTGTTACGTAATTTATGACATGCCCTTTTCTCATCTTACAATGGTAAGGTTTGAGATAAGCAGAATTAATACTGTTTGCTTAATAAAGGCAAGAGAACTATATTTCCAAGGATATCTTACCTTACGACTTTGGATTTGAAAAATGAATAATAGAGGTAATGTAGGACCTTTTTATTGCCTACCTAATACCTTCAACATAAAACTGTAATTGAGCATAAAAACATAAATTCTCCTAACACAAAACATTTCTTATTAAGATAAACCTGTCAGTATGATGATACAAGCAATAACCTTGGATTACAAGAATGTGGGCTAGAAATCTTTATAAGTAATCTCACAAAAGTCCTCCCTTATTGACTTACATTTTAAGAATCAATTGCTTCAGATTTCATTGGATTGAGAAAATGGTTGAGAAAGCCAGAATAAAATGCATATAAAATACTGGTATCCTTATTTCTGCTTTCTCAATATTTCAGTCATGCAGTTTTAGCACAGAAATGAGAACTATGATTTGCCTTTTTTTTTTCTTCTTCATATCACTCATGTGCATCCAAGTGCACTTAGAAAGAAACAGAAAAAAATAGGGCTCATCCCAACTGCAGGTTTACATCTGAAATCCTGCATTTGTGAACACAGTACTTTTTACTGTTTTTGCACTGGTAGTTTATAGTTTAGGATATTAACACCATGCATTTAAAATTAAATACCTGGTGTTGTCATAATACACTCATCATTTATTTTTTCACATGAAACCAGAATGGGTTCATTATTTTTTATATATCCTTTATTACAGGTAGACAAGGGGAATAATGTGCTCAAAGTTCTTTGTAACAGCACTCCTGTATAATGTAGCAAGATGGAGATGCTCTGTTTGTTGGACCATACTTTTGTGTTACCATATGTGTGCTTCTTTTGCATTGCCTACTTCTTGAAAGCAAAAATAGAATTTTATTTTTTTTTGCAAAATATCAAAAACGGTAGCAGTTATAGTATAAAAACTGCAATGAAATACTTTAAAGTTTCAAATTGTTACTGAATCATTTCAATTAATAGGTGATTTCTTGAAAGCTGAATTTTTAAGTACCTAAATTTGTAGCTGGATTTAATTTTGTCCCTTAGTGAAGTAAAAGTCATCAATCAGAAAGTATGTAACACAACATCACAGAGTTTGCAGCACTTTTAATTGGAAAGATTAAATATGTGTTATAGACAATGTTTGGACTCTCAGTCTTTTTTGTAGTAAGTTTGATTGGTTGAAAATATTTTAGCATGTATGTAGATCTGATTAATGTAATCTAATAAGAAAAATGCAAATCCTAATCATTCAGATATACTAAAAGAGAATTCTACATTTTCTTTTGACCTACAATATGTATGTGTAGACAGCTATAAATTCATATATCTTTTTTTTGTTGTTGAGAACATGATCTCTAGGTTTAGTTCTGTCTTGTTGAGTCCTCTGTCTTCCAATACTTTTGACAGCAAATAAAGTTCCTCAAGGCTGTCCCTCAAATGCACCTCATCCTTGTTCTAAATACCAGCTCCAAACCTATGGAACCTTTGATTTCTCTGTATGCCAATTTTTTCGCTAATACTAGGTAGATCTGTTGGTGTTGAAGTAAACAAATGCTTATTAAGAAGAGAGCTGTCATTTTGTGTATCTTGACTATATGAAATATTAGTAGCGCGTTTCATTAACTGGGATTCTACTGCAAGTAACAAGACTGAACAAAGCTCTACACTCATTTTCTTTCTCAGTGTAATACAGAAATATTTTAATAGCTCTGTGTACCCAGTATTCTACATGTAACATTGGTTTTCCAAACATCACCACTTCAGTTTTGTACTGAAAACACATGGCACATTTAATTCAAAAATAATGCTTGAACCTTGCATCAGAAATCATATTGAAAACAACAACAAGAAGAAAAATAAAATAATATTAATAATAATAATAAGTTTCTCCCTGTAAGGATAAATTGGAATTTCTGTGTCTTATATAAAACAGTATAAAATTTCTTTAACTAAACAGAAAAGCATATCTGTATATATAGTTCTCAACAAACTGAAGTGTAGAGCAAGTAAATATCAGGACATTCCTTTGCTCCTTTTCTTTGTTTAACCTGGCTGTGAGGAAATAAACAGTGTAACATGGGAATATCCTGCAACTCGGTGCAAAAATAATAATCATCATGGGATACAATTCTGATACACAGCAGAAATGCATTATGGTAAATTTTATTCCACTTCTAATCTATGGTGTTTTTCTTCCTATTATGTGATAGTTTTTGTGTGACATTGCCCTGAGGCAGTTGCCTCTACTTTTTAATCTGAGAGTTGTCTGACTTGTAGTCATGTAGCCATGGCCATTATGTTCCAGTGCAGCTTTTCCTGCTAGTCTCAATATATTGAATTCATATATACAGAATTAATTAGCATGAGGTTACCAATAGTTTAATTTCCCATCCAGCAATTCAGTGTGAGTAGCAATTTAAATCAAGGAAAGACAAAAATTCTATGTTAGTTTGTAGGGAAGGACTTGTAATAGGTAATGAATGGATAATTAGATTGCAGATTCTTCTGGATAGCAACTGTTCCTTACATTTGTGTTTAGTGTGAAACACAACAGGTCCCTGTTCATGCGACAAAGGTAATGGAGTTCAACTAAAATCATCTTCAACCCTATATCTGTTAAAGTCAATGGTCATTTCACAGCTAATGACAGTTATGACAAGAATAAATCCGCACTTGTATGACACAAGCCACTAATGTTTATGAATGATTCTATAAAAGGTGTTCATTTTTTTCTTTAAAGAAATATACAGGTAATGAAAGAGAAAGAATCAAATTGAATAGAGAAGAAATTCTGACAGGATAGACAGTCATAAAGATAACAATACCAAAGTTTTTTACAGTCTTACATCGTAGAATCACAGAATGGTTTGGGTCAGAAGTGACATCTAAAAATTGTCCAGTTCCATGGGCAGGGACACCTCCCACCAGACTAGGTTGCCCAAAGCCCCATCCAACCTGGCCTTGAACACCTCCAGGGATGGGGCATCCACAGCTTCTCTGGGCAGCCTGTTCCAGTGCCTCACCACCCTCTGAGTGAAGAATTTCTCCCTTATATCTAATTTAAATCTATCCTTGTTCAGTTTAAAGCCATCATCCCTTGTCCTATCACTACATGCCCTTGTAAAAAGTCTCTATCTTTCTTATAAGCTCCCTTTAATTGTTAGAAGATTAAAATAAGGTCTCATTGGAGCCTTCTCTTTTTCAGGCTAAACAGCCCCAACTTTCTCAGCCCTTGATCATTTTTGTGTCCCCAAAGCTGAACACAGCACTCCGGGTGGGGTCTCATAAGGGTGGAGTAGGGGGGTAGAATCACCTCCCTCGATGTGCTGGTCGTGTTTCTTCTGATGCAGCCCAGGATTGGCTTTCTGGTTTGCAAGCATGCACTGCCTGTTCATGTCCCATTTTTCATCCATCAGTACCCCCAAGTCACTGTCCACAGTCCTGCTCTCAATCCATTCATCTCCCAGTCTGTACTGATCTTTGGGGTTGCTCCAACCCAGGTGCAGCACCTTGCAATTGGCCTTGTTGAACTTTATGAGGTTCATGTGGGCCCACCTCTCAAGCCTGTCCAGGTCCCTCCGGATGGCATCCCTTCTTTCTATCACTTCAACTGCACCACTCAGCTTAGTGTCATCTGCAGACTTGCTGAGGGTGCTCTCAATCCCACGGTCTATGTCATTAACAAAGATATTAGACACCACTGGTCCCAATATGGACCCTCAAAGGAATTTAGAGACATCATTCACTACATCTTTCTCAAGTGGAAATGACCTTTCCAAAAACAGTTAAAAATAAAAGAAAGTTTTGCCCTAGATTTTTCTACTGGTGTGTCACTGTTTACATTATAAGCTGAAAATAGTTTTCTAAGTAGTCAGAATTTAAGAGCAATTTAGATTAAACGTTTTAATGCTCATTTGTGCAATGCCTCTGGTATTTTAGCAGTATAAAAAGATTTTCTTGGCTTCAAACCATTGGATCAGGACGAATTTGACATCCTTAATCTCTCTTTAAGAGCATTAGATTTTTTTTATTTAAAAATCAGAGTGGTAAAAGGTAGAGAGAAGTAATTTTCTAGAAATAGTGCTTTTTAAAAAAGTTATGTCAGCAAACACTGGGGGTAAAAGAAATGATTGAATTCTAAGCTAATGGTGCCAAAGATAGTACAGAAATACAGAATTCGCAAGGTCTAAGGATATGATTTTGAATAAAATAATGTATAGCCTTGAGGGGACTGTTCTACATGCTCGCATATGTGCAAGGAATTCAGCCCCAAGCGAAGAATCCTCATTTCAAGGAAAAGCGATTCCAGGAGAAGACACAGTCTTTAGAAGTCTGCAGCATGTTAGCTCACAATTAAAAACACAGTCCACTCAGTGGTACTGCCTGTTCCTCGTGCACAAATACTGCTACCAGTGTAAGAATTGTTCTTCAGTTGTGTGATGCTTTAGGCCAGTGACACATATGTTAATGAGTTAGTTATTAGTATGTATTCCACTGAATAAATGAGTGATCATTTGGGATTTTTAGCAGGAGTTAAAGGTGCTCTCAGTTCCACTATAAAGTTATTGGTAGCACTCAGCAGTACTCTAGATTACCCTTTAGTGATGATGAGAGATAAAAGCCCAGTTTATAAAATCTTCAAACACTGACATTGGTGATGGGAAACAATATTAGTTACATAGTTATAGTAGATCAGTTCCATAAAGTGATCTGAATTTTACATTAAAATTGTCTGATCTGGCCAGGACGTGTTTAAATAAAAATTAATGCAAGGTCACATCTCCATGAAATGAAGATCGTGGCACTTTTACAGGATGGTCATTTGTAAAACAGTCAAAGAACCTAAGGGTCATAAAAGATGCTGTTCAATTGAACATGAGCTCCAGTGTGATGTGCTGGCTAATAGAGCAAATGTAATTCCTGTACACAAGCAGAGGATCATTAGCTGTAATTGCATCAGCATATGACATTAATAGGAGCATTATTTGGTGGCCCTGTCCATTTCTGATGTTGATCTTTTGAGAAAAATAGTGATGATTTGGAAATAACTGTATGAGCAATGTAAGATCGGGGAAATCTGTCCTACAGTGGTAGACAAAGACAACAAATGGTACTATTTTGTCAGATAGACAATTACTTGATCATAATCTGTAAGTACTAACATGGGAAGAAGTTACCTTATTATAGAAGATTTTTAAATCTAACAGGCATACAAGATGGAATGCATGGAGTCTAAGGCTGGGCAGATTAAATCTATATAAATTCAGGTTAAAATAAAGGTATGCATGTTTTACAATGTGGTTAACAAACTGTTGGGGCAGCTTAAAAGTATGATGAATTTTGAACTGTGCAGAAATTGTCTGTCTTTCTATAGCATGTTATAGCTCAACGTAAAGTCATCAGGAGTGTATAGAAATCATTTGGCCAAATTGTATTGCTTATGTCACAAAAAAGGAGGAAAATTACTAGTAACACAAAAACAATAACTCCATGCCTTAAATCTGTAAGTAAAAGTGTGACAGCATGGAACACAGTGGGGCCAGGATTTTACTTACGAATCAGTGAGAAAAATTCCATGATAGGCCTATGAGAAAATCTCGATGCTCTCCAAGGGTTTGTCAGTCCTGCATTTGAAGGCACTACATGGATATGTCAACACATGAAGCATCAGAAGTAACTATACTTGAGAAGATTAAACTATCTCACGTGAGAACTAGTGTGGATATTTCCACATGAGTTGTGCAGAATATATATATCTTAAAACGTGTTGCTAGTAAAACCCTCATTTTTAACAGACTAATATCTTGTAGCCACCAAAATGACATGATGATGACATCTCTGTCTATAATGGAATAGCTCATTGGATAAGCTGTAGGATCTCATTGCCTTTCTGTGATTAATGATTGCAGGAATTTTTGCTATATTTGCGCAGTAAGCCAACAGTTTATAGCAGAATCTTCTACTATTCCTTATACTGCAGAATTTTATCTTCTATTGTGTCAAATTTTTGCTCATTCAGCTCTTCTTTAATCCCATGTTATACTGATGGTACCTTCCAAGTACAAACAAATTTCACAAGAATCAAAAGAGTTATTAATCCCAAAGCCAATCCTTATGGAATTCTAAAAGTAAAATTATTCTAGTATAACTCATTGTTTTCTCCCCTTTAGTTTTTAATATCTTACATTAGAGAGAGTAGTACAAGTTCTAGTCTTTTCATTGCCATGCGCCAGCTTCACTGAACTTCGCACCAATTAAATCTTCATTTTCCAATCTTAAAAAAAAAAAAACACAACCAAACAACAACAGCAATAGGTTTTCATAGAAAGAGACATATTTAGCTTGGCACAGAGCTTTACAACTTTGTAAACTTATATTGTCTTTTATCTCATTTTTCATTTACCTTTATGAGTTTAATTATACTTCCCTTCAAAATTTCTTCTCAAGCCTTTCAGCTATTAAGGTAAGATTAATGAGCCTGTAATTGCCGAATCACTTTTCTCAGTTGCTCAAATATACACATGGCACTTGCTACTCTTCAGTTATATGCTGTTTTCCTGGTTTTGCTAGATTTATTAGCAATACTTGTTCTTAGGTTTATGTTTTCATGTTCTAGTTTTCCAGAGATTGGAGATGTTCCAATCATACTGCGATATTAAATTCTTTGGGTTGTATTTCATGCTGATATGTTTTATATTCTACACACTCATTCCCATTAGCCTCCTGCATTTGCTTGCATGTTTTTGATTAGTATTTTTACTGATGTTTCAGATAATGTAATCCAGAAGACCAAACGAAAGCTTGTCCATTATAACAAATGCTGGTAAATACTCATCTGTAGTATAGATATCATTCTGATAATTCAAATACAAGAAAGTTTAATGGAAAATGAAGCAAGAAATGAAAGCCTTTTTGGCATTTCTGGGCTGCTAACTCTAAGGGGAAGATTGAGGCAGCCACAATTCAGCTCTCTGGCAATTTTGGGAAGATTCAAACACCTGAATTAGGATGTGTATATTTAGATGCCTGCAGGAGTGCTTGGCTGTCTGTGCTCCCATTCCTATCACCAGACACACAGTCTTTACAGACAGTGCAGGATTGAGGGTTGGGAAGTGCAGAGAGGAGATAGGGACTTTTACTCCAACCGTGTGCACTTAGAACATGATTCTGTTTCCTACACACAGGCATGCTGTGCCATTCAAGATCCTCTCCTGTTTCTTACCTGACCTCCAGGTGCCACCGCAGAAATGAGGGGTTTCCCATGAGTTCTGCACCTGATCTGCAAGTCCTGTGTGCATGTCTTGGATATCATGGTGCATCTCAAATGACACAGGGTACCTACTGGGTAGGCAACTAAATGGTGCCCCTTGTGGCTGCCCAGCTGAATAGTTCTCTGGGCTCCACTGACTCTTCTGACTGGAAAGCAATTGACTGTTAGGTAAGAGTGGATATCCAGCAGAAGAGTAGACTTCTCCATGTAGACCCCTGCATTCAGGCATCTTAATTTCAGACTGACTTGTGCCCAGATTCTCATTAGGCCACTGGAATGATCAGAAGAATGGGGAGACCATCCTGCAGATGGTATTTGAGATATGTCCTCATAGTTCATTAGAAAATGTTACCAGGATTTTTATGAGTTAGCTCCGAAATTAAAAGCTGTCATTGCAGCAGAGTCCTGTGCCATAGCCCAGTAGTCCTAGCAGACATACAATTCATTGGCATGGGTACAGAGTCCCACTACTGTAGGTAAACTCACAGTTACTATCTCCACACAGTTTCGTGAGATCTGGTATTTTGAGGCATCTGCACACAATACGCAGATACACAAGCCTACTTGGTTAAGGTTGAGAATTTTTCTACAGTACTCTAGGTGCCAACATAGAGAGACTAGCGGGCTTTTTCAGTCTAGCAAAAGTGTAGTATGTGATTGCATACTATAAATACATCAGGAATATAAACATGAGGATAGAAAAGTGATTTAAGCTAATGTATGAGAAGTGATACAGGATACATGTATTTCTATCTCTGGTTAATATTATTAGTAGCCCAGCTTTCACGATCTGGGCCCATGGATCTATTCCAGCTGTGTCAGTGATTGTTCCCAAGTGTAGATATCTTTCAGACAGTCTGTAAGATCTGCAGAAATACATTTTTATTAGATGATATTACGAGATGTCTGTCTCTGGCCTGTCTGCAGACTACAAACTTCATGACTTGGGCATCTCTATTCTTCGAAGATCTCCAAAATTAGGTTGTATATTTGATACAAAACTGTGCATTTGGTTAGCATGTTAGGGTAGTTCTTAAGCTTCCCCAGCTATAACTGAGAACTGAGACTGAATGTCTACTGTAGTTATAAGATTTTTGTCTGTCTAAAGAGCAAAAAGAAGGGAAGGACAGGGCTAAATTCTTTCTTATGTCTGGAGAAGGTGATTGTGAAAGAGAATACCAGACTAATATTTCCAGGATTCTTTTTTAGTAGCTATATTCCTTACATATTAGACACATTAATTAATTCTCACTATTTTTGTTTTCCCAATAATTGATTAATTCCATAATTGATTCATTGCATATTAATTGACATAACTGGTTCACAATATTACTGATTATCTATGTTATTGATTCATATTACTTTATTTCACTCCATGTTTACTTCATACAGTACTTGATTCATCATATAATTGCTTCACAGCTTAATTGAATCTCTGCACTATTGAGCAATTCCACAGTAATTGCTTTCAAGTAATTGATTACTTGTCAGTGTGGCCAATCGTGACTCACCTGTCATTCTTTACAGTCTACTTTGTAGTTATTCTTTCCTCCTTCATCTCAAAACTGTCTTTTCATCCTCCTCTTTCTGTGGTTCCCATTAACTCTACATATACCTTTTTCAGAATTCATGAATTAGTTCTCCATCTCTTTCCCACTTGATTAGTTATGTCCTTGAACGTGCTTGATTTCCTATTTTGCCACTCCAGCTATGTCACCTTCAGTCTGGCATTTGCTCTTTCCAGCTCACTGATCATAGCATAACGCTAGAATCTCAAAAGAGTATGTCTTGGTCATTTCTCATGGCCTCCAAGTTGCTCTCCTTACCCTGCCTAACCTTACCTAAGGGAACTTCTCCCTTACCTTACTTTCTCCCTCACCTAAGGGAACTTCTATATGTCCTAATCCTGTTGGTATGTTGTGTTTCGCATTGATGATGTGAAATGCCCTCTTGTTGGAAAGATCACGTCCATTTTATACGCTAGGGTTGAATTCTTGCACTCTAATCTGTGTTCTCCAGAGCCCAGTTGTGCATGCACATGAAGTCAGGCTGATATAGCACAGTACCCTGAAGTTAAACAAGGGCTGCACCTTCAGAGCAGTATCATCCTCAAAAGTACCAGTGCAGGTTCATAGTTGAGCACTTGCCAAACTTTAATCAGAAAAATCATTTCATTTTGTCACGCTGTCACCATTAATGCATGCTTCAGTAGGATTTTTTTCTTTTTTTCTTTTTAAATATAACTGATGGTCCAGTGCATGAAGCTCTGAACTGGACCCAGAAGTTCTGTGTTCACATTTAGTTCAGACAGGCTTCCTGAAGGACCATTTATAACTCATTGTTCTGCGCCTCACTTCTTTCTCTACAACATGGAGTTGGCATTTATACTGTGAAAAATATCACTGTGGTTTGGGAGATACTTACATTTGGTGGAAATAAAGATTGCTGATAGCTAAGGGCTATGCTGAAAACATAGGCTATACTGGAATGAATCAAAGAGGGATACTTTTAGGAAAAATATAACCATACATGTTTTTTTTTCTTTTTCTTTTTCTTTTTTTTTTTTTTTTCCTCAAATATCATTTAGTTCACTCCATCTAGTAGTAAAATGTTTATGCTAACACTGGAAGTCTTCTCATGAGAAAGTGTAGAAATTTCAGCGTCTTCAATTTATTTATTGACATGGTGATAATTGAGGCTTAGTAAAGGGTTATTTTTCTACTGAACCATGGTTTATAAATATCTTGTATTTTATATTGAAGTGTAGGAAAGTAGTATGAAATTAATTTAGACATTTTTATTATTAAAATTAGTTTTTAGACTGGGGACAATATCTCTCTAGGTAGACTGGAGATAGATAGTGGCAATATATGCAGTGATGCAAACCTACAGTGGTTAGCATGAACATACACAGTGAGGTGCCACGAACCCTAGCATTGTGGTTTATACATTGGAGTGTTAAGATGAATGAGACCCTGCTCACAAAGATAATTGCTAGAATGTGTCACATAATCTGAAGATGATTTGTGTAAATAATTCTTAGCAATCTTTCAAATATCCCTTTCCTGTGTGGATGGGTACGAGGTATCTGTGGTTAAGTTTAATAGGTTAATTGGTATGAATCAGACGGGGCAATAGGTATGTGGTATTTCAGGAAACCTTACCAAGGACAAGACTGATGTAAACCCAGTTTTTCAAATTGAAAAGAAAAAAAGAAAAAAAAGAGTCACATTGAAAGAGTCATTCATCTTAACAGTTTATCTTCACTGACTACAGATGTAGCCTGGGTGGCTAGTGCTTTTGGGCTGTGGTAGTTTAAATGCATCAATGCATCAATTGATGTCTCTGATCTCTGATGGATAAATGATTAAAGTTTTATATGACTAAAACTAATTAACTACTTAGGACCTCATCAGCTGTCCTTTTCCACAGCTAATACAATTTGCTGTAATGTGTACCTGTTTCTTTTAGGTTTCCCAAAGTCATCAAAATAAGGTCACTGTTGTCAACTTCTCTCTGACTTTGAAGACTGCTATTTTTATTTCATACCTGAGGGAGAGCTTCTGTGCCTTAAAGCTTGTCTCCACTTTATGTATCTTTAGCAGTCTATAGGCATCATGTCTCCTTAAAACTGTGCCAGGACTGTACCTTTAGACTATCTCAGTACAACAGGATTTTTGTCTAAGTTCCTTCTGTAGCTAGGGGACTGATGCTGTGCAGGTGCTAAGCTCTCTGTTGATCTGAGAGAGAATCCAGAGCACTAATTTGAGTTAGATGCTTTACTTTTAGGTAGGCAAAGTTAAGTCATAAAAATACAGTCACAAAGTATTGTATATTTAGTACTAAACTTGCTATCTACATTATTTGAGGATAGTAATTTTTAAGACAGTATGAGCACACTTGTTGATTTTAGAGCACTCAGAAAATGTCTGTTAAATTAGCAGCTCCCCTCAGTTTAACTGTGGTGTAGTTCCACTAATTCCAACTTGTAAAATATGCAGTATTTACCTGCAGGAGCCATCTCACATAAAAAACAGCTGCATCCTGTATGTAAACACTAGTCATCTCAAAATATGCATTATTTCTCTACTCAGATGTTTGTTATGCATATTCTTCTTTTTTATTATATGCATTATTTATAAGAAAACAAATAAGAGCTTGCCAATTGGGTAAATTTATACTGTCACATGCATTATAATTTTAAAAACCTACATTATTTACTGGATAGATCTACTAGACTTCTGCACTGAATAAACAGAAATCTTGGCACAGTCAACAATTTTGTAAATGCATGTTATTTACCTAATCTTTTTCACAAAAGTATGCACAATATTTTCAAGATCTGTTTGTGAACAGCATTAATTACAAAGGCAATTTATCTTCTAATTAACCCTAAGAGTGATTGTGTTGTTCAGTTCCTCAGTTGTTCTTTCTTTGTTCACAGGTTATGGCTGAAGAGAATTTTGGGTGTATGTCTTTTGTCAGTGTAGATATAGTGCTAGAAGTCCATGCATGTTCTTGTCTAGGGGGTTAAATCCTGTTTTCCCTCCTTTAACGATCTATATTATATTAATTTGAATATAAAAGAAATTTTGATTTGCATATGTTGTAAAAATGTTTGGAAGTGGTACTCCTCCATTATTGCTACTTTTCTCTGAGTTATTTCAATGATCAACGTGGATGTTAAGTCTCATACTTCTGGAGAAGTTTCATCTTGAGTTATGCCTCTCAAAATACAGATTTATGTACTTGAACTGCTTGTTAATGAAGCTATGATACTTGTAACTACAGTCAGGTTCTTTGATATCATGATTTGGATGAAACTCAACAGTATGTTGAGTTGGGTTTTATTTGGGCTTTATTTTTACTTCATGATGCAGTCTTTGTTCTGCCTTTCACCACAGTGATTAAAGTCTACTTTAAATTACTGAAAAATCCACTTATTGTATTTATTTAATATAAAGAACATACAATATATTTTCAAGGTTGGACAGGTTTTATTTTCCATTCAAAAGACAGAAAAAGAAAGAGAAGGAATGGAGGAGAAAAGGAAAGGAAAGAAATAACTGGATTTGCTCGTGCCCCTCTATTTGGATCTGGTTTGAGAACTTGCTTTCATGGTTCTGTTTTTGCCTTGCTTTCAGAATGAAGGTTAAGCATGCTCCCTAGTAAGAGCCTGTAGATATTGAGGAGGGAGGCCTGAACAAGTTGTCTGAACATTTATGCAGATTGCCTAAGGAAAAATGCTTAGTGATTGCTGTCACCCTGTTGTTATCGGAGAGAATAATCATTCTGACGGAGACAATTGCTGCCCCAACATTTCTGTTAACATAAGGATTGATTTTGCCCTTAGGCATGATTTTGAGGTCTCAGTGGAACTCCTGAAGCTTTTTGTTTCCCCTTGTAGATAATTGCTTTGCTTCTTTCATGCTTGGCATTAGTAAACATATTTCAAAACATAGGAATTAAAATTGTAGACAAAGCATGCTGTGAGACACTGTATTTCTTCAGATTGACCTTAATTGGAGACCAGTATGTGGATATATTTACAGAGACGGACTACAGATAATAAATATTAATGATGGCTTTCAAGTACGATCTGGTGTTGAAATATTGTTACCATCATGGTAGATTATTATTAGAGGGACGACATATTTTTAGTTGGGGAAGATTCTAGAACAGTTGCAGGATATTCTTTGTTACGTCCTAGGATATACATTAGTCCATAGATAACCAGATAGCTCGGAATGATGTGGCGTGACAGCTGAAGAAAACATCTGTAATCCCTTCTGACAACCCAGGTTATTTAGTATTTTTAAAGTTAATTTGATATTTGCAATGATAAGCAACTTCAGAAATTCCTAGCACAAAACAAATCAATTCTTGAAGAAATTTGTAGTAGCTTATTATTTGTTATACTTAGCTTCTCCACAATGGGAGTTTTATGTTTTTGTAAAAGAAGCTGGATATTAGTGCCATCGGCCAGCAGATAATGAGATAACTTACTCCACAACTAGTAGGAACTATTATAAAAATAATTTTAAAGACATCTAATGTACTGTGTATGCAGATAAAATTAAGAAAAAGATAGGTGCTTGTCATTTCCCCAACGTTAGTTTTATATTGCAATGATTTATTTCTGCAAACAGCAGCTGCTTGGAAATACCACAGTTACTCCCTCCGTTGTGACAATGACTGAGAGCTGGTAGAGCATCTACTTGCTTGAGTAGGCCTATTTTGTCACAAAATGCATGCTTCCATTATCTACAAACAAAATGTAAGACAGTAAAATTTATTTGTGCAGGAAATACAAATTTACCTCTCTCTGATCAGGATTCCCAACAATTCATCATTTTAATGTATGCTCTTTGCCTCAGCATAAAAACCTACTCACAGGGCTTTAACTTTCTGTGATATGATGTGTTGAACAAAGTAACACTGCTTAGAGAGCAAGACCTATTGCAGTTACCACCACAATTAACTCAATCAATTCTTGTACTGAAAATAATTTACTGAAAATGACCTGTCACAGTATCACCTATTCAATGACAAGGCAGGGGAGACTGAAATCTCATGGTACAATTGCAGAACCTAAACAAAGGTCACATTTCAATACTGAGCTTATTTTCACTGGTGTTCTTTGTAGTCGATGAACTTCTGACTTCGTTATTTAGTATGTTTGAAATATCGATTAGTAAAGGTTTTGTTAGCTCATAGCGCTGGAATAGCACAGTAAGGCTAGAAACAAGCACCTCTTTTATCTTATTTGCTGTATTAAAATATGATCCTTTAGGCACAATTCATCGTTTGTCCCTCCTTCCTGAAATATTCAGACTTCATTCAGTATGGGTAAATAAATGAGCATATTATGTAAAGGACAGGAAACTTTTCGTTTCCGTTGGAGCCCAATACTTCCAATATTTTCTTACCATGTTCTTTAAGATATTCTGCAAGTGGGAGGTATGATATTTAATACCATTTTTTTATTTTATTTAAAACTATGTGACATTACATAGGATTTTGTATTAGCAGAGCAATGTTACAATACATTTAAGTAACAATAGCAAGAGAAATTACATTTTGCAGAGTATAGCAGTTTCAATATTTCAGTTGAATCACAACATGACTGTGATTCCCATTACTTCTCTGTATAATATACTTTCTGTCGTGATGCTGGGTATCCCCAGTGGCTAGGAAGAAATACATGGATTGAGTGTCAGCTCAAGCCCATTGCTACCTTCAAAGGACTTTTTGTTCATTGTTCCATTTTTTATAATCTTTATTTGGCTGAGGTGCACGTATACTCCCCTCCCTGGTCTGGGGCATGCAGGAGGACATCTGTGCTCTTTCAATTTAGTCAGGGATGAACAGTTACACTGCTGGTTGATTCACTCCATTGAAATAACTGATCCACTGAACTGATGCAGCTGGCTGATCCAGCTGATATACCCATTTATTTAGACCAAAGACCATCCTCTGGGCCTCTGTATTGAGCTAAGTTCAGCCTTTTTTGCAGCAGCTGTCGCCAGTCACTCCCTACATCCTTCCCTCAGCTTGGGGAGCACATTGCCCTTGGCTACCTCCCCTGAGCCTTCTTCCATCATAGGGGTTCAGTGATTTAAAATTGCTTTAAAATTGATATTTATCTCACATCTTGTGAAAGTCTCAGTGACAGCTTTGCAAGAAATCTTTCCTTCTGCACCTAAATCAAGCCTAGTGCTGACAATGGTCCTCTGCACACATGAACGCAACGGGGTGTCTCACTGCGATGAATTGCAATGATTGTTCACTACCTTACAAACTCCTCAGACAAGCTAGACCTAATTGTCAGGATGACAGCAGTCTCTCTAAATGCTGATGTGAACTGCAGTGCAGATCAGACTAAAAAGAAACGGTGAATTCTTTTCAGTAATTATCATATTCAAGGAAATAAACAGATTAATAACATAGTAATTGAATAAAAAGCTACGCAGCTGTAATTCGGAAGCCATTCTTGAATTCAGATCAGTCTGTCTGATTGTTTTCTTAGAGGGTTTTCCTGCAAGGTGTATGAAATGAACAAGGAAGGAGGTTCACATCTTCTTTTTATCTAAAAACACATAGGAAACTTATTCAAGATACAGAAGTTTGTATTTCCAAATTTGATTTAATCATTTGCTTGGTTCATATTTGGACTGACAACACCTGTATGAAGTAATATAGGTTAATCTAGGTTTTCATCTTAATTTCATCACACTTTTGGTTGAGAGTTGAAGAAAAAAATAGCATCTTTGGACATTTTTTTCTAATATACTTGCATATTTTTTGGAGTACAACCTAGAAAAAAAAATTCTATATCCCGGGTCAATATTACAAGCACCCAGACAACATTTGAACATGAGCTCTTTAAAATTTTGGTTCAATGACTGGCAAAATTCCCCAGTAAGACAGAGTGTATCCCTTCCAGACTACTCAATAGAATGATGAATAGAGATCCTTAACAGTCCTGAAGTCTGTATCTTCTCATATCCTCGAGTAATTTCCTACCTGAGCACTGACAAGCAGGCTATTTCACCATTTTTTTAAAAACAGTACCTGAATCTATCATTTTACTTCCATTTCTTTGCTTTTATAAATAGCAGCAGGAGAGAAGCAATGTTCTTTGGGTGCAATAAAATTATGGTCACATGTAGTTCTCTTATTCTGCACCACATTTTTGTTTGGAAGGTAAGGCTTTTGGGGTTTATTTCTTATGTAATTCAAGTTGGTATGTCTGTATCATATCTGTTCAGGAAATGTTTTCCATCCTGGAAAGAAAAAAAATCACAATTACAGGCAGAAGGAACTAATTCTGGATTGGGATGCAAATCTAATGTTTTGAGTTCTTGTGTTAAATTTTGAAAGGTAAAACTATTTTGAAAGAATAAAATAAAATTATTGGAGGAAAAAAAAAAACAAAAACAGAATGTCGCATACAGCTTTCCTGAAATAGAATATCAAGTCTTAATGCACAGAATTTTTCTAAAATATTTTCATGGGAAAATTAATCAGTTTGTCAAAATGCTTATTCTTTTCACAGTCCCATAATATGTTCTGTCTTTATATTAAATACTATTCTAATACTTAGATAAATTATTTACTATATTCTATCTGATATTCATAAGAATGATGGTATCTGTAATATTCTGTAAGGTTTTATATTCTGTTTCTTTAACAAGTACCCATAGGTATGCACTTCAAAAATACATGTTGTTATCAAACCCAGAGCTTAGTATAGTCTGTTTTAATATGTCGACATTTTTGTGAATCCATATGAACCTGTCACAGATTTAGGTAGATACTAGAATATTATACCCAAAGTTCCCAGAAGTGATTATTCTCAATGACTTAATGAACTAACAATCCTTTCTGAAAAAAAAAAAAAAAAAGTTATGATTTCGTGTTCATAATTATTTATAATCTGTGAGCCAAATATTTATATGATAAATTCTAAAATATTCAAAGTTCTGTACTCTCAACCAGATGGCAATAATATATTAATAAATAAATAATAAATACATTTTTTTCCTTGGATAACAATAATTTACAGTTTTGGATAGCTTGTGAGCCAGCAAGAACTGGAGAGGCTGACCATAACTATCTAGGGATCCATTTATACATCCTAGTCTGTCCTTCAGTGGAGAGGTAGGGATCCCCAGAAAGCCACTGTAATTTCTTGCCTCTGGATTGTAGCACCCACAGAGCAGCCTCCATGTCTCCAGCATGTCTGGAATGAACATTGTGGCTCTTGATTGGCAGATATTTCTGGAATGCGGTTCATGAGGTCAGGATATTTGATACTATATCAACTGTATTGCTTCTGGCTCCATTTTTAAAATAATGCTTTCTTGCATAATTATTCTCTGATGCATTGGTTCTTAAAGTGTGTAATTAAATAGAAAGAGATTTAATGGAAATATCAAAATTATCAAAACACTTTTCTTTTAGTATTGTTTAGTGACACAGAACATATAGTACCATTAATCTAGCGAACTGAATATGGGGCTAGATTGATCTGGTTCCTTTCCATATCACCCAAAAATCTTCAGAAAAGACTCCACAGTATTTCGAAGTTAGTATTGTGTTTCATCTTGCACTTGATTATGTTTCTCATAACAGTGGAAAGTCTTTTAACTAACAACTAGGACTAGTTTTGATGGAGTCAGACCGAGTGATGTTAAAAATGAGTGCCAAGGCCTGCTTCAGTACCATCAGCGTAGAACAGGAAGCTAATCCCCTTCTTTAGTATGATGAGCTTTGTAGACGAGTTATGGATGGAAAGCTTTCTAAATCCAGAAATTAAGACGCATTTCAGCTTTTAGCCTTTCTCATAATTATACAGACTCTTGAAGTTTTCCTATTAAGCTGATACTCTCCCTCCAAAGCTGCAATATATATATAATTATTTGTGTATACATGCGTACACACTGTATGTATAACAGGTATATCTCTTTGTAGTGCTTTCATACATAGAGGTAGAGTGTACAAATTGGTAATATATGTATGATGAGTGGATTCTAAAAGAACTACCAGATAATTTTTCCACCGTATGCCAGCATTTCTAATGTGTTTCATATAAGCTTATGTGTTTTCAGGAGGATTGTTGGAGCAGCTTTGATGTTGCCAGAGAGCAGAGATCACGATGTGGCCAGCTCTGCTCTCAGGCCCAAACTGCTTCTTGGCTGTATCAAAGCTTGCACTGGCATAGGTAGTGAGTGAGTACCCAAAGCATGCGTGGTCATTAAAGTCAAGGCAGCTGTCTTTTTTTTTGAAAGAGGTTGCTTTTCATATTTTTATGCAGTCTCCTGAGTCTTTTCTTCTTAATGACCTTCACAAAATCATTGCAATAACAGTACACAATCTCAATTTGCACATTAATGCAAATCTATTAAAATAGGTTTGTCAAAATGCTCTTGCCTTTACGTAAGCTGTTTTCCATTTTGTTTTTTTTAAGTTATCGTGTCTGTTTTTTTTTTTTTATTTTTTTTTTATTTTTGTGTGTGTGTGTGTGTTTGGGACAATTTTTAGATCTAGGCTCACTTCAGAACTTTGGTGCAGTTAGTATTTGAAAGGAAGCTGAATATATATATATATATATTTCTGTATGTTTGTAATTTACTCTTCCAGATAAAATTAATGTAAGAGGGAGACTCTTTCAGAGTAGAAAATTACACTCCCACAGCAGTATTAGAAGAATCCAAGTTGGGTTATATTGAGCCTACCTCCTCTTAATAGCACCTGCAACAGAGCAATACAGAGCAGCATTCTATTCTGTTGAGGCATTATATATTATGCAAGCATTACTTTTAAATTTTTTTTAAAGGTATTAAATGAGTTGAACTGCAGAATTCTAGGTTCCTGGTTTATTTAGGCAGCAAAAAGACCCAGAGTTTATTTACTATATTTTTCAAGTAATCTTTTATGAGTCACTCAAAGCAGTTATTCTGTGAATGTTTTCTGGATACAGGCCTCAGGCTTCTGAGGTCTCGTGGGTCTTCCTGCCATTTCCAGCTAAGGATTATCACTTTGTTAAATCAGGATGTTTGCCGCTGCCTTCTGTTTTACAGGGCATCCATTTCTACATGAGTTGTGGCTATTTTTAAGATGAAAGGGCTTAACATTATTTCATGGATAGGCCTGAGCCACACTATTGAAGATGTCCACCAGTTTCCTAGATTTAGCTCCAGGCTCCTATAATTTCATGTGGAAGCCAGAAACTTCTAGGATTTTAGAAATTCTTCTTACCTCTCACTAGGCAAGCGAGACTCAAAGTGAAAAGCACATAAAAATGCCAACTTCAAAAAGGCTGCATTCTGGGGAAGGTAACATTCCCTTTTTAACCTGATTTAATACATTGAGTTTCTGTGCTTGTTTTGAGGAATATCCTCATAGAAGTCATTTATCACGACAATGAAGCAGTTTCACTAACATAATATAACTGTTTAATTGCTGTTGCTGTTTCAATTACATTAATCATGAATAAAATAAAATAACTGTGTTTTGGCAAATTTAAAAAAGAACTCCCCCCCCCCCCCCCCATTAAAGTGACTTATGTTAATTATCTGAAAATCATGAGACATGTGGTAGGTCTTCTGGATTTTTTTTTCAAGAAGCAAAAGGAGCGTTTCATCTATCTGATGATAAATGTTTGCAATTTTGCAATTACCTCCATATGTACTACCATAAATAAGCAATGTCTCAAATTCTTCTGCATGTATCAATTTTTGTTCAGAATTCTTATTCTTCTGGAACTAATTTAATTTTACTGGTAAGTTTCTCTAAATACATTTCTAAACATCTAACCAAATTACCTGTTTCTGTAATTTTTTTTTGCCCTTTAGATTTCCATAGTAGCTCAGTTTAAATGTCTATCATTGTTCAGAGCTCACACATGCCTTTACAAAGGTGTGGTTTTAGCTGGATGATTGGCTTAACATTTTTATGGCTTTATTTAAATATGTCTTGATCTGATTTTATTCTAGTTTCACATATATCAATTGCCTAAGTTGATACAGTTCAGTTTCTCTACATTCATAAGTAATTGGGTTCATACAATGTTAAAAAATATGTCACTAATACGGATGTATTAAAATTATGGTTATATATATGTCAGAATCATTTTATCCCTAAACCTTGTAAAATCTTCCAAGTCTCATTGAGCTCAATAAATGTATTTGTGTGCAGAATTATTCATATGCGTAACTTCACATATTGAGAGAACCTCTGTATAGACCATATGCTACAGAAAAAATAGCTATTTATGTGTATAAAATTGCTGATGTCAAGACCTCTCTAAGTAGGGTGGGAGGAAGAATTTTTATCAGGAGAACTTGGCAAACTTCCACTATATCTGAAAACACCATACAGTTTGTAATGTCAGTACACAGCAAAGGAGCACTATGTGTTAAAATCCTTCCTTTTTATTTCTAGAAACCTCGTATAATGTATACTATAGTCGGTATTTTTGATCTACTGGTGTTTTGCTTTCACCATCTGCTTTTATGAAACTATTTTTACCTTAACAAGTATTGGTGGCTGCCATTGAGTGGCCCTTTGATGTACAGTCAATCACAGACCAGAATAAAATTGCATAATAGACCATAATTTCCTGACTGATCATAAACTAAGCCTTATGTGCTAGGAAATTTCCTTACAACTAATTGACAAATGCGCTGGCACAGGGAGTGATTGGTTGCAGCTGTGTGCCTGTTTTTATCATAAAGAAAGGAAATCTTGAGAAGTATTGAGGTGTTCATGAAATTGAGATGGATCTTCTTATAGGGATATTCAGAGTTAGAATAAAAAAATGCCTCCAGCAAAAAGGACTGCCTGTTATTTCAGGCCCCAAAATAGTGTTTGAAAATGTACAAATCCTCTAGAAGACTACATTGCTCTTTTAGCCTCATTTCTCCTGACAACAGGAACAATGGAAACAAAACATACAGTCCAAAATAATAACTTAATATTAGCCTACACCATTTTCTTTAGAGAGTTAAAAGACTCTCAGAACAATCTGTTTAAAATCAAACAAAATTAAGATAGATTCTCTTGTTTCAAACTGTATTTTGCCTCATATGCTCCACAGTAATGGTGGTGCTTTTCTGTCTTCCACTTATGGAAGCAAGGCATGCAGAACAAGATTTTTGCAAGAGAATTTGTGGAACGGTACAATGCAGATACATGCTGGTAGCACTGTTACATATTCTCAAAGGCTAGATGAAGCCTGTACTTACTGCCTCCCTTCTAAGCTTCAGCTTTTCCAATGTATGGCAGAAAACAGCTCAAAGTATCACACATTATCAGATGTAGATTTATAGTTCTGCTTGTTCAAAAAATTAAAATTCATTATTAAGAGGAAAAAAAAATGTGCTTTTTTTGGGGGGAGGGGAGGCTAAAATGTGATCTAAGAAAAAAAATGAAAGTGATATTTTAACTTAAAAATTGTTTTAAATAACGTTTCATTTCAGCAAGGAGAAACTGATTTATCCTATCATTATCAACTCAGCTGCTATGTCACATTTTAATTTGTGCAAATCTTGCCTTTGTCAAAGCAAATCTTTTAAATCATTTTCTTTATCTAGTGCTCATTAAATCATACATACTAACAAAACTTTTGGCTTTGGTACATTGCATTTGCCAATAGAAATGTACTTTTCCAGGGTAGTTATGGCCTGAACTAGATACAGCAGTCTATTCTTATATATAAGGTCTTTTGATCTATCATGGCAATAAGCTAAAACTTCAGACTGAGGCCTCCTTTTTAATGATGAAATTACTTTATATAGTCATCCTAGATTTTAATATCAAAACCTATACCTTCCTAGCTTTCTAGTAACATATATCTTGAAATTATAGGTCTGCAGGCCTTGAACTATCTAATTTCATATCTGCTATTGACCTGTATCTGACACAGAAAGGCAGAAAACATCTTTCTCAAAGTCATTGATGTGTGGAATATTACAAGTAAATCCAGCAAAAGAGATTGGTAGAGGTAAAGTGCCAGGAAACACCCTAAAGTTGTGGCACAGCATAGCTTCACATGATCTTCACTATTTGGAGTGCATATCTGTAATAGATATATATACACACAATGTGCTTTAGCTGTGCTTAGTTGTGATTCAAAAAAAAAAAAAAAGAGAAAGAAAGAAAATAGAAGGCTTTCTTTTACAGTATCTGCAATGTTTTGCCATTTTTTATCCCATTGTATTCAGCTGATGTACTATATACATCACCATTTATTAATCTGAGGCCTTCTGTATTTTGGCATTTCTGTATGATTTGGAGTAATTCATTTTTTGTATTTGTAATAGTATATGATTCATCTGCCCAGTAAGCATTTTCTTGTTTTTTGTTAGCTGAGTACTGTAGTTCCTACTCTCATCCTACTCAGCAAGTTCATGTCTAAGTCTTCTCAGTGAATAAGGATTTCACTTTGTACAAAAATGACAACATTCTGAAATGGGGATTTTATACATATATATATACGTATATATATATGCACACCTACTTTTATACATTTAATATAATGAAGAGGTGATTATTAATGACAGTACACAGTATATTTTGAATAGGTGCAATTAATTTCTTTATGCTCAGAGAACATGCTGAATTCATACAATTTTGGTATAACACTGGGATATTTTAAATGTGTTTCTTTTTTCCAGCTAACTAGCAGTTTTACAGTAGGAATGACAGACTATTTTTGGCAGTCAATTCAGGCCACATGTTTATGCCTGACAGTGGCTGCTGCATATTTTCTTGTGTCAGGGACTTAGAATCTACTCTAAGACGTATTTAATGTAGGAATATTTAAGTGAGAGCTAGATAGCAAAAGTAAATGTTAAAAAAAAAAAAAAAAAAGGAAGAATTTTGGAAGGTTTTTTTTTTTTTGTAAACTAATTTGAAAGAGAAAATGGATGCACATTTCTATTCTACAATTAGATTTTTTTTTGGATGATCCATCATTTTATAGGTCTCTTAAGTTAAAGGGTTATTTCTTATTGTCATAGCAGCAATTATGTAAGATATTTTTGCTAAAGCTAGAGTAATTACATGGGATTTTTAACCAGAAATTGGGGGTATAATTTTGACTAGAGAATTTAACTTAGACCTGTCGGAGAATAAAAGTAACCATTAGGGTGAATTTCAAGCTGCTACAGAAGTGATGTATGTTCTGGAACAAAACACATTTTTCAAATGTTAATAGGATCAAAACCATTAACAGTTCACCATTCTGCAAACTCTTCAGTCACAGCAGGCTGTGGGGAGCTGTGAGGTAAGCAGCAGCCATCATGCTCTGTCCATGCCAGGGATGCAGGCAGTGGGTGGCCCTGCAAAACGCAGCACAGGTGGGAAGCCAAGTGCTGTGGAACCAGAGGTTGTGTCTCACACAGTGGTGGAGCATCTGGGGTTTTGGAGAGCCCTATGCTTGGCTACACAGCAGGGAGGCAGCCCAGGCCTGCTGGCTATGGGCAGTCCTGCTGCTGAAAGCCACTGGGAGTCCAGGAGAGACATCCTGGCATTTTCAGGAGGGTCTCCAGCTGAGCAGGTATCATTTTGCTGAGCAGTCTGTCACACTGATGCGTTTCATCCTGTTCTCAATGTTTCACATGCCAGCAGTTTTGGAAATCACACCAAAAGACCTCAAATGGAGAGCAGTGGGCACTACGGTTAGGCTGCACGTCATGGCCACCAGCCTTGGGCAGTCAGCAGGGACCTTTTTTTGCACTGAGGCTGTAGGCTGTGGGCTGCCCAGCGGTTGACCAGCTCCAGCAGGGCCTGAGAGTTGAGATTTAACCAGGTCTCCTGTCACACCATCACTTCCCATCCCTACCAAGGCAGCAGAAGAGCTCAGCTGTGCCATTACCAGCAAGTGCAGCGTGTCCCTTGTGCCAACCTGGGCTCGCCCACACCCACCTGGTCCCCGTTGCATCTTGATTAAGAAACAGGAGCCAGCTGCCACCAGCAGTGCTCTCAGTCTCTCTCCACGTAGGTGGGGTCTTAGAGCTTGTTTTGAGGCTCCCAGTTCTTCTGTGACAAGAGTTTTTGTTTTTTATTACTGTGTGGTTTTTCGTAGGAACAGCCATATTGGGACTGCTCCATGGGAGCAGAGCAGCCCCAGGCAGGAGTGTGGTCCCACAGTGGGTGAGTGAGGCCATGTGTGTGGTGAGGGACAGGCTGGGGGTGGGCATAGTGGCAGGACAGGTCCTGTCCATCTGGAAGCCCAGGTGGGAACAGCAAGAGCCTTGTCTGGGTAGGGGTACTGCCACCGTCTCTGATGGCTTTAGAGACTGATGGCTCTATGGGTGGGATGGCTCCAGAGGTCCTGGTCATGGGCAGCGTGAGGGAGGCCATGGGGGAAGCCAGGCAGGAACAGCTGGGTGCTTCCAGGGCTCTGACAGTGTCTTCCCAAGCTGTTTTGCAGAGCAATCATCCTTGTAGGTCATCTACTGCTGCTGCAGTAATTCTGTAGTTGGGAAGACTGGTCTGGGGTGGGGAGAGAGAGCGGGATTTTGCCTATGGTTTGAAAGGAAAGAAGTGCATGAGGAAATACAGTGGGGTCACCATTGAAAGGTGATGAGCAGGGCTATGACCGTATTGAAGCTTACTTGTCTACTTGGAGGGATAACTATTTTTTAGTAAAACAGGTTAATCATGAAGATGCTTAAGAAGAGGACTATAAAAAGTAGCTTTAAAATTGAGTGCTCAGTGATTGAACTGTAATGTCACTTGTGTATCTTCTAAAACAAATGAAAAAGTGATTGTAATGGTACTGGAATACCCACAAATGGAATGAGTAAAAGCAAAGAAAATTAGGCATGGGGGAAAAAAAATCAATGTTGGACATGTAAATGCTGGACGAATAAGCACTATTCTGTTTCTTTTCTCTGGAGTATCTGGCTTCATCCCCTTCCTTCAATGCAAGACACTTGGCTATATCACATATAACCATGTATTGGGATAACCATGGCCTGCACTGTGACAACTTTTATTCCCTTGAGTTTTGACTTTATTTGTAGTAGCTCTTGTAGAAGTTAAACAAAGCGAACATAAGGAGTTTCATATAGGTAGGTGGGTAGGCATATATGTTTTCTCTTGGATTTCTGGTCTTTTCTTACATATGGAACTAATCTGTTTTTATGTATCCATTCCATGTTATATATCTGTGCCATTTTTGTCCATATTTTAATATGTGTAATATGAATGCTGATGCTCCTTTGTCCTATACTGAACAACTAACAAACTTCATGAGATTGGAAAGCTCCTTTCTTAGTGAAGTATGATAGCTGCCACATTTAGCATACATCGTGTTAGTGGATCTTCAGCTGTCAAGTAGTGCTTCTAGCATCTAACAGAATGTAGACACTATAAGACAAATGTGTTAAATTTCCTGGGGAACTGCAAATGAGCATAACTGTTAAAAGAGTGAAATCTCGTTATTGTAGTTGCCACCTTGCAGTCCCTCTTACAGCCTTAAAGCTATTGCAATATATTACAAGTCCTACTTTCCTACTTGCATATTTCAGACCCTCTTATGACTTTCATTGAACTCATGCAATCTTTGCAAAAATATAGGTCCATTCTTCCACAGGACAGGGGTAATTTAAAAGCTGCAAGAGTATACACTTTATTTTTAAATGTAATACTTCTTATTAATACAGACAGCTGTAGCATATAGCTGGAAATATGTAGAGTTCAAAGACTCTTACCCATATCCAAGCACATTAAAGAACAGTATGCGTCTATTTAAAATGAAACATGAATGTAGGTTGATTTTTGTATCAAGGAAGTTCATGGCAGCTTTGTGCCGATATAAGCAGCCGGTAAATCGGGACAAAAATAGCAAGGAAAATAGTATTTTTAAGAGACTTTTTAAGGAAATACTAACATAATTGTAGTGTTGAGTTAGCTATGCATTCCTCAAACTTTAAAGAGAATTTGGGTACAGTAAAACTAGTGAATTATTCACAGGAAATAATTCACTGGACAAATTTACCTTGTCTCTTGGATTAAGAGATATAATTCCTAGAACAAAATTAGGTTACTGTGAGAATTGCTGTGTTTAAATTTTTTCTCACTGCGATATAAGAAAGCAATAGCATGTGCACGTGTAGTTCTAGCAGAAAGGAAGGTAGTAGTTGGTTCTCTTTTTGAATTGTGTCTGTACTGGGTTTGGATTACTCAGTAGTGTGGAAGAGATGGGAGACTGTTAACCTGCCTACTTGCTGGATTTCACTCGTTACGTTCTATGGACGACATGTCTGGAAATGCAAGTCCATGACATCTACAGAAGAGCTGCCAGAGTACACCAGAGTCTGTTTAACCCAATGCATTGTTGTATCTGACAGTGACCATAAGCAGAGGCCTCAAGAAAGAGAGTAGGGAAAGTGATAGGGATAGGTGATATGTCTCCCTGATATTCTCACAGCTTACCACTATTTTTAACTTAAATGACAAAAGCTTTAAAAAGTATTTTCCTGAAAACAGGTGTGGTGTTGGGGGAAGCCTTGTACTGGTATTTGTTTATTTTACTGGCCTTGCAGTGGTAAGTTCCTCTTTGGCTCAGCACATGACTTGAAGACCTGGCCCTTCAAGCTAGAAACATACATGTGAACTATTTCTTGTTAGTATATGCTATCCTGTCCTTTTCAGTAGAGAGTTTACTGCGAGTTTATCCATATAGTATATGTCAATCAGTTTCTTTTCTCCCTTTGAGCCCAAGCTACGCATTTTGCATCTACTACTTCTCTGGTGCAGAGAGCTCCAGAGGGTCCGTTCCTTGTAGCATTGTCTGTTTTGAACCTAGTTCCTACCAGCTCAGCTTGATGCCCTCTAAATCTTGCAACAGAATTGACTGCCCAATCCCTAATCACCCTTTCCATGCTGTTAGTGATTTTGTAGAAAACTGCCACGAGGTATGAATATAGCAGTTATGAATACTGCTATGTTGCTTTCTATGATAAATGGTTGGTTGAATAAAAGTCAATCATGATTTTTATTTAAAAAGGATATAAAACAGAAATCTAATCTAAAACACTGAGTTACTAATCAAGGAACATTTTTTTTATGATATTCATTTAGTGCTAGCTCGAAGTAAAGATGTTTCTATGAGACACTTTATTCTTTACTAAGGAGAGGAATAACCTCACTAAGGATGGGGTTTTATAGATATTGTTTATATTAGATTACTGCATTGCTCTCTATGTGTGACTACATCATAAAATCATTTGTTAGGTGAAGGTAATTTACAAATGATCAGAAGCAACCAAATTACTTTAGCTTAATGAGTTGCTCCTTATTGCCTGTGTAGGCTCTTTTTCTGCTGTGGCTGTGAAGTTGGCTTACATTAATGTGTTTTATTTTACAGTTGCAATGATCGAGGAGGCCTAATGTAGCCAGTTATCATGGCTCAGCAATGGATGTTAACTCATTAAGTTGTGGTTAACTTTGTTGCATATACCTGTCAATCTGCAATTACCAGACCTGGTGCAAAATACACAGCAGGGCATTTTGCCAGAAAATCATCATACCAATTCATCAATATCTGCAATATTGGCAACCTGCTGGTCTCAGGGCAGGTGCAGGTGTTGATATTCAGCCACAGATGAAATATGTAAAATCACTAAGATACTGTCTCACTCCTCGTGTAGACAGTAGAGGTTCTCTAGCTAGATTTCCCTCTTTACAGAGGGGAATCGCTGGCAGTATGATCAGTGGAAGGGCATCGAGTACCTGGATCTTACTATCTTAAGTTTGCTCTAATTTGTGAGAATTCTGGCAACTTTTTGATGAAAAGACATCTGTTTGAGAGTTTTCTTGGAGAGAAATGAAGGTATTTTTGCTAACTGATGAAAAGTATCTGTGACTACACAAATTCCTAAGGGACTGGTTACTCTAATGATGAGATTTAATTTTATTATATACATATATTAAGAACAAAATTAGGAAAGCCAGGTAGCCTGAGCTTTATGGAAGTGACAGCAGACTCCAAAGCAGGATTTGATGTAGTGGATGTAGGGCATAAATTTAAAACGGCTGTGAGTGAACCTCCCTGCTCCCTAGTGTTCCTGGGAACAGCAAGTGCTGGGAAGGTCTCCTGTTCTGACACAGAACTGACACAAATCTACAAAGAAGGCTGCAAGCAGTTCCAGGCTGCTGGAGATGCTGTAGAAAGACTCTTCAAAGATCTTTGAACAGAACCGTTTAACCATTTATGTGGACTTTTAGTAACAGGTGCTGACTGGCTGTTTAATAAAAGCCTGTCACAAGTCAGCTTTTCCATCACAGTCCTGACCTCAGCTTGCGCAGTCTCCCCAACTCCTCTCTTTTTCTTTTTTGCTCCTCTTTAATCTTTTCCTTTACTTCTTTCCCTTTTTGCAATTCTCCTGGCACACTGAAAACCAGGAAATAATAAAAAGTTGTGGAACAAGATTTACTGCCATCACATTATATTGTGTTCTGCTGCTAGTTTCTCACACTACATCTATCCTATGGTAGGATTTCTATAATTCAGACTGTAGAAATCTGAAGCAGCAGTTGATATTAACTCTGGGTTTATAAAGTGCCTTCAAATGTATCTTATTTTCTTTAATTATAAATATTAAAATAATAAAACAGCATCTTGCCATTTGTTTGAGGATGCAAGAGCCCCAAGCATCTGACAAAAAAAAGTGTTTCTATTTTATATAATGAAATAGAAAGGTACAGCTGCCTTCAGCCTGTTCCTTGAGAGGTAATTCCCAGTTGTACTGTAGCAGAGGGGCTGGCAGCAGGGACTGCTCTAACAGGTGGTGAGGATTTTACATTATCCTCATTTCTACCTTCTCTTCTGCTATTTACCTGCTCTGAGCATCCTGTTTTTTATCTGCACTAAGCTGGTTAGTTGTAATGAATAAACTACTAATCCCAGTTTATGAGAACAATTTAATGTCTATATTGAAAAGGAAGGGCTCATATATTCTCATGCGAGATAGTCCACATGTAGGTTTTGAGCTAAGAAGGGCCATGTTCTCAAGTCATGTGCTGAGCCAAAAAGGAACTGATCACCACAGACAGATAATGTCACAAGACAATTTTTTCATTCTTAGGAAAATACATTTTAAAGGTCTTGTCATCTGACTTTAGTAGGGAAAGGGCTCTGGAAAAAAATAGCTTGAAATATTTCATGTTGTCCTTGGGTTAAACCTTGGTTATACTCTTTTTGCCCCTAGAAAGAAAGCAGAACAAGGAATATTTGGAGCTGTCATAACTATCATGGACGCAATGTCATTGCTCAGCAATAAGTACTAAGACCTTAAAGTTTAAATGAGTACGTTCTGTTGCTTCAGCTCATCCCTTGTAGATTACAGCTTGTTTGGTGTGTGGGAAAGCAGGATTGTTGATTAAGGAAGAAAAGGAATTGGCTATTTTGTGTCAAAATTGAAAATTATGCTTTGCATTTGTCAGTGTAAAAACATTGACATTTTGTTCCACTCTTAGTACACAGTTCAGTTTCTTTGGTTCTGTATATCAGGACTGCCTTCACAGTTTGGAGGCACCTGGGACTCTGCTTGTGAGAAGCATGCAATATTTATCTTTTTGATTCAGCACTGGAAAATCTGTAGAACTGATGACAATGGTTTTTAAAGCCTGGCACTTTTGGTGTGACTTGCCAAAAAGAAAGGCTGCAGAATGGCAGGGCTCTGAGCAATGCCCTGCTGTGGTCCTGGCAGGGGTGTCAGCCCACCAGCTTGCTTGCAGGTTTCGCAAGGCATCCTGCGGATTCCCAGCACCTCCTCCCCTCTGTGTGCTTGTGTCTGAGCTCATTCCGTTTGCATCTGTGCATTTACTTGAATTTCCCATTGAATTTGTACTAAGATGCTGAATTGTAAACAGGCACAGCTGGGATGCAGGTGCACATTTCTTTTGGTATCCCGGTCGGATGCATAAGGCATGGCCAGGTGGCCTGGAGCGGTGCTGTCTTCAGCTGCACAAGATTTTGTCACAATCTTCTTTACTTGCTTATGTTGCCTTCACTAACAATTATTTAGCTTGGAAATGTTATTTAACATATTGTATCCTAAGTGACTGAATTTTGTTGCTGACCCTGTTTTGGTAGTGGGTGAAGTGATAGATCAGACTGTTTTTGAAACGCGAGGTCTTTGGGATAGAAATACTGTGTTTGAGAACTAGTGAACTTGTGTTGTATTTATATGAATGAAGCGTCTCGTTACATTGAATTTATTAATATAAGTCACTGCGGAGGTGATAATGCTATTAATTTTTTTAAATAATTAAAATTTAAATTAAAAATTTTTAGCTTTAAAACTTCTGTTTACTACAGCCAGCTGAATACAAATCAAGTAAATGCTAAGCAGCTGAGTTCTTTGGGAACATTCTTTCAAACTAAGTGGTGAGCACTTACTAGCATGGTACCTTATAGATTCCTCTTGTCCATAGTACCCATGTCTTTCTCAGATTAATGCTGGTGCTACGTTCTGAGGGAAATAACCTAAACAGAGAGCAGTCAGCAGGAAGAACAAAGAAATACTTACTTCCATGAAGTGCTGCAGAATGAAAATATTTTAACATATATTATTTGTTCAGCAAGAAGAACGCAAATTGTTACACAAATGTTCAAATATGTTGAATTCTTTTATCCAAGATGAAAGCAAGTCTAAAAGTGCTAAAAATTCCCTAAACTGGTAACTGAGATTTTTATTCTACTCAATATTTATGTCTGTATGCCTCCACTTTCTGTCTAGTTTGTGCATGTATATATATGTTGTGGTGTAGCATTTTTACTTCCAGCATCTGTTTCCATGAATTACTAGTCTCTGCCTGCGAAAACTTGTTCTATTCTGATTAAGCAGTTTTAACCTGCTGCTGCATGCTAGACCATTGTTTCTCTATATACGATCCCGTACATCTTGTTCACACCTGAATGTGTTTCACTTACCCTGCAACCCTGTATATTCTGATTTTGTCATATCAGTTTCCTGGGGGAAAGACACTGCTCAGTGCAAATGCACTTTCTGTCCTTGTCCCCAGAGCCAAGAGCGTTCCCTCTGCCAAAAATTTTCTTGCTGTGTAGGCACATGCTTGAAAAATGTGTATTATATAAGACATGGGAAATGATGTGAGAAACATTTAAAAGTTACTTTCTCTAAAACGTTCCACTTATGTATTAGTTGCTGATCTTTCCAAACAGATTAATGCCATCAAACGCGTTAAATGTAAGACTGAAGTTATTGAATGAAGATGTAAACCTTAGATATCTGAAAGTTGTAGTGAAATATTTATGCGTTTCTATTTTACTCACTCTTTCAGTGCTACCATTTTCCTCCATTCAGCACTATGCTTAAAATATATGCATGTAAAGTGGAAATATTTGAGAGAGGTACTAAGGGACATTTACAAAAGCACCCAGGTATCTCTTGATCCTTCTAGGAATCAGATCTGTGCGATTCTCTCTGTTGACATGACGGCCAAGTCTCACTTTTCCTTTATGAGACCAGTTTTATGGTTTGTCACCTCTTACAGATGTGGGAGGAGGAGACCTGACCCAAGCAGAGCCTCCTTTCTTCAGCTGGGCTAGGCTACTTGTTAATGTAGATAATTTGATGGCTTTCTTCTGGATTTCCGTCAGAAGTTTAGGATTGAGGTAGATTCTCCAATCTTCTGTGAAGCCAATATTTATTTATCTTCCAGTAGACATACTTTAAATTCAAGCTCTTTCCAAAGACTGTGCACTTTGGAAGGGGTGTTGGAGGTTTGTGTAACTTCAGCTGAGATCTCGAGTAATATGCGCTGTCCAGAGTATCAGCTCGATAGCGATGATTTAATTATTGAGCTGAAATTCCAGGAAGAAAATAACTTTTTTTTTTTTTCTAAAAAGGCAGATTGGAACATAGTGGTGAAATTCTGTTTTTATTCAGCAGATTAAAGTTTTGTATTTAGTTTTCTTTATGCTCTGTGCAGGTAAGCAAAGATCCCATCAGTGCTTTTGCATTGAAAAGAGTTGATGGATGGAGAGTTGGTGGATGGCAGACTTTTTGATGGAATTAATGTGTAATGGTAATTAACTGTTTGTGGATTGGAACCTTCCAGCAAGTAAAGCTTGGCATTCCTGCATTTTTCTGAGTCAGCACTTCAGGCTTGTAGGAGAATAGTTCTCATCTTTGTTGTTGGGTGCAAAATGTTAATGCTGCTTCCCTCCTTTCCCCTTTGCTTGTGTTACAACTGTGGGATGGACGCTTCTACCTCCTTGTACACGCTGGGATTGAGAGATTGTACCTGTTGGTGATGAATAAAAATACACTTCTGTGGAGGAAGGGATGGTAGCTGTTGGTGGTGGACATGAATTATGCTTGCAGTAAGTGCTTTGGATTTATGTTGTCTTTGGAAAATGAGTAGTGTTTTAAAATTCACTTAAATGCTCCTTTGCCTGTTTATGTTTCTTTTATCAAGCACTTTCCTCTTACCAACACATTTGATTTGCAGAATCAATGCATTTGCTTACTTTTTATTTCATTTCCAAAACCAACAGCACTGACTTTCGTAAGACCAAAGAAAAAGAGTTAGGAAGAAGTCCTTGCAGATGCACATGTATGCACATTATGTGTTTATGTGAGCATGTCTATATAAATCTATACGTGTGTATACATATGTACATAGTTAGAGTTTAGCGTATAAAAGAAGCATATTCCCCATTGGTTTAACTATATATTTTGCTATCAGCCAAGACAATGTTATTTATAGCTGAACATTGTGAGTGTTCCTGAAGAGATGGGACATGTTTAGTGATTGGAACTACGTTTTGTCCTATAATTCATCCTTTAGTTTCTAAACCACAATCAAAACAAAATTCAAAATCCACTGATTTTTCTGAATGATCTGCATATAAAGGTTGCACAGTTCAGTTATTTCCAGAACATCTTTAAATAGAAATCAAAACCAGTAACAAGATGTAATACAGGAAGCTGTGACACATTGCAGGGCATAGACAGTGCACTTTGCTGACACAGCATTATGCAATCCTGCCCTGTATTTTAGTATATCAAGAGGGTACTTTTAAGTGCAACACTTAAAATTTTGTGGAAATATTTACTGGTATATGGCCTTGTCCCTTAAAGATTATCCAGGAATATCAAAATCTGTATTAAAGATGTGAAATTGCAAATATTTACAACGTTCATTGCTCAGCAAAACAGCGGCAGCATTCTCAGCTATATTCAAATATAGTGTATATACACTTTAAAAGTAAATATTCTTACATATAGTAAATATACTCTTATAACAAGTACTCAAAGTACTTGACAACTTTTGGAGTGGTCAGGTACAACTTTGTGTTTGAAAAACTGTAGATCACATTTTCAGTTTAAAAATCGTTATTTCTTCAAACTGTATGAAATTTGTGCTTCTGTCAGTTGTCAAAAATTCCAGGGAATAACGTCTTCAGCTAAAGCATTGCAGTGGGAATTGAAAATAAATCTTTAAGAAGAATGGTGCTGCGGTCAATACCCAAACAGTTCAGGTTTCAGGTATCCGCTATCTAATTGGGCAGATATATATATGTGTATATATATATATATATATATATATATATATATATGTGTGTGTGTGTGTGTATGTATATATATATATATATATATATATAATTGGGGATATATATTCCTAATTCCTTTGCTTTCTGGCTGTGGAGCTATTGGTTGAAGCAGTCCACTGGGTTCAGATGTACTGTTCATACAGTCCCAGTGATTGATATGGATGTAGGGAGGTTTTTCCTGTTTCATAGCTCTTGTAGTCATTTTCCTGATCATGGGCCCAATGAGCACATTCAGCATCCTTATGAAAAACAACAGCTCTGCCAGCTGAATGGCAGTAAGCTCATGAGTTTATTTTCCAGACTCCTCTGGATGTATAAACTAGTTGCTGCAGCTCTAAAAATGATATGGCTAGTGCAGTAGTGATTTTCTGCACTGAAGGTGTATGCCAGCAGGAGTTATGTACTGCAGATGCTTTAGTGAACTCTGAAAACACCACAGTGTAATGCTACGCTCCCAGACATTTCTGCTGGCGTGTGATTTTTTTCTCTCCATCATTATCTTCCATAGAGTATTACCTATGGGAAACCAGTTTGTGATCGTGCTTTACTGTGTGACAATGAATTGTTTTTCCTAGTATTATTTAATGCATCATAGCTCTAAAACTCAGTTTCTTGCATATGTTTGTTACATGCGGTGGGGAAGAGCACAAGGGGCACAGAAAGTGTGTGCCCCATGCCTGCTAAGGGTAGGGCTGAATCGAAAATCTGTTGTGCCAATTAGTGATTGCTTGGCCTGCTGCCCAGCTGGGTCCCTTTTGGTTCTGTCTGTTCTCTGCAATTTATAACTCTGCCGGGCGAAACACATTGCTTTTGCTTATTGGTCACTAAGTATTCTGCGATGGGAAATCCCGTACAGTTTGTCTTTTCAAAATGATACACTGCAGTATTAATAGCTTTTCTTTTAAACTTGTGAACACTTTCTGAAGCTAAAGAATAAGCCTCTCACAGTCACACTAGGACAGGTATGTGGTAAGAAATACGCACTTTAAAAGGTATTTCATTTTTTTTCAGTGTTTGTCAGGTTCAACTCCAGCCATGGCTTCCCGGTGGAGCTCAGGTCGGACGCCAGCATCCTCCAGCTGAAGGAGGTGGTTGCGCAGCGACTGGCGGTTCCAGCTGACCAGCTGCGGGTGATTTTTGCAGGGAAAGAACTCAGCAACGACTTGACGCTGCAGGTAAGCCTCCCGTGGTAGCTTCACTCCTGGACTGCTGCCAGCTCTACTGCCTCTGCCTCTAATGCTGCCAATCTGACATTCATGCCTGAGATCTAATAGAATAAATAGTGCCTGGGGATTCCTTGAACTTTACTCCACACTGCTTCATTAATTCTGACCTTCTTAATTATGCATTAAAACAGCAAGCAGGAAGGATAGGGGAAGAGAGAGAATATGAGAGAGAGAGTATGAGAGCGAGCTGTGCCTGGTGAATAAATGTTTACTGACTACAGAAGCAAGCCACAATTTCTGTATCTGTTCAATTTCTATCTTACTTATTCCATTCAAATCTTAATGAAGAAGGACGTGAATAAATTGCTCCAAACCAGGCTGCACAGTCAGCACATTTTATAGAATTTGTAACCCAATTGTGACCCCTGGAGGATAGCTACAGGGCTGCTGCTGCACGCGTGCGCAGGTGAACATGCTGCTGGAGGGGTGGTTACAGATCAAAAAGCCCACAGGGGTATACTCCAAAACACTGAATTCATAAATGTGTGAAGCTAAGAGCAGCAAGGAGCATGGATGAATGGTTGTAAGTGGGTATCTGAATTTCATCTCCTGATGGTTAGCTGGCTGTTCTGTTCAATAAATGCAGAGAGCTGCTCATCCATGGTGAGCCCTAGTAAGCATGGAAAGATAGGTTCAACTTTCTATTCCTTGTTGTCCTTACTGCTGTTACCAGTGCTGCCACAGTTGCTTTATCAATATTTTTGTTTATCTTGTGAGTAGCGTATGTGGATTTCAGAGCACGCTCAGTCTGGGGTTAGCGTAAGATCACATGTTTAAGACATCGGGGGAATTTGGGGAAACCTACTGGCCTTTCAAGAGAGTGCGAATACTGACAATGAAACTGCTATCCCTCTGCAGTTGTATCAAAAGCACAGATACAGTCTCTAGTAGTGCAGGTGATTACATAAAAGGTCCCTCACAGGCAGAAATATTTCAGATTAATTGGCACTCATGTTTCAGAAGTATTGCTGTACTTAGAGTCGCTGCTAAGTCTGGGTAAAGAAAGCCTATACGGTATTGATGACCTATCACTATTTCTCTGTGGTTATATTTATTGCTTTGCAAAACGTTTTAGGGTGTTCCAGCACACAAAAGAAAGTAGAGAAATGTGAATTGTCAGTCTGCAATGCATCACTCGTGAATAGTGTTGATGCATATATTCATGGCATAAACTGAAATACGTTTCAGTTGTGTGTGGAAAAAATATGTATGAAAATAGAAGAATAAAAATAAAGTTGAAGTCAGACGTCGGTTGCTAGATTTAGGTGTCTGTGTTTATTCTGTCAGAAGATTGTGAGCCACCTGGCATTTCCTGGGAAGCTGTAGTTATTGGTGTCACTGCCATTTTATGTCACACACATTGGGCCCAGCTTTTCACTTTTAACCAGATTTGTTATCAACTACTATGTACAATCTTTTGCCATAGTAAATTAAAAATTGCTTTTCAGATATATTGGCCTGCTGATTATTTGCTTAATTTCGAGAATTAATACACGTAGCCAAGACTTTTTATTAATCAACTGGGCCTAGAATTATTGCTTTGATTTTTGGTTTCTAAAGCAGATAGAAAGTTTAAAAACTGTTTCAGATGGTATAATCCATGCTTGTGTATTGAAGTGCCTTAAATAACCCAATGATTAATATCATCAGCAAAGTATCAACTACATTTTTGTTCTTGATATTTAATTATTTTACTCTTTGTGTTTTGATTTTTTTTTTTCCTGACATTTATTTGTGTATTTGTATCTATTCACTGTAGAAATTGTCAACACAAGAAGAACAATAGATGGTTTGATGTATATGAGTTCTACAGAAGGCAGTTTGGGGGTTTTTGCATAAGCAGCTGAATGCTAGTGAAATACTAACTGCTGGCATTTATGTTGCGTCTGTAATTTCAGAGTTAACATCACATACAAGAAAATTAAATAGCTCTTGTTTTCTAGACCTACTGATTTGCATGCAGGCTAAGAAAAATACAACATAGATTTGTACTCAAATGAAACTTTTCAGTTATTTTATGTTACGGTAGCTTGGAATTTCTAGGTAGACCATTTCATATGGCATTTTTTATGTGAGATAATTGCAGAAGTATGGGGCAGGGATCTAGGAAATACTCCAGGATAGCAAACTTTATTGGTTTCACAGCTCACAGAACAACTAGATTTGGCTTGACAGCTATTTTAGGATCTTAGGCAGCTGATACAAGACATAACTGAGAATGTGAAAGCTGTGTTTGTGTTCCTGTTTGGAGAGAGAGGAAAAATCTTTCGTGGTAGTTGAATGTTGTGAAAAAGAAATGAAGCTTGGCTGGACAAACATTAAAGAGAACTAATTATAAGGAAGAAAGTGCCAAGTTGAGATCTTTACGTAAGTGAGTAATTTGATATCAACAACAGTTTAAAAAAATGGGAAGGATAGAAGTGAAATATATTTGGAGACATTTAGTTTAGTACTTCAGATGAGTAGACTATGATTCAACTGTGTACAGGGGAGATGAATACCTCTGCTAGTGTCTGAGGAGCAAGTAGAGAAGTTAGAGTCATACTAAGAAAAGATTGGTAATGACTGGATGAAGAATGAGAACGCAAAACTTTGGATCTTAAGGAGTTAGAGCAATAAGCTGCTTCATAACAGCACAGCAAACGGTGTCACTTTAAGGGAGCTAAATATTCTGAAGAATGATGAAGAGCTCCTGGCTGATTACAGTTCACTTTGGAATGAATAGAAGTAATTAATTAATATAGACTCAAAATAGGTATTCTTTCAGAAGGCTATCATGGGTATATGAGAACAATGCTAAGATACTTTTTTTTTAATGTCAATCATAAGGGCAAAAGAAAAACACATTCATAGCAGATTCACCAAAGGAAAAACCAGAAGGTGGCTGGGTATGAAGAACATTGAAAGGAAACGAGAGATTACTGCTGCTTACAAAAATATTGTCCTTATCCAAGAATGGCAAAGTTAGTTAACAAGCCTTCTGGAGGCAAAATATGCAATATATATTGATACCCAATTTTGCTTCATACAAATTATTTGAAATTTACTAATATTAATATTAGAAACAGATGCCAATATATATTAGCATAGGCTTGCTGCTTCTGGGAGAGTTCAAAATTGGCTTGTGTGGAGAAACTCTTTGCAAACAGTCTGTAAGAGAGCTTCCCTGCTTTGCAAAGGTTATAGTATAAATGAATAAGGCAGAGAAATGATGTGATTGGGAATCAGTAGCTGGCTTATTCAAAATCAGTGGCAAAGGAGAGACAGAATTAAGTCTTCTGTTTCCCAATTCAGTGCCACTTTTAGACTGTCAGGTAAACGTTGAAAATAGTTCTTGGAGACAGAAGACAAAGGATATGATTAGTGGCAGGACTTGTTAACTTTAGCACAGTACTTCATTGAGAAGGCTTCTAAATCAGAAATGGCTAGCATTTTTCTAGAACACAGGCTTGAGCCTTGGATCATAGGCTTCATGTGAATTTGGCTTGACTGCATCCGTCCATATAGGTGCTTTCCTGAAATTATTTATACATACATTTAAGAAACAAACAATCATGACAAGGTCGTGCAAGCTGGTGAGCATAGCTGAAAGTGAATAAAAGGGAATGGCAACATAGATGATCACCTCTTCAGAGCAGAGAAAAAGAAGTGGAAGTGGAAATAATGTTATATATATAATGCTATAAATAATGTTAGTGTGCTGCAGTTTGACAGTGGTTTGGAAAGAGTATGCTTTGTAGTGGAACGATTTCTGAATGGTAAGCATTAGAGGTCAGTACAGAGAGCACCTGGTTCTGCTGAAAGCACTACCCAGTGCTATTGTGTGAAAAACTTAAGGCCAGGCAGAGCACCTTGTGACAATAGACCTCAGCTGATATCTTTCACACTTGAAATATTTATGAAAATATGACTCCGTTACTACTGTTGCTCTCAGTGGACAACTTGTTTAGCAGAAACAGGTATTTGAACTACTACATATTTAGGAAGGGCCTTGTGTACATAAACGTATGGCAACCTTATTCTAAAAGGACAGCTCAATATAATAGAGCTTCCTGCATTTTTTATATTTTTCTCTTTCAGTTTACTGAAGGCACAAAGGAAAAAGTTAGTGTGACACAAGTGTAAAATGTGTCAAAAAAAAAAAAGGGCAAAAAAATGTGCTTGACTTTAGTTGTAAACTCATAAACACTAAGAACAGAATTGGTATTTTGAAATACACAACAAGTAGTGTCATTTGTTACATCCTACAGTTCTGTATTTGGGATACAGAATCATTCAGAGAAAGCCCTCTGTTAGGCAGTCTTGGGGGTTACAGAATACAGTTGAGCCAACGTTTGCATACATAAATGCTTTTTAGAGAGATTTGCTCAGAGACATCCTGTCTGAGTCAGTCATCCTATGTGAAATTCAAAGAGAGAAAATGATTTTGTGTATGTGTGTTTAAATCAGTATTTTCAGTCAATATTTGATCGACCTTTGGATCTGTTCTTACTTGTAAAGCTGAAAGATGTCTTGTAGTTCTAAACCAGAAAATGCTAACTGAAAAATTCTTAGGAATATTATAGTAATAAAAGGAAATCTAGAGATGCCACGTGTTTCCAGGTGATACGGACTTTGCTAAATGAGTAGATAACAGTAATCATCACTTGCGTTCTTTTGACAGCTGCAAACTCGCTGTATGTGAGAACAAACTTACTCTGTGTTAAGTTTTGCTAAGACTTGTGGTGCACCACGTATAATTTATATACCTTACTCTTGCCCTTAATGAATGTAGAAAATACCACGTAGCCATGTGCATTTTGAAATTAAGTCAGGTCCAGCTCAGGTCTACAGATTTTCCATGTCTGTTTAAGAGGTTCCATTGCTTTGTAACTGTTCCAGCAGATCAGGCTCTAAATGCATTAATACAATAACCTTTAATGCATTAATTAATAATGCATTATAAAATAAATTAATAATGCATTAATATAATAACCTTTGAGCCTGGTAGCGCATTTCCATTCTGTAGGGTGGCCTTGAACTTTGCTGGTACCTTCTGGATTCTTCTGACATGTTTTTATTGGTCTGCTGATTGTAGTGGAAGTGTGACAGGGTTTTCTTTGCAAACTTTCTCATGACTGTGCTCTCTACAAGTTTGTATTCAATTTCTAGAACTACTTGGGTTTGGGTACGTAGATGAATTCTTTGTTTCCCGCTAAACATGGTTCATGGTTCCCTGGAATAAGGTTGCTGGTACCATCATTCTCACAGGAGATTTACCAACTCATAGTACTTCTGAATGACCTATGTGGCCCATTTAGAATCACTTCCAAATTTCTGAACATTTCTTTTACTTTCTACTTTGCTAAGAGTTTCAATGCACTGGGAGTCTAAGGAATTAATTTCCATTCAGTCTATGATTGTTACTGTTTTCTTATATGTGAGAATGGTTTCAGGCAGCAGATTTATTTATTTATTTCCACTTCATTTCTGTTAGGCAGTTAAAATGTGGAACATTAAGGCCATTAAGTAAATTCTATGAAATCCGTTTCTAAAAGAGCAGTTGCTTTGTGTGCCGCTGATAGAGAAACTGCAATACCAGTTGCACCAAATACAGTATATTGATAAGAAACTCCCCTGGCAAACCACTGTAGTTCTTCTTAAGACACAGTGTTTCAGAATGAAATTAGCTTGAAAATTGCACAAATATCAAATGTGCTTTTGTTTTCTGCCCGGATACTCACATTACACAGCCACTTGTTGAATCTTTCATCATGACTATAATACAACTTGTATAGTTACAGTGCTGTGTATTTTCTGCTTCTGATCCTGCTTTAGATTGCAGGAGGAAAAATTGTGAGAAATAAAAACTTCAGGAAGCTGGAATTATTGGAGTGATGACAGTGAGTAATAACTTTTACTGTCATGATTTACAAACTCATAAAAGAAAGGTCAACCCACGTTATTTCATCACCTTTCCAAACTACTTTGTTGAAAAACTATTTAGCAAATTACACACCATTTCCAAAAACTATAGTTGAATTAGCATAACTTCAAGGGTAAGAGGGACGTCTCCTTTCTTCTTCCTCCATTTTCCTCAAAAGAAAAAAGCATGTTATTAATTATGCTGATAGACCACATTAAAAGGAAGGACCCAAAGAGGCTATGCACTAATTCATAACTAAAATGGAAAAATAATTCACAAATACTTGAATTGTGTTTAAAAACAGGCAAAAATGGGATTTGTTTAACACTACACTAAAAATACAGGATTAAAAAATAAGAAATTGGGACAGAGCATCTCTGAATTACTTAAAAAAAAAAAAAAAAAAAAAAAAAAAACTTGTCTAGAAAACAGAACCATAAAGGAACAGATGGAGACTTCGGTGTTGGAAATACCTTTTAAAATAGTAGGTAACGTACCAATAGAAATGTTTCCTCAATAGAGAGGTGGAATGTAGTCCCTTGTTGTTATAATTTCTTTGCTTTAGTCTTAATTTTAGTTCAGTTTTTACAGCTCTGATGTCTCAAATGTCATCTGTAATAAATTCATATTTGTAATTATCAAGGTCACACAGCTGTTTAGTGAAAGATTCTTTTCTTTTTTTTTGATTTTCAAGATTTCTCATTCATTTCAATTGAAAATGTAGGAGGGAAACTTACATGTTTAAACGTGTCATAGCTGATTAGAGTTTCCATCATGGATGAATCTTCTCACTCTTTCTACTAGGAGTGACTTTGATTTTTAAAAAAAAAAAAAAAAAAAAAGCAAGGCAGAAAAGTTTTGTTGCATTATGACCCCAAATGCCCTATTAAAGTACATAACATTGGTCGTTCTGAACAAAAATAATACTGAGACAGGTTTGAAGAGGAAAAAGGCAATTACTTTAGAAGCTATTGAAGCTAAAGAAGGTATATAATTTCTTACATATTATTTGATTAGAGTAACTCTCCATAAATTTACAATTCATATAAGCTTTCTTATGAACTTTTAAAGCCTGTTGAAGAAATGAATGTCAACTGTTTAAAAAAAAAAAAAAATCAGTTATGAGCAGAACAATAGAACACTACAATTTTCTTTTCTCAATTAGACTAAATAAAAAGCACCAGGGTTACCTGTCTCAGAAATGAAATAATTTTCACTTTCTTCATATCCAGTGCAGGTTGTTATTTCTTTTTATCACATAAAACATTGGCTCCATTGATTTGGTGAAAGTTGTACCATTGGCTTTGCTGGAGACCGCATATTCACTCTCTCCTTCTCCCCCCAGCCAAAATCCTTACTGTAATGGGGAGACTCCTCAACTAGCGTAAAATGCTGTACGTTCAGCTGTAAAGTACAAATGTGATTCCCATTCCTACTCAGTCCAATTTCCAGTGCTGTCCCAGAATGAATTGATCGGTGTTTTTCCTCATTTCTCCTGGTTTTGTTCTCATTAGTTTCTCATGGTTCAAATAATTTTTCCTGTTTCCATTTTTGCCTCTCCCAATCAATTCCAGTTCTTTCAAATCTTGTTTCCATCCAATACCTGTTGACCATTGAGGTGTTAAACCAGCTTACAAAACTAATTATTCTTTATAATAATTTTTTTTCCCATTCCTAGCCTAGAAATAAAAGGGCGGAAGAGAATGAGAAAAGTTGTCTTGCGGATCTGCTAATGAGCTGACATTTCAGTTTCTGACTCATATTGGATGATGTGTTTCTGTACTAACTGTTGACCTCCTTGTTTTCTGATGATCTTGTAAACAAGAAGCTGACAGATCTGCAGGAGGCTATAGAGCTCCAGGATATTCTGCAGGTAGTTTGGTGTGTGTCTTGTGGGATTGTCTCATTTCAGACAGCTCTGTTCATGTCAGGAAAACAGGCAGCTACTCTTGTGAAATAATGGACTTCATGCATATCAGCGTATCAGTTTATATATGTATCCATGATAATGTTTAAAAGGTTATCACCTGATTTTGGGTAGTTTTGAAAGGGCATATAAATGTTGGCAGTTTTTTGGTTGATGAGGTTACATGTTTCATGAAGAGATGTCTACATGATATTGTAGTTGCAGATGTGATGTTAAAAAAATAAATAAGGAAACATCTTTAAACTTCAAAAACATTTCTAATACAGTTTTTCCCTATTAACTATTTGACATAAAACAGCATGATGGAAACATATAAAAGTTTTATTGTCATATATTTGGTATGCATGATATACCAAAGCTCTGACTTTTTGATTTGTTTCTTATACAGCTTACCCCAAATTATCCAATAAAATATTTTTACTGTATCGCCTTAGCGTCTTTAACGTATCAGTCTGTTCATTTTTCTTTCACAGTATGCAGCATAATGTCAGTACAAAACTGATAAATATATGCAAGTATATTTAAGTACAGAAAAAAATATCTGATGATAAGTGAAAAAGAAAACAGCTAACCTTTATTCCTGCATTATTTTCAGTACCCTAGACAGTGATTTTGGGTCTTTGTTTACCATCTCTATTATAGCAGTGTGTTTATTACTACAGCTTAAACACATGTAATTTAAAGTGTCTGAGCTTCAGGAAAGAAAGAATCAATCCAATTTTAAAACATTTCAATGTTATTACTGTCAGAATTTTACAGTAAAAATGTCTTAATGACAATAAAGAACAATAAGTAAACTAAAATGGCCAATTGGATATATATCATTGGAAATTTTATTCTTTCTGAAGTGTTCCTTTTTTCTTTATTAACTGTGAAAACTGTAATGCATTTCTTCTGAGAGTATTCAGATGCTCACACTTGTAATACTGGATTTTTTTATGTAATATCTTACACAATTTGTGTTTCTGGGCTAATGCAAACTTGTCTTAGTTTCCTCAATCAAAACTATTTATTTATTTATTTATTTTGTGCTAAGAAGATTAACAATACATTCCACTCTGACAAGCACAAAAAGAGAGGAAGTGATGCAGAAAACTAGCAGAATAATGGGGGTGAAGAATGGATACACATAGAGAGATATGCCATGCTGATGTAAACATGCCAGGACTGAGTATCAGAAGGCTGGAAGGAAATTTCAGATAAAAAAGGGTTCAGGTAGACCTGAAATGTTTGACAGAGAGGGTTATGATTGATTATATGGCATTTATTAAATGTGAGGGAGATGAGGTGATCAACTACAGAAAAATCTATGGTACAGCAGGGTTCATGAAATAGCTGAGATTGTCCTACTAGGCAGGAAAGTCAGAGTTAAGATGGAAGATTATGATATTAGAGATGACTGCAAAATCAAGAAAACCCAAGGAAGTGGGTTGCGAAAGCATATGAACTGACAGCAACTACTGGTAATCATGTTTAAAGCCAATATTTTAAAAAATTATAGTAAGTAGTGAAATTGGAAATTTTCAGTATGTTAAAGTAACTTTAAAGAATAGGGAAAAAAATTAAAAAAAAAATAATCTGAAAAGCAGCAATCCATGCAAGTCTGTTTTCTGGGAAACTGGTTTAGGAAATGCTCTAGCTCCTTTACTTGGCTTGAGCTAGGCTGTGAATGCATCACCTAGAACAAATTTAAACAACAAACTAAACCTAAACTTGCTCAGAATACTCAATGTTACTATTTATAATGAGGGCAAATAACGGTAATTACTGTTGTATAATCCAGCAAGGCAACTGAAGAATTATGCAATGCATAACTGAATGTAATTCTAAAACCCTGATAGAAAACAACGTTTGATGAAGTTGAACTGGCAAATATTGGTTGGTGAGACAGATTTACAACCAGAAATGCTGGCCATATGAGCACTATTGAGCCAGGTAGGCACTTAGACTTATTAGGAATTAGAACTAGTGCTAATTCGCATTTCAAAAGAGTGGAAGAACTGGATGCTGTACCACATTACTGTATTAGTACCTACACTATGTGCCTGCAATGATTTGTGAGCTTGATTTTCAGAGGACTATTCAGTATATACCATCCTTTATCACTGCAGAGGTAATAAAAGCAGCATCCCCAGAAGTGTTCATTTCTGATAGAATTCATTGCTGATCTCATCTATTTAAGTGAATGCAAAGGAAAGTTCACTCTCCTCTTTCTCTGAAGGATTGATGCCTTTCTGACTGGTGAGCACTGCATGGTGTCAGTCCCCAGAAACAAATGGAGGAAGATTGACACAGAATGGGTTCATACCTCAAGTAGCCACTGGATTTAATCCCCTTGCGTCTCTTAGTGTATCTGTGTCAGTTGTAAAGTAGTCTGTGAATTACTTATCTCCTGACATAATTCAAATCTCTTGGAAACATTATTTTTCTATTAAAAAGAAGGATTGGCTTTGCAAGGTGCCTTTGGGCTACAGAAAATATTGGAAAAAAATGCTATCGATAAATAAATGAAATATGCAACTTGAGAGGGAGTTCACTTTGTGTTTATGAAAACTTCCCTGTGTTCTGCTGTTTCAGTGTGCTAGGAGAGATGCTACCACCACTGTAAGGCAAATTAGTCCACTGTATTGTGTATTTATAGTTAAAGCTAAAAACTCAGCTTTTCTAGCAGCAGAGAGCAGTAATAGCCCTGCAGGACATACAGTAGCTTACAGTAAGGCCAGCATCTGCAGTTTTAAAGTTGTACCGTACCAGAGACTATCAGTCATTACTGGGGTTTCTAGTGGTGCCTTGCTGTGGTTTAACTCTGCAGGCAGCTCAGCACTGCACAGCCCTTCACTCACTCCCCCACAGTGGGGTGGGGGCGAGAAGTGGGCTGAGATAAAAGACAGCACAATAGGACAGAAAAGGAATTGGGAAAAAGAAGAAAAAAAAAAAAAAAAGAATATACAAAGCAAGTGGTGCACAGTGCACCTGCTCACCACCCCCTGGCTGATGCCCAGACGGACCCTAAGCAAATTTATTGCTGAGAACAGTCCCCTGTGGCATGGGACACCCCTCTGGCCAGTCTGAGCCAGCTGTCCTGGCTGTGCTGCTTCCCAGATTCTTGTGCACCCCCAGCCCGGTGGTGTGTTATCACCGCTATTTTCATCAAAAACCCAAAACACAGTACCATACCAGCTACTGGGAAGAAAATTAACTTTATCCCAGCTGAAACCAGGACATGCTTATATGAGAGCACTCTCACTGGAGTTTAGAAAAGAGAGGATATGAGAGAGAAATGACCTTTCCTAAAATGTGAGAAATGAGGTTTGCTTTTGGGGCTTGTTTTTTCACTGGCCACTTCAAAATCATTTTATGGTAGCTTTGTTTAGTCCTTTCTGAAATGGTGTTGGCGTGCTGACATTTCAAAAGGTGCCTACCAGGAACGGCACACGAGGTCTTGCAGCTGAAGAACTGTGTGTCGTGTCCTGACTTCGTTACCCTATAGGGAATTGCCTTGAGTATTTGTTTTAATGTACGTACAACATAGAAATCCACACAGGACTGTAACTTTATGTTGCTTTGAAGAAGACAACTTCCATTTTCTTAACTAAAGTGGAACTTAAAGAAATGACCTATTTGGTTATGTCAAGCTGGTAATTTGTGTTTGTCAGGTGAAGTTTTTATTATTTTTTTTCATTGTAATAGTAAGTTACATTCATGTGATTTGATCATATCAGGGTATATTGATTCACTTCCAGCATTTCATCCTGCAATGTTTGAGCTGCAAGAAGCACCGCAGATTGCTGTTATGATCCCAAATTAACATGTACAGCGCAATCTGCCAGTGGTGCTGCTTTTGTATGTTAGTCTATCATTATGCCTTTATTACCATTGTCACAAAACAGGTCTTACGACGGCGTTATTGTAAGGGCTGTTTCTTATGTAGTTAAGATATATTGATTGTGTAACAAAAAAGTACTCAGACTGATGATCTGAGGTCTCAGTGACCAGGCTTTTGGGGACTTCCTACCTGCGGTTGAATGAATATCTAGGTACTCGTATTCTTTTTTGCCAAACTTCCATTTGGAATTGTGGGCTATAACATTTCTGTTTATTCTGTACTTTAACTCTTCTGCAATTTATTACACTTTAATGAGGAGAAAAATAGTCCAAATACTGCATGTAAAACCATGTTAATATTTTAAACTGAATGTTCTGCGGAAGAACCAAGGTGCTATGTTCTTCCCTCCTGCCTCCAGTGGAGTTCCTTTGTGGTTTTATGAGAAGATTTGTATTTTATTATGCATTATCTCTGGGGGATTGTGCCTAAAGCTTAATCTTGGTTTATTTTCATCAATTAGTTTCCAAAAAAATAAAACAGGAAAGCAAAAGCATACATCATCGATGACCATATATGTTAAGATGGCTGCTTTAGGCAGTAAAGCTGGCCAGATAACTATGCCAGATGCTAAGAGTGGAAACTTTCTATGCCCTTGACTTTCATACTTTCCACAGAACTAATTACCAAAGTCCTGTTATAACTGGATTTTGATTCATCTCTGTGATTAGGGTATTTTGGAGATCGAAAGAAATGGATCGCAAAGGTAATTGAATTTCATGAAGAAGGAGCTCGAACTCATTGGACCCCCTGATTCAGTTTGGTATAGAGCAATCAATCACCATACCAAAAATTTCATTTGCATCTCTAGCTACTCGGCACCACACAGTGGAACACTGCTGATTTCCTGCTGTCTCTCAGGGCTGTCCTGCTGATGCTGACATTGGTCGCTCAGGATAGTTGGGAAAGGAATGTAAAGAGCTAGTAGTCCATGTTCTGTGAATTTCAGAGCCAGACACCACTAGATTAGTAGAGTATACAACTTGGGTATAAAGTGACAGTGGATACAGAAATAAGATTTCTTCCAAATATCAACCGATGTAGATCAGAATACTATAGGCAGAAGGTTCATGACAATAGTATTTTAGCTTGGATAAGGTGTGCACTTGTTTTTATTTGATGTGCAGTGCAGTCTTGGAATGAATGAAAACATATACATATATATATATATATATATATATATATATATTTGTTTGAAAAAGGAGATGAACTCTAGCTGTTGCTAGCATTCAGTCTATGTCTCTGACTGAAGCTAGCTAGAAATAGAAACCTGTCTGCAATGCCCGTTTTATGGATGTTGGATCCTCACAATCAGTTATTTTGCTCTGCAGGCTTGCTCATGCTGGGCAGTGCTACTCACAGATGCGGCCATTCCTTAGTGAGAGCTGCTTGTGCGAAGAGGCACTGCTTGCCATCTTCAAACTTACTTTTCTCAAAAGTTTATGGACAGCTTTGAAGACAGATAATTTTAATACAATATATTCTATAGTAAAAGGTAATCTTCAAGACAGGTTTGGTCTTTTGCTATATGTTTCAATGGTTTTGTCTTTCACTTGTATTAAGACATGTTGAATCAACATTTACCAGCTTCTAATGAAAATGAAATAATAAATCAGTCTGTACTTAGGAATGCAGTACTATATCTCTTTTCTCCCTCATATTGTAATTTAATTGTGGTAAGTGTTAATTGTGTGTGTATCAGTAGAATCTGTGTATTCCCTCTTTCCTGTGGTTACTACACTGCTGTGCCCTAAGCCGCCTCCACAGCTTTGATGTAATCAGTATTAAAGAAGATGGGCATTTTAATGTCTGATGGCAGACTTTGTTTCTGTATCTTTTGACTCTTCTGCCAGGCGCATATGATATAAATAATATGTTAACAATAATTTGATTTTTGAATGGAAGTTCTGCAAACTTCCCTCATACTGGAAAATGAGGAAAAACAGGTCTGCAAAATATATAAGGCTTAGACTAATGTTCCAGATGATATTTATTGTAGAGAGTGGTTAGATGACTGATTAAATGTTCAGTTACTGGTTTTAGAAGGGGATTTCCTAAATAAAGTTTTAAACAACTGCATGTAAAATGTAAAAGCTGCTGGAATTTTTTACATGGGCGTGACCTATTTCAAAATAACAGCATGAGCTGCATTTGTGAAACTGAATATGATTATGAAAGCTGTAACATCTAAAAATCTGACCCTTAAAAAGCCAAACACCTTTTACTGCCTTTTCAAATAATAAAAAATCACTCTTGTTAGTTTTAGAATTTAAAGTTACATTTGGACTGTCATCTTTTATAGTTCATTGTACTCATCTCAGTTCAGTATTTCCCGCCTGCCCTAACTCATGAATACGAAAGGCTTGCACAGAGGAATAACTGTCAGTTCGTTACTTATACAATAATAAGAAAATATCTGAAAATATGCTATTATAAAATGTTGCAGAAAAATATACTGAGTCATAATTGTATGATAGTGATTTAATTGCAACTGCAAATGTAATTGGTTTCAATTTCACATAAGTGGTGGTAACTTTTATTTAAAGTTTTCTTTAGAGGATGCCATTCTTTCAAAATGGTGCATGTGTGTTTCTAGATAGCATATAGGACATAGTTTTCTGAGCATCGTAGTGTGTAGTTCATTTTCGTTTTGGGTTTCAAGGCAATTTAATAAGCTTCATTATCATGAGCAGGTTTTACATCCTGTGTAGCCTGCACCTGTTGATTGTACAATATATGGAAGACTTCATTGCTTTTCTAGCTCCCAGTAGTAAGTTCCTCCCAGTTCCTCCCAAAGCAACTGTTTCATTTCTCCTATTGTAGGTATTTGAAAGATCTGAGCAGGGAATTTGCATTGCAAGTTACTAATGTTTAGTAAGGTTTTTATTCACAGTGTTTATCTTAACTATATCTCTTACGTATTTTTCAAATTTTGAATAAGTTTTGATTGAACATGTCCCTGTACTTTGCTATCGAGTTTGTGTACAATTGGGAAAAAGCTATAATCTATGGGGAGGCATCTGGATGACATGTTGAATCACTTGGAATCACAGTGACTATAGAAAAAAGAAAATAAGCAGGGTAGAAATTGCTGTTAACGAATGAACTGGGCTTGACACTTGCAGAAGCTGAAGGAGAGAGTAAACAATAATAATGAGCATGTTTAAGCAAAAATGCAAGAAAAGTGATACTCTAAGTTTATTGGCAAGTCTGACATAAAAGACCCTTTTGCCAAACCAAACAATATGGATTAAGAACAGTTTTCAGTCAGCATTCCTTAGGGTAACTGTTTTTGTGTGGTCTTCGTGGAAGTATTAACATAAGGTTAAAAAAAAAAAAGTAGGACATTTATTATTATTATTCATAAAATGTACCATTTTTGTTTTAAGGCTTCCAATGTATAACAGGTTCTAATAAAATCAAGCTTAGTTGTTTCAATTTTGATTCTTTTCATGTTTCAGAAACTAATGGTGTTCAAATTCTTTGTGAGCAGGATAAACAAAGTTTTTATGCAGGAGTTGCATTGCTTGAAATTGGAAGCAATCATTTCCCCAACATTCTCTTTTATGCTGATTTTCAATTACTAATGGTTTTCAAGAAAAGACGACATGAAATCAAACTTCAGAATGTAACGCGTTGTATCATTCTAAGGTTTGTCAGATAGCTAAGTATCTAAATGGACAAGATTTCTGTATTCTTCTGACTTAACTAACATGAAATTGTCTGCGAGCAGCAATATTTGCCCAGATATTTCTTTGAAAAATGGCTTTAGCAGGAGAGAGCAGTTCTTCAGAATAAGATACAGAACAATTGAGGAATATCTGGAAATCCAAGTCCTTAATTCCTGAGCCAGCAGGCATCTCATAATTCTGTCGTATTGGAACAGCTGCAGAAAGGCAGCATGGCACACTGGCATGTCCCAGTCTCATGCCTTGTGAAGACTAGGAACCTCTAAGAAATGTACCTGCTAGAGGTGCAGAGAGAAAAAAAACAAACAAAACCGTGCTATGATTTATCCCATTGTTATTGATAAGAATGCGTTGCCTTTGCAACGTGAAATGTGTAATAGCTGATAGTATATTTTGTCTCCTAACTGCAAGCATAAAATTAAAAATATTTTTTAATTTAATGAATTTTAAATAGCTTTAAATAGAATTAATCAGGCAAAAATGTGTGCGTGATTAGCTTGAAAGGTCATTTTTTTTCCAAATAAGACTCCAAATCAGTTGACAACTTCTGAATAAAAAAAAAAAAACTCTTCTATTTTAGGGTACTAGGAGCTAATGATATTTTAGTATGTTTTGCTGCAAATTTCTAATGCATAAGAACACAGATTTTGTAAATGCCAGGAAAAGACTATTTTAGAAAATAGTGAAATTTATGAAATATAGATGAGATCTGTATGTCTCTATTACAAACAAACAAGATATTTGTTGCTGCATGTTTGCTAACTCTTTCCTGAACTAATAAATGTCAGCTAAATTGCCTGCTCCATAATCTGACTGCCCTCCACCTGAAGAAACTCTTAAATTGCTCATACAATTTCCTGTCTTACATGTATTGATGTATTGCTTTTTGGTTAGTAACTAATACATGTAACTTGTTAATTTCAGGCAAACATTATCTCAGTTCCATGTTGGCAGAATATTTTCATCATTTACACTATTATACATCTGTAACTTCTCAAGATGCTGTTTTGGAATTTTGGGTATTTTATTTTCCTCAGTTAATTGACAGGAAAAAGTATGAAGAACATACAGACTTTAGGAAACCTTTGAAGAACCTATAAAATAATCTGGTTAACTCTGAGAGCTATTGCAAAAGCATGTTTTGAGGCAATATACATACCATAGGTCTTATCTGGATGTCATTTTTTTCAGACAAAGGCATATCATTTCTTGTGACAATTTTGTTATTTATCTTCAGGTTAGTAGACAGGAAACTTCATGTCAATATATTCAAGTGTCATTTTGGAAACAGTTGAAAAATCCTGCTCATTCCTTCTCGACGTTTGTTTTGTTTTCTTTTTATTTTTTAAGCCTTCACCTAATCACTGAACACATGAGGTACTGTCCCTATTGGGTGCATCTCTGCAGAAAGAAAAATATCATATTTTTTAAATCCCGCTGCTACACTTGGACAGTTAAGCATATCAATGAAAGAAACATACACTTAGAAATTAATTTATACTTGGTTTTGATGTTAAATCACTTGGATGTGATGTTAAATCAATAGGATTTAACAGGAGCACATCCATTACTGCCATGTGCTAAGTGGATAGTCTTCTTCTAGTATAAGAAAGTATTGTCTTGCTGTTCCTCGCATTGCTTTTGAGATGGCTGAACTAAACTGGAAATGTGTAGGAGCTTGAATACCAAGTACCGTGTGGAATTTTACTTGCTATTGTTTTATTTGGTAGATTCTTTTCTGTATAGACTAGTGCTTAGACAGTGTTGTCAAAATTTGAATCCTCAGAGCAAAATAGTAAAGCTCAGGATCTGTTGGGAAGACCAAACTAAGCCTTGAATTAAAAGTGGTAGGAAAGGTTGAAGACAGAAAACTAATTTGTGTTCCTGTGTGATCCCATGTAGGCCCTTCTTTATTAAACCCAAGCATAAATAAATATGTGCTGCAGCATTTCTTAAGGTCAAAGTAGATTCTGCTTACATCAAGACACTTATATGGCGTATAGTGATCATTCTGAAAATATACCCCTTGCTAATTAAAAACATCTAAAGTATTTTATGTTGATATTCGTTTACAGAATGCATTATTCACTTTCGCTGCCATTAAAATCTTCCAAAGTAACTTCTCTTCAGTGCTTGTTCCCTTTTCAATGAATAGAAGAAACCACAATCAAAAAAAAAAGGAACATATTATTTCTTAAACCAAACACTGCAGTTTATTTCAAAATAAACATGGGCACGTGTATCAAGAAATATTCATCAGACCTCAACCGCCAGGCCTTGCAAGTCAAAATGAGAGTTAAGAGGTTTTAGAAAGCTAACAAGTGCTCATTTTTTTTCAAGTAAATGCCTAAATGTAAGAGATAAAAAGAGATTAAGATGAGGCTATACCAGGAGCCCTTTGGTCCAGTCCAGTTCAGTAGAATTAGCTCTTAAAAATTCTCCTGCTAAACACTGAATGCACATTTCCCAGGCCTGCCTCAGCTGATTATTTTCATTATCTCATGTCCTTCTTCCCACTTTAACCTGCCCAGTCCTAAGATATTTACTTGCTTTCTTATACTCTCACTGTTCTCTTTACCCCATAGTGTGCAGATTTTTGGCAAATATTTTACCAATTTGTCACAATAGATGTGTTTAAGTAATTATGAAGTTGTGTGCTTCATAATTCAGCATAAGCTATTTCTCATTAGGCAATGATTAGAAAGTTTACAGAAAAAAATGTATTTTTTTTTTCCAAAGTGCTAAACGTCTCTCTGTAATCAAGTGGGCTGTTGTCTGTATGGCATAATGGTGTTATTTAGCCTGTGATTTCTAATAAGCAGGCATTAATACTGATTAGTACCAATTACTTAGTTATTAGCAAATGTCAGGGAATAGAAATGTGTGCCCTAGTGTTCCCCAGTAAAACAAATACTAATGCATGCAAAAATATGGTTACACAAGGCATTTACAGTATCTGAATATGTTTTAAGCAAAAAGCTTTTTGACAGTTTATCTGCTTATTTTCATGACTTTCCCTTTCCATGCGAGATTCTGGCATTACATACTAAATTCTACAGTTTAATAGACACTCATTATTTTGCAGCTCAGCACACACTTTGGTATTTTGCTGATTTCAAGAACTAGCACTCTTTGTTTATAGTATGACTCCAATACACAGTGTATTGGAGCCTTGGCACCTTCACATGTTGAGAACAGAGAACAGCATCCTACTTTTTCCAGATCAGTTAGGACTTTTTCAGCAAACAAACAGCTCGATGATCTCTGCAGCTACCAGCTGAGTGTTCTATGTTAGGTGAGAGGATAAAGATAACTGTGTCCATACCCAAGGTACTACTGCAGGTATGAACTGTGGGAAGGTTGCCGATCAATAAAACTGCGGTTTTAGAAATGGAGGATGAAGAAACAGCCACTGAAACTGCCACAGTCTCCTTTCCGGAGTGTTCTAACTCAAACTGTCCTGCTTTGTTCTCTACCTTTATTCTGTAGGACAGAGTGTTCTATCTAGAGTCTACCACTTCTTTCCTTGAGCCAAAGAAAGTCAAGCTGCACGTGATCAAGCATGTGAGTTGCAAGGGTCTCCTCTAGATTTTAAGTACAGGCATTAGTAATATAGTCTTTTGTTTCTTCTTTCCCAATAGTCTCACATGAACTTAAACTTGAAAAGAAATATTCATTGCTTGCAAAACTGTTCTAAAACAATCCATTGGTTTTTTTTGTTTGTTTGTTTGTTTGTTTTCCATGAAGAATTTTGCTGAGGTAGGATGATACTCAGCCACTTGCAGAGCCATCTGCTTGACAGAATTATCTTGGTAAAAAGAAGTTTCTCCTCGAGTCTACAATATTTATTTTCTTACGTTATTTCTTTTGTAAGTACTATTTCATTATTTTAGGATATTATTGTATGGTTTTATGAATTATGGAGATAGTATTTTGTTTTGCTTCACTGAGAGCTTAAGTTCCCAATAGTTCACTTTTTCTGTTTCTTTCATTGAGATAATTGTACCATTTTTAATATGCTCAAAGCTGCTCTAGCACAGCACAAATTCCAATTTTCTATTATAATATTAAAAAACGTTAATGTATTGATAGGCCTGTCATTACTGCTTTTTGTTATTACAAAGGAGGCATGACTTTGATTCTCATTCCTGTCTTGTTCCCTGAAGTAGTAAATTCTAGGAACCCTGGAACCTTAATACTGAGGAGAAGAATAAAAGAGAAGCCCTTTTCCTCACTCCCCATTTAATCTGTAGTCTCCCAGGAAGACATATAAATGAATTCTTAAAAAAGGGATTCGATAATCATCATCTTCATGGAAGAAAGTTTGCTTTGGATGTAAACTGTAGAAAAAAAGTCTATATGAAAAGTTCCTTCTCACTCCAGACCTTCCACATGAAAGCCTTTCATAGGGCTAGATATTGCAGAGGACAAACCCCTGGGACTATAATTCTCTTTTATTAATAAGGAATCCCTTTTTTCGCCTCTACTGCTATTCTTTCCCATGCAAATTAGCCGCATCATCTGCTGTGACATTTCAGGCATAAACTGACTTTGAAATTCTCACATAACTAGCATTTGCCTACACTGACCATGCAGCCTTTTAAACAATTTAAACACCCAAGTTAACCCCCTTTTTCTTCATTAACATCTTTACACCGCTGACCTATTGGGATCAGTTGTTGCATTGCTATCTTAACACTGCAATCATCCAATTAAATAGGGCTCAGTATCGTTATTCAGTCTATCTTCCATGCATCAACCATCACCTTTCCTGACTCTTTCCAGGAGATCTTTCTCCTGAGAACTGGCTTTATTGGCAGATGTTACTGGAGTTGTTCCTTCTGTGAGTAGCTCCTAAAAACATGCTACTCAACAGCTACCGCTGAAAGAAGGAAAGGTGAATAGAGCCCCGTTAAAAGAATGTGTCCAATTGTTTGGACGTTTACAGATGCTGATGCTGTCCATCAAGAAGACCCAGAAGGATTTGTTTGGAGTCTCCTATGTGTTTCTTCCCCTGAGGCTGTTAATGAAAGTCCTAGCTCTGCAGTGGGGCATAAATATCTTTACATCATTAATGTGGCAGCTGTTTGGATCTATGACTTTGAGCAAGGTGGTAGAAAGCCATTCCACCCAATTATCTTTCACATAATTCTTTTTTATTTATTCATTTATTTGCTTTTTAGGACAGGTTCTCTACTGCAATCCCCTTTAGAGCCCCGTGGTCTTGTTTGATTTTCAGTTAAGTCTGGAAATTAACCACCAATATTTTTCCCTAAGCTCCAGAATTGAGGAGTCCTCTCATGTTTGAGGTGTCAGGAAAGCTCTCTTCCATTGACAGAAGAATCCCTTCCAGAAGACACTCTTTCTGTTCACATCTGTAATCCAGAAAGCAGAAAAATACACACTATTACCACAGGTGATATCTCCCAAAGTGTCTAAAAAAAATAGTTACAAAGATTGTTCTAGACCAGTTCCATACAGTTTAAGCAAAGGACTATTTTTGCAATATAGCACTCTCCCTGAGAGCTGCAGTTCTGGTACTGGAGACTTTAGACTCAAGAAAGTCTGAAGCACAGAACAGTTGCAGCATATGCTCTCATTTTATTTCACTGAAAACTGCACACAGAAGGGGAGACTGAGAAAGCATTGTTAAAGAAGAAGACGTAGTAAATGAGCATACACTCCAAATTAAATACATATGCATACAACAGAAGTAAAAACAAACTTCCTTTATTCTTTTTCTCATTACAGGAAAAGATCCAACCCTACTTTACCTTAAAGCTAAGCCAAATCTTCTCTTGTTTGGAAGTCATATTAAAGTAATTTTGTTGTTCTTTGGCTTTGGTGGATTTCCTTAGGAGAGAGAAGCTTGAAATTACGCAGTCTGTTATTCTCAATGAGGAATTTTCCATTCAAATGAATGGTGTCAATTTTTTTCTTATTCTAAATATTGTTTTAAAACTACCTCCTAAAGAGTTTCAGCATTGAAAGTAAATCATCTGTGATTTTTCAAAGAAAGAATGAACAGGTTAAAAAGACTCTACAACTGCAAAAAATAAGTATCAGTGGCATTTGAGTCATTTCCAAAGGAATCAATCAATCTCCATCAGAAGTAATAGTAAAACGAAACAAAAACCCTAGGTATTCTTTGCAAGTCATTTCTGTAGGAGAAATAAGAAATGGGATTTTTTTTCACTTATAAGTATGTATTCACACAGCTAAAAAATAAGAGATGTTAAAAGTAGTTGTTCAGAAAAAAAATGGCTGGATCATGCAGTAATCTTATTTTCATTGATAATGTATTTTGTTAGATGTGCTGGCTCAATGAAAGCTGCTCAATTGAGAAGTTGTTTTCAGTTGTGAAAATAAAATTAGTTTATTTCTTCTTTTATAGTTGCATAATGCATACACCTTGTAAAAAGAAAATTTAGCTGTGCTTTCTTGCTCTCCCTGATCTGAACTGTACACATGAAGTCCTTGATTTCGCTTGGGATGGATTAGTTTAGAAACTTCCTGTTTTGCCAAATGTGAACTATATGTCTTTATTGGTTGATTGCATTACAAATACCTTGATTGGAGTAAATTTTAGCAAAAACAAGCATACATTTGGCTGCAGTACAGCTGTATGCATGATCAAATGGCAAGAAATTGTGTATTACTGTCTGTTTGTAAACTCTTAGGATGCTGGAGCTAGATCTGCAAGGTCAAGGACTTTTAAGATTACACACGAGGATGTTCTTGATAAAGCCTCTGGTCTACAAACCTATGTATTGCAACTTCCTGTCTTTCCTTATGCCTCTGGTGCTTTGGCCTTTCTTTCTAAACAGATATTCAATATTGTGTCACATTTTGTGTAATAAGGTTTGTTGCATTGTTACGTGTAGACTAATAAATCACTCATCCATCCATGCATCCATTTCATCGTGAGACAAAATATGTTCTGTATTCGATCATTGTCTGAAGTGGCTTCTGGCTGGCATATTGCAGGAAGGACAAAAGAGGGAGCATTTTAAACACACAAGAAAGAACCTTACAGCTAAAGGAAACAGAATTATAGGAACATAGAATTACAGAATGATTTGGGTTGGAAGTGACCTTGAAGATCATCCAGTTCCAACCTCCCTGCCATGGGCAGTGACACCTCCCGCCAGACCAGGTTGCCCAAGCCTCATCCAACCTGGCCTTGAACACTTCCAAGGATGGGGCATCCACAGCTTCTTTGGGCAGCCTGTTCCAGTGCCTCCCTACCCCTTATGGTGAATAATTTCTTCCTTGTATCTAATCAAATCTACCCACTTTTAGTTTAAAGAGGGTAGATTACGCCTTGTCCTGTCACTGTGCTCTCTGGTAAAGAGCCTCTACCCAGCTTTTCTGTAGTCCCCTTTGTGGATTTGGAGGCTGCAGTAAGGTCTTCATAGGAGAGGTTCTCCAGCCCTCTGATCATCCTTGTGGCCCTCCTCTGTACTTGCTCCAACAGGTCCACATTCTTCATAGCTGAGGGCCCCAGAAGTGAACACAGTGCTCCAGGTCAGTTCCTAGGAGGGTGGTGCAGAGGGGAAGAATCATTCCCCTCGACCTGCTGGCCACATTTCGTTTGATGAAGCCCAGGATATGGTTGGCTTGTCTTTTAAATTCTAAAGTAGTATTTGTCTGAATTACATGTACTGTGCCCTAAGTAGGATTGTTCAAGAGTCTTGTATTGTGGGTTCTTCTAGAGTTGTTTTGGTTAATCTGTTTCAGACTGCCATTATTGCTTTTAGAAGAGTTTCAGCTGCAGTTTGTAAATTCCTGTAAATCACATTAAGACTAAGAGAAAACTTAATTATAATCTTAGGAGGAATGTTTAGAAGTTGCTTTTCAAAACCCACTTTATTGTTATTTAAGACACAGTTTGTTCTTTGTTGTTGTTATTGTTGGCATTTAATATTACAGGAACTTACTTTTGGCCTGAAGGGCAGGAAAGTATTTTATGCTCTTGATCTGGGTGGAAAACTGCAAGAGACTCATAAATTGCTGTTCCTGGTAATGTGCTTTGCCTGCTCTTCTCTGTGCTAAGAATGGTAAAAGCAGGTCCAGTCCAGAACTGAAACACTGACAGCAAGCAACATAGTTGATTAGAGGTACACCATCTGATTGTTCCAAATAAAGAGGTTCCTGTAACTCTGTGTGCAAAAGGGTTTCTGTGCTCTCCTCAGTCTCTAGGTGCGTTAGCAGTAGCACCTTGTTCTGTACTTCACCACCGTTTTACCTTTCCAAGGGCTGGTCAAAATGGTGTATGGCCAGCTGGAGGGGAGGGCCCAGGCACAGGCCGCCCCTGGTAGGTAAGGATGGGGCAGTGACGCCCAGAGCCGCCTCTGCCTCACTCGTCAAAGCACTGACGCAGCCACACTGAATCCAGTGGTGAATGCGCTGCACATTTGTTTTGAGAAGATGTGTAGCAATCTTCGGCTGAAACATCTGCTATAATGAACTTGACATTTGCACTAATGACAGCATCAGTTTACTTAATGTCCTGCATTAAATTTGCTTCCCAGAAGAGTTGTCCTTTTTCAAAGGGGAGGGTGAATTTGCTATTTGTGGTTTTGGAAGCAACAGAAGCAGCAGCTTTGTAACTGTGTGCCTGACGGTTGGCAGAGGGGCTGAACTTTGGAAAGTGGAACAGGAGGCAGCGGGGCTGGCTGAGGACAATGTTCTGGATTTGGTGCTGACATGGCAAAGGAATGAATCCAGAGAGCAGCAGTGCGTGAAAGCAATTAATGAAGGCCAAATCCAGTGTTCAGCGTTTTGAACTGTTTTATAATGCTTGGAAGATGAGAGAGAGGGGGAGAGAGAGAGAGAGAATGACTGTGATGTAAGACTTTTTATATAATTAGTACTATTTTAATAAGAAATAAAATAATAAAAAGAAGACCCTATCTGCTTGTCTAGATATTCCTGCTGGCTTTGTATAGATTGCTAAAAGATTTCCTTCAGAGCAGCGAGCTAGAAGGAAAAGAAAAACACAGTTCAGTTTTAGAAGAGAAGCAAAGAATGGAGTTCTTATTTCACTTCCTTATATCTTTAGCTATCTTATTGATGAATATTTATTCATAATCATCTTATTTGTATGTGATAGAACCTCTGAGATTAAAATTATCCATAGTAAGTAAGAGCAAAAATATATTTTGGTTACTGAGATCCATCTTCTGTCTGAAAGGAAATGTTCAGAGTGGAATTCAGCACTACATATAAACAACAAAACAGAACAACAGTGAGGATTTGTTTCCAAATGTGAGCCTTTTTATTTACATCTACATAATGTTTTTGTGCAACTATCACAACATGATGCATCATAGCAAGACGTTATGTAACAAAAAGAACTACACCTGTGATGTGACATCAGTTTTATGGCTTTGAATATGGAAGAAACCTGTGAATTGGGGGAAACATTAGATTCGCTTCTTTGTATAAATAAGCAACTACCATTTTAAGAACTTGTTTAATCTGAAAAAACAGTTTTAGCTTGACAGTGATTGTTTTAGCCATAGCTGGTTTTTTTTTTTCCTTTTTTTTTTTTTTTCCCTAAGAAAAGCATGTAAATGTAAACTAAATATAGCCTCAGTTTTCTGGATGACTGAATAGCCATAGGGTTGGAGCTTTTGACATTAGTGCCTTTTGGTGCCAATTTCAGTTCCTTTTCAGTTAAATATTTTCCTAGCAGCATAACCCCCTTGCATCTTAGAAAGACATCCACTCCCCTGTTACAAAAGAACAGTTATTTTTCCCTTTCAGAAATGCTAAATTTGAAGAACAAAGAGGACATTTTGGTGCTTATACAATTTTTCTTTTTGGTCTCATTATCTTTGTTATACTGTAGTTTCTGCAGATTATCTTGGAAGGGCTAAGGTCACAAATAATAATGCTATGGGTTTGTGAAATGTTTTGAAATATCTAAATTATGATGATGACTTTGTGTTTGCAAAGTATCTTCAACCATGTAGATATTAACACCTCCTGCTATTCTTATTAATTGCATTGATGCCAGCCATATATAAATAATTCATCTCCCCTGTGCTCCATTATTTCCTCAAATCTATATATGTTTGTATAATTCAAATTTTATTCACATTTGTGTCAAAAGAATGTAACTTTGGTTGCAAAATCAAGCACTTGCAAATTGAAAATGGCATTTTTATGGCTGTCAGTACAACGTTAATTCAGCCCCCAGTTGCATTCATCTGGTGGGCTGAATGATGTCCTGTGGAAAAAACAGTGTCCAATGGGCTAATTAAAATTTATATCACAATGCATAGATATGAATGTAGTGAGAGGAGAATTAAATTTATGGAGGCAGATGGGTAAGTCTGGCATTTCCCAGCTTGCAAGTGCTTGACTTTGCAACCAGAGTGTGCTTATAAAGTAGGCTGTTGCAGACAACTCTTAATTTCTTTTAAGAAAGAAAAGAAGGAAGCTGTGACTGAGTGTATTACCATGACCCCCTCATCCCACAGCATCTTTAGGGATGTTGGAGACTTGAATTCTTTAACTAGTCAGCTGGATCCTGAGCTACAAAGCTCTCTGTATTTAGTTTGCTGCTAACCCCAATGGATGCAAGAGTGTGTTGATACAGATTTCTTATCGACTAATCAGACTAATCCTGTGTCCAGAGGTATGGATTTTGGCTGTGTTGGAGGGCTGGGCTGCTGGAGCTAAGTGCTGAGTTACAATCAAGTGAAAATGGGATCATCTGACTGGCAGGCTTAACTAGGTTGTATTTCCATTTACAGAGTATGTGGTAGGAATATTTCAGTGCATAAAGGCACTTCTCCAGAAAACATACAAACAAGCAAAACAGACAAACAAACAAACAAAACAACAACAACAAAACAGAATTCAGATTCTATCTGTCAGTATACAGGGAGTTAAGAGGTAGTTTTAGGCACAAAATGAAGAAACACACTGAAGTGTGTTTCACCCAACTGAAGTGAAAAAGAGGTGTATAAAAAATACATAGTGACACTGGGGTTTCGATGTACAAGTTAGCTCTCCCCAAAGTTCATTTAAAGTTTCATGTCCCTTTTAAAACTTAGTTGATAATACGGAGAAGTCACTCACTTCTTGCATACTATGAATTTTATGATATTTTCTCTTTTTATCAGCTTCATTGTATGAGGAAGGGTTAATTGCTGGCTTATAGGTATGAGAAATTAACAAAGAACATTAAGTTCCATTTGCCTAATAAGAAAAAAGTCAGTAGTGCTACTGTTGCATGACAAGTTACTGTCATTGTAGTTACTCATTTCTGAAGTTTAAAATAAGAAATGAAGTTGGAGCTTTCTGAGGGAAAGTATAACTTCTGCATTAATACTAACTGTTGGTGTATTTACATTCACGTAAAAAATGGAAATATATATTTTATTCTAAGAAAAAAACAGAAAGATGTGTACTTAGTGTAAGCCAGTGCTGATTGATGTGGATATCTAACGAGGCTGGCTGGCAGTGATTCAGAAATATTTTTGAATAACTATCTCTGTTGTCATTTTCCCTTACACCATCTCATACAGTATTCACTTGGCCCAGTGTTTTCTTTTGAATTCTCCTTTTTTTCTTCTCTTCCCATTTTGTGTTCTTTTGAGGCTAGTGCACAGAATAGTTGTCCAATACACATATATGGAGGCTAGCTCTTCTTTTAGAAGGTTGCAGGTTTATCGTTGTGGGTTAAGATGTGGATAAATGTGACTTGTGTTGTCACTCTTCACTTCAGTGTCACTCCCCTCACTTCTAGGGTCTGTGTCTATATACTTTGTTTCTTCAGTATTAGTTTCTTTCCTTTTCATCTGTAGGCCACTGGTTGTGTCTCTCCGTTGTATATTTTCTGATGTGTTATCAGATCAAATAGAATCAAAGACCAAGCATTGGGAAAAAAAAAAAAATCCTCCTTTTTACAGTTGAAATTCCCCGAGGTGTTTTCCATCTGCACACACTCAAACATCCATATCACTGAATACTTTCATCCAACTTGTATGCACCTTTTCCACTGCTGGCTTCTTCAAACCTAGTATTGTTTGAAATTTGTCAGAATATTTTCTTATTTCCTTTTTCAAAGGAATTGAAATTAGGTGAGGTTTTGCAGGTAGTCTAAAGTGAGAAAGAATTCAAGGCAAGGCCTGAATCTGAGTCTTCCTTGTTGTAGCTGACTGACCTAATGACTGTGCTGCAGAAAACATCAGAACGTCTTCAGCTGTTACATTAAGCCATCAGGTACTGGGTGCAAGGTGCCCCCATGCATCAGGAGGCAGCAGGCTGGGAGCCGCATCCAGGCTCACCTTCTGGGTCAGGCAGTGGTGTGAGTGCCCTGGCATCCAGCGTGGTCTGGGGATGGATCTCACTTTGCCAGAATTTTAATTCTTGACCAGGAGGAAACCTTTCCATGAAAAAAATCACTGAAACGAGTATGCCTTTGCAGTTTTAACTTTAATAAATCGACATTCTCTGATACAAATGCATGGCTGAAAAATATCTGGGAAGCCCCATGTAGAACCCTTCTTTCCTGTTTGGCAGACAGTGGATACTTGACATAATGTTCTGGTTTTGCAACTAACACTGGTTTATGTCTACTCATTAAAGAAAACCAACAAAGTAATAATTATTTAGTGATGCTGAATCTTATTATTAACAAGCTGTCTTACATATATGAAGAAAAGACAATAAACCTTGCATTTTATTCCAAATTTTAATAAAACAGTAATTGGTTTACATCAGCATCAATGAATTTGGACCTTTACATTTCAAACTGAGATTAAAAATATGTATACGATTTTTAATATGCCTTTTTAAATTTTCTTCCACTGATTTTTATTATAAATTAAATAGTTTTTCTTTTTAAGAACATATTTGCAATTTAATTTTTCCAGCTATCAAGCATTAGACAGTTGATTAGCTTAAACTAAGAGGATTCAAGAAAAATCTTCATGCATGATTTTCAGCTTCAAGTAAGATGTAATAGAATAAAATAGATATTAATTAAATACCTCTTGTGCTGGATGGCACTACCACATTATACAAAATACTTCCAATACTTCTTCCCCAAAATTACTATCTAGGGCACTGTCCTGCAAGATTTAATTTTCCTTTAATCATTGTGCCCACCCTTGCAAATTTTTGTACCCTTGAAATTTTGGCACATAAGGATGTAAGTTTCTGCATGAAAAACCATATTCAAGCAGTTACAAATACGGTAAGTACAACTACAGGTAAAGGCCCGGAAATGCAATACTCTTGGTCATCTACAGGTAGCAGTTACGTTTCTTTCAGGCAAAAGAATTCTAAGGGTCAGAATATGAAAGCTTGTCTTACTGACCTCAAGGATCCCAGAATTGTGGGTTGCTTGGAGGGGGACCATCTGTAAGTGATCCTGCTATTCTGATGGGTTTAGAAACATATCTCAACAATCAGAAGAGTCTGCTACACTGACGCACTGAAATAGGATGGGAGAGTAGAGGCACACGTAGAGACCACATCCATCCTTTAAGAACCGTGGGGAAGCTGCTTCCTGGACAGGTCTCCTGAGCATGTCTTTCTTCACTGTTTCAGTAGCCTCAGTTGAAAGTAAGGTATAAATATGGACCCATTCCCTAAAATATACTTGTTTAGATGAAGCAGGGCTGGGATGTCTCCCTGCTCATACTCAATTGAGCTTCCTGGGAAGGGCAGTTGAGTAAGATGAGATGGGGCTCCAAAAAGCTGCCCATGTGGCTCAATCCTCTTTTATCTTTCTGTTTCTCTGATTATCAAGACATCAATTTGTTCAGTCACTCTTTTGGAGGGCAATATTCCATGGGCTTAAAGTGATTTGATTTGCCTGTGGCTGTGGTGTTCAAGGGAATTTGGATACTGTGATCATCTCAGGGATACCACCAGGTCTTGGCACTGTCAGCTTCTTTCCCTTTTGGTTTCTGTTCCTTAGTGCTGCTTCTCGCAGATGTTGAGCATGTAGATGTGGTCAGACTACATCTGACCATCACCAAGGAGAATGAAAGCCTTGTGTGCTCACTTCCCTTCTTTTCATTAGTATAGCCAAATATCCTATAACATCATGATTTTACAAGTAACATATGTGATAGTGTTTTTACATTGCTACTGTGGTTTAGGATTTGTTTTCAACTTTCAATTCATGAGGCACATCGATAGCCATGCAAGAGTATATATGGCTCCTCAGTAGCTCCTTGCTGAATTTTGTAAGCGAATGTATTTAGTTGAATTATGTCCTGGAGAAAAACAAAAGGGCAAAGCTGCAAATCTGCCACTTTGCTGGCTTTCCTATTAAACCTTGGGGGCAAGTATCTGCTGCACAATGGTACCTTTATAGTCAGATCCCAGGAGTTAGCTGCCTCTGGCATTTGTCACTGATGAACAGATAGCCATAGAAAGTTGGCTGTGTCAGCAACATGAAACATTGGCCAGAAGCCTACTAGTGTGACCCTTTGGCTGGTTGAGAGAAATACTTGCACTGGAAGGATTTACTGATCACTCAGTTTAATTGGTTTGCACAAAGAGAGCAGCGGTGGCATTATATAAACATGAGGCAGAAGAGAGTAGTTTCCATTTGCTTACTTGCATTTCAACTTGTATAGCGCTCTAATTCAGTGTAGGCTCCTGACAAAACTAAGCTTGTTGGATTGCATGAGATATTGTATTTTGTGAGTATGCCAGTATTTTAGAAGAACAACAGAATTAACTTGATTTTACTGCATTGACTTCAAATACCAGATAACAATATGATACACCACTTCTTAAAAATAATTTGACTGTAAACTGGGAAGTGTTTTTAACTTTTCATTCAGATATTTTCATAATCAGCTAGAAGTCTAGATTTCTTAAAGTTTTTCCATGCATGGAAATTTTTTAGAGGATATTTCTGACAGATGATGATCCATATAGCACTCTCTCTCTCTCCTCCCTAGGTCTGCCCGGGCCCTTTTTTCTTTAGGTCTTTGGTATTTGCCTTTGTATAAGATAACATAATTTCAAGTCAAAAAATTGGTTTCATTAACAAGCATGAATGCACTGTGAAAGTGAAGGTGATATCTTAATGTTAGTCTGAAGCTGCACAGCACAGACATGCCATAACATGTTTCTGCAGTTTTATGCAAGCTATTAGATAAGAAGAGCATTTAGAAAGTGATTATTAAGCATGACATTTCTTTTTTTCTTGTTCTTTTTTTTTTTTTTTAAACAGATAAATATGGAGCACCTATTGATTGACATCTGCATGTAATCCTACTTATCGGATTTAACTAAATCTCTCTTTGAAGTGTTATTAGACTGAACTAGGATGTTTTCATGAAATTTCACATTAGATCATAATGGATTTATCTAATTTGTCATCTATTGAATAAAATGTATAAATGTAAACTCTTTAAAATGTAAATAGAAAAGGGGAAAAAAAATCATTTTCTGAAACTTGCTTTGTGATTAAATCATTCTGTGCATGTTCTGAGAGTTACTCCTTTATTTTAGTTCCTTATAGCGTATACTTTCTAAAGGGCAATGCATCAGAACACTCTTGTGAGCAAATATTGACAAAATTAGAGTTTAATCAGTGTACTGGGTTGGGTTTATAGATTTTGGCTAGTCTTTCTATCTTTTTCGCATGTGTTAACATTTTTTTCACTTTTCATAGTATTTTCTAGGGTTGCATGTTATTTTTTATTTTACTTTCTGTTGATTAAATGAATAACTCCATTGGCACCGCCTTTTCAGTACATTTCTAATTCATGATTTGTTTATTTCTTCTCTTTTGCATAAAATTTTGCCTTCATGGTGTTTGCATATTATGTATAATTGTAAATATGGATTTCACTTGATAAGACATTCTATCATCATCACTTTATGTGCATTCTGTGTCAGCTGAATTAATATCCGAAGTCATCATTTCATCTAGCATAGCTGGCTTTTAGTTTTGTGTATTTATTTTGCTTCTCTGTGATTCATTGTCATTTTTAGCCCTGCAATTTTTATCACCTAGTTTGATAATTGAGTCAAAATAAGACCACAGCTACTGAACTGAAAATATACCCCAAAATATCTCCAAACTTTATGGATTTATTTTTCCCTTTGTGAAACATTTAATTGACCTGGCATTTCAAATTAGACACGTCAGCTCCTTCTACTGGCACGCTATTTGGATGGTATATTGAGTTGGAAATGCAGTACATTAGCTAATGGCTTTATTGTGGTAGGTTTTTTTGACACTCCAGTATAAAGAGAGAACGGGTATGTTTGCACGTTATTTGGGTTACTTTGCTAGTAGCATCTGGAGACATGTCCTGCACCTGACTAGTGCAGATGATAGCTGCAAGGTCAGTTCTGTGTGGGCAGAGGCTGCAGTATGGACTGAAGAAGCTTGCCTGAGGAAACAGGCTGTACTAAGTTATATGCCTGTGTGTTTCTGTTGTGGTTCTTACCTGAGGTTTGAGGTATGCCTACACACGTTGCACTTTTCTGTCTGTAAATTTGAAATTCCCAAAGGCACTGAAGTGGGTAAAGACTGAGTACTGTGAAACAGTCAGAGAAATAAAACCAAGGAATAAACATTTTCAAAAAATAGTCCATGGGATTGCCTATTTGGCAGAAGTCTTTAAGAAGGCTTTAGATGAGGAAAGCAGAGACTTCATGAACGCGCTAAAGAGCGTAGTGGGTATTGAAACAGTACATGTAATTGCACAAGTAGGTGATAAGTTTGCACGTATCATGACAGTAGCAAAGCAAAATAAGAGATGGCTTTTGCCCTTAGTGTTACTCAAAGAACAGCTGGTTGAAAACATGAAGTGCTAGGAGAAAAAAGGTAATGAAAATGAGAAGCAAGGAATTAAAACACAATAAATCCAAGTATCAACGTTTAACAGGATAAAGATAGGGAGAGTAAAAGGCTTGGAATGAATGAATTCTCCTGACAATTACTTCAGATGAATTGAAATCACTTTTGCAAAAAGAGAAAATAATTTGAGAGGAAAAGAAGTCCAGTGGTAAATGCAGTGAGGAGTTGGACTGCTGAATGCTTCTGCTTTCTATCCGAGGGCCACATCTCCCATGGGGTTCAGGGAGAGACCTTGTTTTAAATGCTCCCTTAGATAACAATCCTGTCTTGCTGCTCTTTTCAGCAGAAATAGCTTCTCTGTGTGTCGATCCTCTTTGTGTCCCTGGTGTTGCAAAAGGAATACTTTCTTATTTCTAGTTATGTTGTTACGGACAACTCCTAAAGATTATAGTACTGCCTGCCTTTCCCCACCTGCACAAGTGAAGGTTAAACTAACAAATGCAGTTTCTTGTCTCAGTGCCTCTCCAGCTGGATCCAGCTGTGGGAGCAGAGTCCCCAGAGGGCCGGAGGCAAATGCTCCTCACTTTTACCTGTGTTGGGAACCCACCAGCGTAGCCACAGGTGCTTGTTCCCGACCACCTGTACTGCGTATCTACGTGCTCCTGGCACTGCTCGTCTGCCTTATCAGGTCATTAAGCACAGCAAATCTTAATGAGTTTGTAAGTGTTAGGATTTTTTTATTTCAGGAGACTTTGGCCTGAGACATCACAGGGTGCGATTTGCACCTCCGAAAGGAAGCATTTAGCCTTTGTTACATGAGGTTTGATTAATTCACTCTCTCAGGCTGTATCTCAGTACCCTCTGCACCATGTGTTTTTATGAGGCAGATATCACAGGCCAGCTAACACGCCGGCAAGTTGCTGCCCAGGCGTGCGACATGCCGAGTACCAGGGGCACCAAGGGCCAGGCTCAACACACCGGGCATGTGCCAGCAGCGGGGCAGGTCGAGGTGCAGCCAGGAAGGTGTGTCAGAGTCCGGGAGGCACATGGCCAGGCATGGGCAGGGCCACAGCCCTCAGGCATGAACCAAGAGCCAGGGCTGCAGGTGATGGGCCCACAGGTACATTGCACCCACAGGTGCAGAGGGTCAGATGCCGACTGCTCAGCCTGGCCTTCCAGGGTCCTTCTGACTGCCTGGGGATTTTCCAACTGTGAGGAGTTATGACTGCTGCCTCATGGGAAGAGCTTTGTTAGCAGAAGGGGATATAAAATTCACCGTGCCAGCAATAAAGATTGAAAAGGGTACAGTGTTTTTGCTCTGCTTCCCCATGTGTGCCTGCACTGTCTCCATGTCTTCAAGATCTCACTGTCATAGACAAGTTGCAAAATTTTCTGATCCTTGCTGCAAATTGGCCCTGAAGTGCCACAGCATCCCAGGAGCTTTATTTATATCTCACCGGTCAAAAATAAATAAGCCTCATACATCTAGTTACTTTGAACAGAGATGAAATGCAGTAAATAAATGTCACCCTTGATGCTAGTAGAAGTAATACAAGAATATTTTATAGGCAACTACTGTATATTCTGAAATGCTACCTAAATTTAAAATAGCTGAAAATGCAAAATATCGCATAGGGATTTTTATGTTAAATATATGAGTGAAGTAATTCCAAGAAGGGAAATGGAAAACTTACAGTATTGTTTGAGTGCTACCATTGCTTGACTAACAACATCCAGAACATCCTTAGTTCAGATTTTCTTAGTATGAGATTTGATTTCAGCCCAGATTCAGGAATATGCTTGTGTGGTTTCTTTAGACTTCTGTGGCTCTTATCTACATTAAAAATAATCGAGTAGGATAGGAAGGGATTGTTAGGTCAACCATTTTGTGTTGATTCACAAACATCCACAGTACATCCAGTTCAAGGATTTTACTTTGGGCTAGATTTAGGCAGGTCCACAGACTGACACAGGCAATGCCACATTGATGTACTTCAAAGCTTTCCAAGGGACCACTCCCCTGAAGTGCATTTTGTGCACACCTGGTTCACATTTCTTCATGAGGAGCTTAGCTAATGTGCATCAAAACTGCTCTGGAAACTTGACCCATGTGCTATCAGAGGGAACAGCGGGGTGATTCATTTTAAAACTATGCTGGTACTCTGAACCAAAATGCTAATGTAACTACAGCTTATGTGTTTTGTGTGACTAAATGTTTGAAAACTAATAAGACTCAACTTCTATAACATAATAAGACCTGTGATTAATGATAGTACTTTATTAGTGGTAGAAACTGTGGGACTGCTTTCAAACAACATATTATCCAAATGCAAGTCTAATTTTATTCCTCAGGATGTAATTGATGCATGTTTTAATGTTTATTTTTATCTCTGTGCTCAGTATCCAGAGGGGATTGGAAACAACTGGGCTAGCTGCTTGCTTTAATTAAAAGACATTAGAAATAAAAATTATCTGGTTACATGTTAATTATGCCTTTTTTTTTTTTTTTTTTTTTTTTAAAGGGAATGAGTTATTTTGAGTTTAGTGAGTTGTTCCAGGTAGTTGGTTTGTGTATGGACCGTGTGACAATCTCAAGTAATTTTAGTGTTCCTGGCTAGGGTGGTGGAACAGCAAAAAGTAGTATGTCAGAAATAAAAGGAAAAATTGGGCTTTGGAAGTTGTCAATAGAAGTTGACATTGAGAGGAAGGTAATACATCTTTAGTATCCTTAAATAGAATATTTTTTTTCCTTAATTCTCTAGAACAGTTGAAGATTTCCACATCTGTTGAGGATTCAGTAAGAATAGTAATACATAAATGGATGATAGCTAGATGTTTGCAGCGTAAGAAATGTTTTAGTTTTGTAAAGAGGCAGACAAACTGGCAGACAGATCTTCACTGTACTCCCCACCTGTGCTTGATAAATAGAGGATAACAACAGTCATTGCTTTTAAATATGTCTTTTAAATCTTTGTCGTTTTCTTTAAAATTCTTTTGGTTGCCAGATAGAACAGGATATTTTGGGGAGGAGAACAAAGAAGATATTCTAAAGAATCTGGCTGTTCATATTGGTAAAATGAGAAAATTAATGGAAAAGAAAAAAAAAAAGATTTAGGAGCTGAAAGCTGTGTTCTCTCCTAGTAGATGGAGGGAGAGTTTTGTTCCATACTGCAAGTTGGCAGTCAGCTACCATAGTTCTGGCCTTCGAAAGTCAAATGGCTTTAAATCAGAGCTTCAGCTTATGCTGAGAGACATTTAAGGCTTTTTTTTTTTTTTTTTTTTTTCCCCCAACATAAACGTCACTCATGCAGCCATTTTCTGTTACAAATTCGAGAACACTTCAGAGAGGGACTGATTTCCCTGAATATTAAGGTAATCCTGTAAAGGTCAGCCTCTAACCAATGTGAGCTTCCAAGATAAGGTACTAAGAGTGAGTATTTTTTAATATATGATCGGATATTTTAGAGCTTTGAAGTTTGAAATTTCTTTGCCTGCTGGTCCCCAGTTTGCCAAACATGGCTTGATAACGTGTAGCTGGTAACTTATGAATGCATGCTAATTACAGAGATGGTGGAACAAACCTACTAAGCTTGCTGATGGTTGGTCCGACATTAGCCTAAGATCTGAGAGGAAAGTTAATTGCTTTGAATGTTTCAGGTCCAGCTGACAAGTGGGCTGCTGCTCTTTATGTTTTCTAATAGGCCAGTGGAGTTACATGGCTTTGTTGGGATTTACATTCTCCCGTAGCACTTAAGACTGTAAGCCAATAATGGTGTGGATTTGGCTTTGTTACATTGCTTTCATGAAATGAGTCAGGATAAAGAACATGAATTATGTTGATTTCTCATTTTGTAAGTGAACAGCAAGCTTCCTGTTGGTGCTTTTTACTTAAATTGCCACAGAGACTATTAGCTGCTCGAAGGTAGTTTGTTATCCGTAACTGACAGTGTTAAGGGACAATTTGGACTTACTTGGCTGCAGGCAGTGTTGCAAGGATTTGTATTGCTTTTTACTTTTGCAACATGCCTTTTTAAGTTCTTACAAATCTTATTCTAAGGAGTTAGTTTAAGAAAGGAAAAACAAAAACAACAACAACAACAAAAACTACTCTGGTCACCCTTCAAAACAGACTGTTCTTTAAATTGGAAGAGTCTGGAAGATCCCTGGAGAAGGATCTCCAATGATATTCTTATGCTTTTCGTGTTGCCTTCATCTGTTTGCTCTTAGCACATCTAGAGGAAGGAAACCAGCTTGACCTCACTGCTGGGCTGGCTGATAGACTCAGTTGAAGCACCATCAACACTTCCGGTGAGAGCTAGACGCAAGACCCTATATTCCATAGCTCCTAGATAGATTTCATGCAAACAACCAGTATAGAGGATGGTAGTATGAACCGTTGGCCACTGTCAGCACACTGCACTTTGGATGACTGCTCTGGCTGAAACACTCTGTTACATTTCTTATCCCCTGAGCTACCCAGTCATCCCTCCCTCCCTCTCTCTCCCCAGAGCTCATTCCTTGGCAGGGAATTATGAAGAAAATCTCCTTACACCTATTCTTTCACTGCTAATAAGTGGTTCTGCAATAGAAGAGAAACCTCATTAAATCCGTAAGAGTTTGAGGAAAGAAATAACAATGAACAATTAAGGAATCTCATAGAAATTCAGCATAACTGCCATAAACTCCTAGAATAAAGCAAAATAGGACTACTTAACGTCTGCTCCCTGAGTGAGAATTAGTTTCAGTTTCCATTTGGTAATAATATTGAGGATTAAAAAGTTTTTCTCCAGGGTTTTTTGATGAATCTGACTAACCACCAATGCTGTGTTATTTATCTGTTTCGAAAAGAACTGTGTGTTCAGACAGACAGACCTACAAACATATGTCTAAGTGAAACATATGTTCTCTAGCTGCTATTAAGGTGTTAGATTATATTACATTACCAGTCCAAACTGCTTTTTATAGTTGAAGACTTTGTCAACAAAGGAAAGAATCTCAGAAAGAAAACCTCTAGTCACCTTCAAGAATGCAACAAATTAGCTCAGGGATCTTACACTGATTCAACTGAATTAACTTCATTTAAATTAAGAGTTTTCAAAACACATTAATATAGCCATTGAAGATATTAAAGTGATAAAAGAGGGGACTGCTGGAAATGGTGATATCAGATCCACCACCATGCTGCAAGGTGGTAGCTAAGTCTCCAGAGCTACAACATGCTCAAAAGAGGAGCAAGAAGACCCAATGATTTTACCAGCTGACAAAGCAAACAAACCTGTTGAGGCTCAGCACCTGTGGAAGGTTGCAGTAAACTATGGCTGGACTTAGGTGATTCCTTTGTGTTTCCCTGTAATTTATTTGAACAGCTGGCGTATTTTCTCACTGTTTTTGATTTATGTACAAGGGAGATTCAGAAGGAAAGGATACTTAGTGCTTTAAAATGTTTTTCTTTGTGTTTCATTCCCAATTTTAATTTATAGGCAATTGGCACTGTGTCTATTGATCCTTGAGAATTGTATTAACTTTTTAGTACATTGCCCTGTGGATTCTGCATGTTGTCCCTACCTGTCTATTCATTATCCATTTCTTAATAGTGGAAGAGAGAGAAACTTTGCTTATCAAATTGATTTTGACATCAATTCCCTGGTCAAAAAACATTCTAGAATATCTTTAAAGAGCTGTGGACAGCAAACCACCTGCCACAGTAACAGCAAAAACTTCTGTGGACAACACCGCAAATCTATGCACATATTTTGAAGGTGAACAGGTTGATTTTTGTCTTCCAAGTTTTATTGTATCCTACAATCACTAAATGCACCTTCAAGATTTTTTTTTCCTGCAGATGTATGCAAAAAATTGTTTTCTGTGTTTCAAAGCACCTGACACTGTAAATATTCATGTACAATGGACTTTTGGGTAGGCAAGGACGTGCAAGACAATATTGCTAATTGGCTCTACTACTGACTGATGAATATTGAAAGAAAAAAAAAAGATTTTGATTTGGTTGTAAATGAAAATTTCCTTCCTGCATGTTTTCTTGATCTGACTGAGCAACTTTATTTCCTGTTCTCTGTTCTTTGTCAGTATTAAATTAAAATTCATCCAGTGGTGGCATCACAGTCTTCTTGCAAGAAATGTAAGAAATTACTGCAAGAGGGAACAGATTTTTAATGAAGTTTTAAAATAGTGATACAATAATTGAAATAAAAAATATTTTTAAACAGTTTTAAAAGATTGCTTGTAAAAATAAAGGAGGTTTTTACTAGTACTGATATTGTACCGCAGGGTTACCTATTACTGTTGAAGACATAAAATGACAGATATATATTTTAAGAAATGATAGATTATCTACAAAAGCTAATGTAGTTTTTGATGGTCTTCTCTGGAACACTTCATGTTTTATTTGGGATTTTTTGTTTTAAGCCTTTACTGTTTTCACAGAGTACTACAATATTAGCTCTGGATGTGGTCTCATAAATTCTTTTGGTAATATGTTTTCTGTATAAAAATGGTACTTGAACCCTAATTTGATATCGGTTCTCATTTCAACTCCTTTTTATGTGCTTACATTCCTTTTGCCTTGGAAGTGTGACTTTGATATTTAACCTTATCTACTCACATAGACATGAAGTGCAGAAGAAAATAGTAGATTTTGGTATAATAGCCTTAATCTATACACATTTTGTCCAAAATTTAATGGGAGATATTTGACTGATAGCTCCACAAATAATCAATGTATGTCATCATTTCATCACAACTGGCTAAAGGGTTAGCTCTGAATTAAAGAAAGAATGTTCTTTAATGTCTATAAACAAGTTAAGCACACTTTTTTCATTCTAGATGTAGTAAGTACAAAGCCAACATATATAGTAAAAATGCAGGCATTTCAAATTGACTGATGTTTACAACCAATGGTTTCACCACTCTTTGAAGGGCATTCCTATCCAGCTAATAAGATGGATTGTCTTGTTTTACAGCCAACTTCAAAGGTAGTGGATGAGATGCCAAAGTTTCTGATGAAAATATTTCAGTTGTGATAAAAGGCTCTTTTAAAATGTTGGACTTTCTTTTCCCCTTCTAATTTTCACTGAAGCTCAAAGCTGTCGAACTATTTCATTCTAAAAGTCAGCATTTGTCAACTTTCTCATGAACACTAACTTCCATTCATAGGAAAAAAAGTTTTCTAAAAAAATCAGTAGAATGGCTTGTGAGTGGGAAGAGGAAGGATAAAAGAGCTATTAATGATTAGAATCAGGATATCTGTCCTGCTGGGCTGGTTTCATATTTTGACAGTTACCTTTGATTAATTTTCATAAGCAAAGGTTAAAAAAAAAATAAAGTTGGACAGCTAAAAAAAAAGTTTTAGATTTTCATGGTTTGATTTCTTTTCCTGCAGTGTGTTTTACTCTAGTGCCTCCTGAGATCTCTTTTAATTTTCATGGCATCACAGCTTTCTCACTGATCTAAATGGATGTTGACATTTGAAGTTTGTTGATTTACAAAATGTCAGATAATTATAGGGGGGAAATGAATTACATCCTCCTCTCTCCAAATGAATGTTAGTATCATGTACTAACCTGGGATTATGAAAAAGTTAGTTATAACTAATGCAGTATAAACAGTATTTCTCTGTGCTCCCATGAGTCTTCCTGTAGTCTGATAGAGAAAGTTACAATTATATATATATATATATATATTTTTTTTTCTCTTGATAAGTACATCTCCTGGTCATTTTTTTTCATGAATCTTTCTCACAATGCCTCAAAGTGTCTAGTTTTGGAAACGGTTATGGTAGTCTTTCTAAAGAAAATTTTCTAAAGCTTAAGGAAATTAGTATGGTTGCAATGGTAGACTTAAAACTATACAGAAGTGAAAGAGAATGCTTTTGTCTTCCTTTTCTATTTACACGTGCTGAAAATACTTCTGCAAACAGTGACCTATCTTCTCTTACTCATTTTCAGATACATTTCATAACACTCTTTTTCTCAGTATACTTGAGGTTGGGATATCTGGAAACATCTTTTTTATTTTTGGTAAAATGTTTCAATGTTAGCCTATTACATAGAAAGTCTTTACAAAAGGACTGTATATCACCCACATCACTTCCTCTGAAGTGTTGATGAGCTATTAAATGCTAACAGTAAACAGCAAAATCAGTTAAATATAGATTTAAAGAGTAAAAGGTTATTTTTTGTTTGTTTGTTTGTTTCATTTATTAAGCATCAGAAAAGAGATGGCATTTTTGGTTATTTCTTTAACTGATGCCTAAAATATTGTCTTCGAAGCATCATTTCCAAAAGCATGGCCCTTCTCAGAGAACAAAACCTTAAGCTAAATACTTGAACATGAGTTAATTTTTCCAGCCTCTCTTGGTGGGAAACCTATGGTAGCATAGCAATCAAGTGGCTTTTGACCAACTAGAATTACATGCTGTATTGCTCGATCAGGAAAAAACAGAATGTTTTTGTTCATTTCATTCTGGGAAATTTAATGAGACATTAGATGACAGCAGTATCTCAGTGTTTCACTACTGAACATTTTTTTCAGAATATGAGGTGACATTAACCAATATTCATCTGACATAATTAGGTACTGAGTGCTTTAGGAAGGCTCTGCTTTTGCTCCTAGCATTATTTTCTTCAGTTAGTAGATTTTATTTTAGTAATCACTCCTTAAAAACTTCAGAAAATACCTCAGTGATAAAACATTGACCTGAAATTTATTTTTTTCATTTGTATGTAAGAATAGACTTGAAAAATTATACCTTTTTAAATTTTTCAAAACATATTAAGAAAATGCAGGTATTTCAAAGGTGATGGCAAAACTGCATTTTCTATACCTCTGCACAGAAATGAAGAGATAGAAAAGAAAATGAAGTATGAATAGTTCTTTAGAAGCAAGTTTGAACTATAAATTTGTATTTCAGATGAAGACAGATTTAAGGCAAATTATTAATTTTGTCATTGAATGAAGGGAGGATAGTGGCAAATTGGATATATAGTTGTTTCTAAGTAATGTAACACATTGATTTAAAAGTACCAGTTGACAAACTTCTTTGACAATTAGTATGGTGATTCATTTGGCATTTAAAACAGACTAGTTCTCTACTATATATACAGATAATATATTGCTTTTTCTCCGTATTTTTATTCCTTTCTGTACAGCATTTTACTTACTAGCTCATTGTACTTGTTTATCACTTTCAAAAATTTTATGGAGTTCTGTGAGACGAATACCCATGTGTGCTATGAAGAGATAATACTTCATTGAAAATTGAAACAATGAGAATGTGGAGAAATGAAACACATAAAATATAATGCACCTTAATCATTAAATACAAGAAAAATTGTGGAAGAATTCAGAATGGTTGTAGCAAAGTGTATTCTATGCATTTTGATTCTTCACCCAGAAAGTGATATCTTGAAATACATTCAGAGATACTTCTGACCTTTTCCTTCATGCTGAAAATTTTACTAACAACAGCAACAAAAAAATCTTTCATACTAATAGAAGGCTAATTTGTCCTCTGGTTAAACTATCAAATTCTTCTGTCTTTCTGAGATTTGTTTCTCATGTGTTTGTCTGTCTTCCCTTAATCTCATGTAACCAATTACATATCTAGTTTTCTTTGTCCTTTTGATAGTGCTTATGTATTTGCTGTTAGCATAGATACAAACTGGAGGGCATGTCCCCCAGATTTCATGTTTGAAGATCCTTCTTTTTAGCCAAATGTATAAAAGAATATGTCTGCCTATAATTGAGCAGGAAAATTGTATTTTTTTAAAACTTTCTTTCAATAGCAAGTTTCTCCCCTTCTTTTGTAAATAGCAGATTCAGTTTTGAATAAAGGATTAAGATTATTTTCAGAGAGTATAACAAACAACTGGTAATCCTTGATGTTTTTTATTTTTTATTTCTATAATAGGCAATTTCTAATCAGAGCATTTTGATGTCAGCTCAATGTCTTTTGAATTAGATTTACTGTCATTTCATAAAATGTAGCATCTTTAATCAGAAAAAAAATAATATAATTTAATGCAAGCAGCAATCTTTTGGGGGAAATGACATCAAAGACAATATAGACAAGTGTACCCTTTTTCTATAAAATCAAAGATGAAGGTCAAATGCAACAATCTGATTTGAAGCAATAAAATGATGGTGCACTCATTTTAAACGGAAGGAAAAGGAGTGAGATACCAAATGACTGTTGATGGCTTTCACTATTAGAGTTATTCCTGGTAGTCCTGATAATTACAATAAATGGTTTGATTTTTACTTTATGAACTCTGAAGAAAACATTATGTTGGTCATGCTACTTTGCTTCCTATTTTTTCTCAGTTCTTGTTGAAAAATTAGTGGAAAGGAGAGTGATCCTGAGAAATATAAATAATATAATTGGTACAAATGAATCTTTGTTTTGCATGCTGTAGTCTTGAAAATTCCCTTTCATTCTTACAGGTTTAGTGGTTGGCTTCACAGGCTATTGAAATATAGCTATAGGTATGATTTTTGATATTGCAGTCTTTCAAATTTTGTCATTTCATTCAGTTTTTGTAGAGCTGTTTCATATTCAGTAACTGCTTAACCACTTAGCTTTCTGGTTTTAAAACAGTTTTTGAATATATATAAATTTTTTCTGGTAGTAAGAGTCATAAAAATAAAATGTCTTGTATACAGATGGTATGGCTTATTAAATGGTTAGTATATAAAGACAAGCTTTCTTTGTTTTTCTGTGGCAGGATTTGCACTTGTACTCCTTTTTGATGCTATCTTGGTGATGTTCACAATACTCCCATTCCAATCTAATCAGGTCAGATTATTCATCCAACATACATTAATCTATTTCTCACTCTTTTTGTACATAATAGTACCCTCTCTGGCCCTCCAAAGCCCTCCAAAGTGTTCTATATTGGTTAAGATTGTCATGTACCTGACAGACCTGACATAATTGTTCAAACTTCTTTCTGAGAAAAGATTAATCCAACACTGACTGATGTATAAGGAGGTGTTTTGTTGTTGTTGTTGTTTTAATAATATAAAAATAGGCTTTTATTTCTACCCTTTTCTTCTTCTAAACAATGCTGGAATGTATATACACACTTGAGAGGAAATTTTCAAAAGTGTTCAATCTATTTGCCTATCGCCTGCTTCCAGTGAAGGTCAGAGTAAAAGTTAATGAGAACAATATTCAACTAAAAGCAGCAAATTCCATGTATGACCTAAATGTATGTATTTTGCAAGAAGAAAAGGAGATGTTAAGTTGCAGAGTTTAAGTTCCTAAATGTCAGCTTAGAATTGTTTTAGCTATTTGAGAAAGAATGAATTTAGGACTGTGTATTGCCAGGTTATGTTCAAAGCACCCTCATCCAAATTATCCTCACTCCTTTTCAAAGAGAGACTGAAAATAGCATCATTTTTTATTGGACCTGTGAGTGTTTGGAGAATAAATCTGTTAGCTTTTATTTGAAGAAATACCTGCATTGATACTATTACTAATAATGCTGTTTGATATTATGCTGGGAAGTCAAATTCTACTAAACAGCATAGTTCCTGTAAGAACTTAGTTCTTTCTTTTCCAGATAACATAATCAGCAATATTCTACCACATTTCTGTGATAAGGAATCAATTAGAAAAGAGAATTAAGTGATAAAAAGAGTGAGTGCAGTCACTGGAAATATATCCTGGCACATCTTCAGTTCTGGCTCCACTCTGTGCATGCCTAGACCATAAAATAGTACCTGCGACTGGAGAGCTATTTTCTTAAATGTAGTTTTTAAAAGTGGGGGAACAAATAGTCCAAAGACATTATTAAAATGTAAGCTCTAAAAGACAATGCCTTAAAAATAGCTTAGAAGTGAAATATGGGCAGAAACAGTGTCACAAAATCCTTATGAATTGTCTGTTGAGTCTGCACTGATTATAATTATCATGCTGGGGAATCAATACAGGAGTCGACATTTCAAGAATGAAGCCTGTGGGACAGATCATTTTATTTTTATTTTATTTTACTATTTTGTTACAATTCTTAACAAGATAATAGGGACTTCTGTGTAGGTTAATGGCCGTGAGCTTTTGCCTAAAAACTTTCAGTGCTGATAGTTGTCTGAGTAGTTGCTGAGTACTTTCCTGGTTAAAAATTAAATGTTATTATACTAATATGTTATTATACTAAGTGATTATACTGGAAAGAGTAAGGCAAGTAAACAGGTGAGAAATGGTGATATATATGTGGGCTATATGTCCCTTAGTGATGCAGAAATATACATTCAGTATCTATAAAATCTTTGCCATTTTTTTTTTCCAGCACATACATGATTTCATTTGCATGCAAAACTCATGTTAAAATTATGCTAGCCTTCCCAGTAGAACTTGAGAATTCTCACTGTCTTGTGATAAAAAATGGAGAAACATGATCAATACATTTTTCACAAAGAAGCCAAGAAAATCAGAGACACTACAGAACATCTCCAAAAGGCAGATGTGGTAGTAGTTTGAATAAAGGTACTGAATGTGTCAAGGAAGTTTCCTGAGAATAAAAGCATTTTATTACTGAAACAGGCCAAAGTCAAACTGTTGCACTGATTGAAGACAATACTTGTGTAGAAATTGTAAAAATAAATAGAAGAAATGATTCAGATCTCATTGTCTCATTCTACCATGTGATTTGAAATTGAGGATTTCAGTTGAATAAACTCACAGCATCGAATATCCCCTCTGAAGGAAATCGTTTCAAACCACCTCCACTATTTAGTGAATAGATAGATCATAAATTTTAACAGGTCTGTTACATAAGTGACACAACTGAAATGAGCAGGGTAGAAATACCTTTATGTGTCTGTGTTTTAGATACTGTGTCATTGTTTGAATAGGGAAAGCTTCATCACTACAACTCAGATGCTAGTGCTAACATGTATGGTAAGAATTAGGAAGCCTAAAAACCATTTAGAACAGCAGTTGCACCCACCTGTAGTGAAATCCTGGAAGCTCTCAAAGTAGTGTCACAATTCCCACAGAACTGATTTTCATCGTTTGCCTGTGTTTCCACTATTGTTTTAGGGTCTGAAACAACTTTTGCTTGCCTGCGTAACCTTGTCAAGTTAGATCTGACCTAAAATAGTAATGTAAAGTTCTAAGACATTGAATGCCACAGATCCGAGGAAAAGAGAAATGCAGGCCAAAATACTTTATGCAGCATTTGGTGAAGAAACTTGCTAGTAGGCCTTTTGTTGCCAGCTCCTAGAATCACGTGTATCGATGGGATCCTCAGGTTTACTTCTTAAAGTATGATCAGTATCTTTTACCAATCTCTGTCTCTGACCTAATATCCGCTGGAGCTTCACAGTCATCTTAAGTATGTTCACCCATCCTTCCTGAAAGCATAAAAGGACTAAAAAAAAAAAAAAAACAACTACAATTTAATCTCTTTCTTTCTATGCATGGAAAAATGAGATAGGGCTATGGCAATTTTACTGATTTTTTTTTTTTTTATATTATCTATATTAAATAGTAGCTGACACCTCAGCTTCGTTCCGTTTTGTATATCACCATAAGTTTCAATGCATTTATTTAGAAATGTTTCTGTAAGTTTGCATTCCTTTATGGAGTTTGTTCTCCTTTGTGGAGCTTTGCATGACTAGCTCTGAAGCTATTGGGTGGAAGTGGTCTCTGAATTAGGAAGCTGCTGTATCAGTAAATTAAGGCTGTATTAGGAGTGTGATACCTTTTTTTCAAGTTGTACACATCTAAAAATTAGGTGTCTAACCTGAGCTAATTGTCTAGGTTCTGTTTCTAATCAATGGAGAGTGTTAGGTACCTCCAAAGCAGGCTTTAACTTGCCCATTGTAGAAGGCTATCTCAGTGGTTTTCCATGCTCTTTACTACAGCAGTATCTGGATGTAACACTGGAGTTTACTCTGACTTAGTGCTGCAGTTTCAGTCACCTTACAATATGTGAAGGTGTGGTGGTTTTACTCGGGTGGGCGGCCGAGCTCCACCACAACTGCTCTCTCACTCCCCCTCCTCAAAGAGGAACGGGGAGAAAATATGATGAAAAGGGCTCAAGGGTTGAGATAAGGACGAGGAGATCACGCAGTAATTATTGTGATGGGCAAAACAGACTCAGCATAGGGAGATAGTAAGATTTATTACCGATTACTAACAAGCTAGAGAATTGAGAAACAAAGGAAAGAAACCAAAAGCACCTTCCCCCCCATCCACCCTCTTCCACCTCCTCCCCCCGAGCGGCGCAGGGGAATGGGGGTTATGGTCAGTCTATAGCGCTGCTTCTCCGCCGCTCCTTCTCGGTCACTCTTGTCCCCTGTGCTGTGGGATCCCTCCCGCGGGATGCAGTCCTTGTCGAACTGATCCGGTGTGGGCTGCCCACAGGCAGCAGCTCTTCAAGAACCGCTCCAGATGTCGGTCCGTACCACGGGGTCCATCCCTCAGGAGCGAACTGCTCCAACCTGGATCCCCCATGGGCAGCAGCTCCTGCCAGGTCACCTGCTCCTGCGTGGTCTCCTCTCCACGGGCTACAGGTCCGGCCCGGAATCTGCTCCGGCAGGGATCTTCCACAGGCCGCAGCCTCTGTTGATGTAGGTCCACCTGCTCCACTGTGGTCTCCTCCATGGGCTGCAGCATGGAACCCTGCTCCACCGTGGTACTCCATGGGCTGCAGGGGGACAGCCTGCTTCACCATGGTCCTCACCACAGGCCGCAGGGGACTTCTGCTCCTGCACCTGGAGCACCTCTCCCCCTCCTTCTTCACTGACCTTGGTGCCTGCAAGGCTGTTCCTCACTCCTCTCACTCTCCCAGCTGCTGTGTGGCACAGCATTTTTTTTTTTTTTTCCCGTCTTAAATATGCTCTCACAGAGGCACAAAACAACATCGCTTATTGGCTCAGCTCTGGTCAGCAGTGGGGCCCTTACCAAACATGGGGCAGCTTCTAGATCCTTCTCACAGAAGCCACCCCTATGGCCCCATGCTACCAAAACCTTGCCACATAAACCCACTACAGAAAGACAAAACAGAAAATACAAGTGCACTGAGGTACACACAAGCGCACATACAACAACAGCTTTTTACAGTCTGGTTTACTTAACCCAGTTATATAATAATAATATTCCACCATAATGAAGTTTTGTAATTATCAAATGAAAAAAGCAATGAACTTTTTCCATCAAAGGTGGAGAGAAGGAATACACCTTGCTGCCGTGTAAGCTGCAGCATTGATCAGGCACAGCATCTCCACTAAGGAGACAGTAGTGTAGCAATTTTTCTCTTTCAGTGCATTCTTTCTTGTTTTTTGTTGTGGTTGCGACTGTCTTATAACTCCTGGTATGTCCTTTGTGTTCTCAAAGTGTGTGGTGTAGTTTGTGTATGTTGGATAAATGCTCTTTTGGTCTCTTTCTTAGGCATTAAGACCTGGGGACTGTAATTTGCCATTTGTACTTTAATCTTTCCAGCTTCTGATACTATCCCATGCTTGCACTTTCAAGGCATGTGCAGTAATCCTGCATGTATTCTCAGAGACTTCTGCTACAGAAAAAACTTTTTTGAAGTATACTCTCAAGAGTATAGTTCATAGAATTGAAATTAGATTTTTGATGCGGAATTAGGTGAGTTGAATACCAGATGAATGTCTTTTTATCTGAGGATATTCCACATCCTTAGTTAATGTTTTACCAGTAAAGCTTTCTAAGAGAAATTAGAAGAGAAAATCTTGTTTCCAGTTTGCTTTCTTGTGTTGATTTTTTGTTTGTTTGGTTGGTTTATTAGTTGTTTTGTTTTGTAGGATTAGATACTGGAATCAGCTTCAAATCTAACTTCAGCAATTCCCTGGTTAATGTTCTAGCTGGGATGTTACCTATCAAGCTCAGCTGCATTACTTTTGACTTATAGTATGTATAGTTTCTGTGCCATAGCTGTATAAGGCTTTACAACTTAAACCCTCGTTTGAAAAGTAGCACTTCTCTTGACATGTGAAAACACGGACCCCAGCTAGTGCTTCTATAAAAAGAGGTCAAATTCATGCCAAGAAATACTTTTCTAACAAATCGTCAGTCTGACTGATACTGCAGCTGAGTCCTGCTGAGCCTTGTAAAAGCACATGCATTATAGAAGGCATACAAAGATCATGTTGTGTGTTAGAAAAGCACAGACATTTGTGCTACTGCTGTTTTCAGTAAGACAATTTAGTGCATCGGTATTGGTTACCTAGCTTGCATATTTACAAGTAAACAAACTAGGACCATGGTAAGGGTTCAAGCACTGCTAAGCAGTCATCCATGCATTTTTGCTGACATACTCTCTGGCATAGGTTTGGTTTGCTCCAACCTAGCAAGCTCTCAGACAGTTCTCAGGAATGACTGGAGTCACAGGCATATGCTCGGATCTGTTCCCAACAGGCACATTAGGCTACTGTACTATTTTGAAGATGAAAATAATTCTGGCTTGTGAATAAAAACTGTGCTGTGCTGCCAGCTTCAGAACCAGAGATAAGTACCTAGCCCATTTTATTTACTCTTTGCCTTCAGTAGACCAGTGCCAATCTTAAAAGTACCAGGTATTTTTGTGGCAGTGATACAGTCTATCTGTGTTTTTGTTTGTTTGTTTGAGTCTGGTAGCTGTGTGATACATACACTACAGTACTCCCACACTTGTTTGTTCTAGTTTTTTGAGACTATCTAGTGCCCCAGTATGCCTCACAAGTTGGTCTTTAGGCCAGCCAGTGTTCCTTACCCCAACAGCACAGGCACTAAGCAGAGGTCCTTTACTGAGAGCATTCTCATGTTAGCGTTTGTATAAAGTGGAAGTTGTCTTGAAATTTAGGTCCTTTTAGGTCTTGTAGAAGTTTTGAGAGCAAACATATAACCTTAGAATACCTATCTTAAAAATATGCCTGTGAGTCCCATTGGAGCTCCCAAACTTTTGCATCTTCCGCATCCCTGTGAAGAGTCCTTCTTCCTGAGATCCAGCTCCTGTTCAAGAACCTGAAATATTACAAGCTCTGAGGATTTTAAAAACTTGGCTCTCAACCTTGACTGAAAACAAGCTCAAGGAGATGTGAAAATATCAGGACATTCAAACAGAGATGCTTAAGAGGCAGCAGAAATATGTATGCATATTAGTAGGTGCTAAAAAATGTCATCACTGTAGCAAAATGTGCTCCATCTGATAAGCTTGATCTCATTAATGCTATAAAAAGTAACAGTGTACAACACATACACCAGTATGAGGATTATCAGTATATATCTGCAGATACGACAGGGTTATAAAGAACCTAAGGATGCATATCTCTAATTGTGATAATGCAAAGAATAAAGTTTCTCATCCTCTGCAATGTGTCCTAATGAAGAGCACTACTGAGGAGTATGTCCACAGCTGAACAAGGGATTTGGCAGCAAATGTAACAGGTAAGGCAGCACATAAACTGGGGCAGTCAAACTGCCTAAAATGATTGATCTAAAATCTGTAAAGACGTTGAATTTTTAACAGATGAAAGAAAACGAAACTGCTTGCCTGGAACGAAAGTAGTCCCCAAGCAAAAAAAAATAAATAAAAAAAGAAATGTTGGCTGTACTGTGAATTTTGTAAGAAATGGCTTTCTGGAGAGCTCACAAAATAATATTGCTGAAGATAGGCAGTATGAGTTTTGTTTCAAAGACTTGGCTTCATAGCAAAAGCTGGAATGAGAACTTTCTGTAATTGCCATTTCTAAATCTTTCAAGGCAAGAAAGTTTAGTCATTTTCCCCATGAAATTGCACATTGCTAATCAACCCCTTGGGGAAATTCAAAGTTAAAAAGGGTGGTAAACAAGGCAAAGAAAAACAGAAACAGTAATATCAAAGCAAAATGAATAGCTAACTGAACTTAAACAGAAGAAAATGAAAGTTAGACAAAGATGGAATAAGATAATCCCTTCAATTAGTGTTAAACTGTCAAAACTTTTTCATCTTGTGAGATCAATTATTAATAGAAGGTAGAAATGCAAAAACATACATGTGCTCATAATTTAGAGAGCGTTTCTGAAATGACGGGAAATTTACAAAAATAAAAATAAAAAATGCACTTCAAGAGTTAACAAACATCTTGCTTTTGAGTTGCTTCTAATCTGAATCTTGTCCCTGCAATAATTGCATATGCCTTTCTCAGCTCCTGACTTCTGCCCGTAATGTCCTGAAGAAGACCTTCATCTATCTCTACTACTATGTTAACATACAGTTATGAATTTTAAATGCACCACGGTTGTTCAAGTGGTCAGTCATCAGGTAGAGGAAAATGAAATGACAGAAGAGAAACAAGCAAACTGCTGTAGCTGTGATGCTTCATTAAGGTTCCTGAAATGAAAACGTTCATGAGAACTTGACTTTGAAGTCATTATCCATAAAGCTGTTTTTCAGAAGTAATGCCGAGAGGAGCTGATCTAGTGAGATAAGCTTTTTTAATACATGGTGAATTATATGTAGTAGCTTTCTTGCAGCTGTGTCAGCTTCCATAGGAGTTAACAGGGGGTTATGTAAACAGGATGTAGACACAGGCTGGCATCAGCGTGGATTTCCTTATCAGCCTTGTCATGTGCACTATTACTTAGACTCATCAAAACAAACAAGCAACAGTTTCGTAGAGGAGAAATGTAAAAGCACTATTGGTTTGATATCAGGATAGCAGCTGCAAATCAAACAAAGGAGATGTGCTTAAGTACACAACAGGATTTAAGTGTTATATCAGTACCACTATGGTTGAGAGGCATTTTTGTTATAAGCATCTCTCTACAGACACACATAGCTTTCTGAAAAATTCTTTTGGATGAAAACTGTCACATTTATTTTCAGCAGAAAGGTGATTTTTTTTCAAGTTTATAAAAACTGCAATTTGATACTTGTGAGTTGTGAGCTTAAAAAGGATACTTCATCCGATGAGACCTATTTCATTTTTTTTAAATCCAAAGTATGTGAGAAATGACTGTTCTAAGAATTATTATTATTATTTTTTAAATGCTACCGGCATATAGAAAGTATGTTTTCCATATAGTGAAATATTTTCATTCAAATGCACCAGCAGCATATAGTTAGTTAGTGTGGAACAAATAAGGATGTTGGTCTGTTGTATAGAGAGGATAACTAGTAACATTTATTTGCAGAAAAATTAGGTCTAAAATCCACTGGGGAGAATAAGCAGAATTATTTATTTTAATCTCCTGGTATGAGAGGAGAAAAAAAAAAAAAAAGGAAATCATGTAGAAAAGCAGGAAATTAAGTCATTCTTGAAAATTTAAAATCCAGAAGATAAATTCCTCCCAAAAGTAATAATAATTTTAAAAGTACATTAACTATATAAGAAATTCTTTGAAGCTTTAAACTGTGCTTCTGCTTTCCATCTGTTCTCCTTCAAATTTGTATTTGAAATGTTTCAGTTTACAAGGAAATTGCAGTTGCCATCTCTGAAGACACAGGCTGAGGCGGAGCTTTAAGCTAAAATGTTACTTTCTATATGTTAGCATTCAGAATGGTGGGGAGAAAAAAATTCCCATCTTCAAGGGTACATTCAATGACACGTGTGCAATTCTGTTGATATCACTGGTTTGTATACCATTATTTTACTGGCAAGTAATTAATCAAAATCATACTGCAGAAGGAAAGATGAAATCTTTTTTACTCTCTTGTACCTGTGATGGAATTAAGCAGATTAAAAACACTGAAAACATATAAAAGCACTTTTACAACTTTATTCAGTAAGATGAACAAGTAGAACTTACAGATGTGGGCATGCATCAAATCTACTGAATAAAAAACATTTTTTTCCTTTTTTTTTTTTTTCCCCTGGAAGGTATTCTAAATATACTCTTTACTAGTGCTGCCTGTTCTATAAAGTTCACATACTTTGTTTTTCCACTAATATCTTAAAATGCTGCACAACTTACTGCTGTTGAAGCATATTCCTATATCAATTACACAAACATCTCATTCATTAAATGTTTGAGAAAAGCTCAATGAGGTTGGCTATTAATAGCCAACTTTTATCTAGCAAATAAGTATGCTTATTACCAAATTTGTAGTATTTCTTTAGTAAGATGTATTGCTTCTTAATTTGGGCTCAAACAATTTCAGATAGTGGTCACCTTATATTTTCTTCCTTGTGTCAGTGATTACTAACATTCTGAAACAGGGATACCTTTATTCCTCCTGGTCATGGAGGAATGAGGAACATCAGTGGTGGCAGTTCTACAGGCTAGGGAATTGCTGATGTTTATAAAACTAGCTGGATTCATCTCATACACCATTTCATAAATTTCACGAGGCCTAATGATACCTTTTTTGAGAAATGAAGATGTACTAACATGCACCAGTATTTTTTATTCTGCTTTAATCAGCATGTGTTGTACAGACACTTTCTTTCTTGTCTTGTAAACTTCCTGCTCATTTTTTTTTTTTTTTAAATGAAGTTCTTGGGAACTGTAGAAACAGTGTTAATATGATTATAGTCTGTCAGATATTTATTTTTAGTCATCGAGGGAGGATTCAACATTGTATTTTAGTCTGTAAATGATGGTAATTAAGTGACAAGGATACAGGGGAAAGTTTATGTTTGTATCTCTACTTTCTTCCTTTTGCATATAGCAGATAATTAAAATATACAGCCTAATTATATACAATTGAAAAAAAAATAGGCTTTCTGCACTCCAAATAGAAATGGAAATATCAATAACTCATTTTATATAGCTGAAGTATTAAACACAACTTACACAGCATTAAAATAAAACACTTCACACTCTTGCCGTGTTTCTTAGTCAAAACGTGGCATTCTGCATTGTTGATTAATAGGCTGGGACTCAATTTTACAACTCTATTTTTCTTTCCTAAAGAAAGAAATCCAACTTTTTTTTTTTTCTTTTTTTTTGGGGGGGGGGGGGGGTGGGGGAAGAGAATAAACAACAAACACTAAACAAAAAGTCATAATAAATACATTCTCTTTAATAGGCACTGAGGGGAAGGGGTAGGTCTAACACAAGTGTATAGAGCCTAGGATGCTAGTTCTGTGCGATTTACTTGGTTCCAGTCCCCTTTCTTTTTGCACTTTCTCTTTATGTTTTATTCCAAATAGTACTTGCCCCCCCCCATGATCATTACTCTGTCTGTGTAGGACAAGTACACTGCTTTACATTGCCATCTCCACTGAAAGGCTTCACTCCTTTTTTTAATGTATTTTGTATCATTCTGTTACCTAAGTGGACAGGGGCACAGTTTTGACAGTGAGGGGAACATTTGCAGTGGTGTAGATTCTCCACCAGATTAAGTGTAAACCAAGAAAAATGTCTTAAAGAAGAAATTTACCTCACACATTAGATAGGTTTCATGCAGAAATTACCCTGTAAGGTTGTGTGGCCGGTGCCAAATCTAGAGCCAGTCCTGATAATTGTAATAGTTCCCAGTAACAGTAAAAGCTGTGAATTTCTTATAATACAAATCATGGAGATATCTTTATCGTTTCTGACCTACCTTAAATCTTAACTCATAACCTGGAAGTAAAGATGCTATTATCAGAAAAACATATCCATAACTGTTCAATGACTTGATATGAAATTAGATATTTCACTTCAATTGTTATATGAGGCATATAAAACATTTATGTAGAACTTTATGTTTTCCAAACATGCCCCAGGGAGTGTAAGAATAATCAAGTATAAACTACTTTTAACTTGAAATACCAATAATAACAAAAAGGTATATAATACAAATTTTAATGACAACTAGAAACTGTGGTAATTAAAACTGACTTGACCTAAATCTCACCATAAAAATATATTAAATTCACTGTGTTTTATAATTTATACTGTTGTGCCAAGGAAATAAAACATCTACTAGAGAATAGTCCCACTCATGTAGCTCTTTAATGCTACGATTATGAGAAATGTTATATTGAGAAATGTTTAAGAAAACTGTGGCAAATGGGATTCTGTATTTAATGTGCACCTGCACATATCCTATTGTATGATACTTCACCAGCATTGCTTTAAGTACAGAAATTTGGCTTCACTCTTATTTGACACTAAGACATGGTCATATCTTGGAAGTCAGAAATATTCAGAAGAAATTAATAAATTTGTCACTATTGTGAAACAGACTAAGATAACATGGGAACATACCATAATGAGAATGGTGTTGTCACTAGCTTCATTTGATCTGAAGCAGTTAAGTTACCACATGCTTTTCTTATGATACAGTTTTACCAAGATAAATACTGTCAGTTTAGAATGAATTGTGCAGAAATTTAAATACATTGATCTTTATTTTGAAATGAAATTACTGCTGCTGGTAACAACAGAATAAGGTATCTTGTGCTTTCTTGTCAAAAACTAAGTAGAGAGTAGGAGAATAATGTTCAAGCAAATTAATCATATCTGGTGGAGTAATTTTCCCTCAGAAAATGCAAATTTTAATATAATGGAAATGTTTCTCAAGACCATATCAGTTCTGTCAAACTTGTCAATGGAAATCATGCAGTCAATAGTAATAGCTGGAAAATGGAAACTCCATTTCACCAAAAATAAAAATAAAAATATTGAGGTTTGGACATCTGACTCCATTCCACATCAATGTGGTACGGATAACATTCAAATATTTTCATGAGAAAACAGCACAGTATTTGAGAGACAGATTTACATCTTTATAATACTTGATGTGGTGCCAGAAACAGTCTTACATATTCTTAATGGGCGCTCTAATAGTGACTCTTGGCTCAGCTGAATAAAGTGTGACTTAATCTTTGTCCTCTTACATCACCTTCTAAAGGTTTGGAGGATTAAACCTATTAACCTCTTTTTTTTTTTTTTTTTCTCCTTTCTTTGTCTTAAAAAACATGTAGGTTGGTTGTCATGTTATGATGATCCTGATGCATTGCTTCTTGGATTAACCACTGCCTATTCCGAGATTCAACTTTCTCTCTCTTCTCTGTTATGGGCTGCAGGAATGCACTTAAATTCCAGTCTCCAGTTTAATATCACAACCCAGTTCTTAATTTTTTATAATTTGAAAAAAAAAATATATTTTTTTTTATATCAGACTTTTCTAATCCAAGGCAAAATTTTACTTTTCATGTGCACATATTTTAATAGCATTATTCTGTCGTAAGAAGAAATCCCTACTTACACCAGACTCAAAGAAGTTGTAATTTCCCAGTACAAGCATTGCTTTTATATTTTTCTTCCTCCTTCTTCCTGAAAATTTCATCATTAATCTGATACCTTCCCTGACAAGTTCAGTGGATTATGTATTTTTAACAGAATTTTCTTACCAGAAGCCTTACCATTCAGTGGTTATCACTGTCTGTAATGTAACTATCAGACCTGTGGTGCTCTGGCTGTGTTCTAATTTATAAAATTGAAGTGCCACTGTTCACTAATTTTCTATGTAAGAAATAAACTTGTTAGATGTAGATGTGATAAATACTACCAAATAATGGATTATATTGTATAAACGAAACAATAATTGCATTATGGTAGCTACTAAAATGGTTTTTAAGCCTATCCCCAGGATAAAAGTTAAAACGATTAATACTTTTAAGTTTACTGAAATTGGCCATTTCTAATTTAAAGCAATCTGTGCTTTTTGATAGAGTACTAGAATTCTGTTGAACATGCTCTAAAAATAATAATCTATGATAATATAAATGTATTTTAATGTTAATAATGTGAGATACATTATTGAAAGCATAGCTATGCGGGGAAAGCGTGTTCATTGTAAGTGCTACAAAAAGATATGTTTTTCTACAGAGTTTCAAATCAGCATTTTTTTCTTCTAAGGAATAATTACAGGAAATCTTCTTAATAGCTTTTCTTTTAAAGCCTTCATACTATTCATGTTTATTGCTGTATTTCTTCCTGGCATGTTATGCTAGTCCCCCTCGTTCCCCCCAAATATATTTCCTCCATTGCTCTATGATACTTCAAGGTCTTTGAGTAGTTGTCATTATATCATGCATCTCCTCCACTTTTTTTAGCTAGATCTTGAATTTGTTTAAAGCTATTCATAGTATTTTTCCCATATTTTATAGCACTGTGGTCTCAGTAGGTGAATAATGTTAAAATATTAGAAGAGTATGGGTGGGTAGCAGATGAAACTTGGGCTTTTTCTGGCTTCTAGTAATTGGAATTGGAGGAGTTGCTGGGTTTGTGAGTGCATACACAAACATTGTCACGTATGCTCAGTTTTTTTCACAGAAACATTCATAGAAATAATACAAGTGGCAACATAACGGAGCATGAGCAATTTGCAAACTCTTCGTGAAACGTTTAGTGTAGTTCCACCTCTCAGTCTTCTCACTCTAGGTGTTTCCAAAGCAGACTCAGCAAGCCAGAGAGGACACTCACTCAGTGCAGTGGGACCAAAGCACTCCTGGTGGCATCTTGGCAGACATTCTGTATGTCCTTCTGCATAAGGTGACTGTAAGGTGAGGACAATGCTGATGTTCTGTAGATGACTATACACTATACAGAACAATTTTTTTTTAATATGTGAGAGAAGATAATCCCAGACAAACTTGGCCTCTTTACAGTTTAGATGCCACTGCATAGGGTGTTTTTTTTACTCATTATGAATATATATGCATTATTAATTTACTAAGAAGACCCTTTTTAATAATTGAAAACTTTTGAGAATGTCTCACTAATGTTTCAGGGATCTTGGCCTGGTTCTCCATCAGGACTTTCAGTACAAACTTCAGATTAAGTGCAGTCATACATTTTTATCTTTACATTGCAATTACCATGAGAGTGGCAGAAACTGTGATAAGGTTCACGTTCTCAGTTACAAGCACTAATTATTTGGTCTCAGACTCAAGTGGCGCAGTAATCATCATCAAGCCCAGTAACTAATGATAATAGATGAAAACCTGCTGATCTCCCAGCTGCCAGTGAGGATGAGAGAGAAAGATTATGGAGGCAGAGTAGCAATTTCTTTAAGACTGCACTGGGCTATGAATATTATCTTAACGGCTTTCCTCAGCTTTTGTTATGAATAATAATAAAAATAGTCTTATCTGAATTCAATTTAGGTATCCAAAATCCATTCTTTAAATATAAATTATATATGTTGCTTAGCTAGCAACTCCATTACCCTGAAATTTTCAACGCACTGGACAATCAAAAATGAACATTTAGAAAATTTTGCTATAATGTTTTGTAATTTTTCTATCTTCAGTTTTCTCTGTATATATTTAACAACTTAAAGCCCCTAGCTTATTTGCTGTCATATTTATTTGATTAAGAAAAATAACAGTTACGCATTTAGTCACATAAATTATAGAACTTGATCTTAAGACTCAATTCATGCTGGCAAGGCTCAGCATCATCAGAGAATTTCAATGATTTTCATAAATGAGGAGTAGAAATTGGAGTTTTCGGTGCTTGACACAAGCAGAGCTGCAGAGCCTTGCTTCAGAAAGTTTTTGTAACATTTCTGGTCTCTGCCTGAGAATTTTGAAAATACACATTTTGTAGTATGTCATCTCTTGAATTACATTAAGAAACAGTATTGAAACTTAATGGAGTCTTCTGTTTGGTGTATTGACCTTGTGACATCCAAAAATTGGATAGAGATAGAAACATAGATTTTGATCTTGAAAGAAGTTATTATTTTGAAAATTATGCTGTTTTCTCATCCATAGATGTATGATAGCAGAACCACCACTTGTAGCTACTCAAACAGAAGCAGAAGTTGGGATGTTACAATGACACGTGAAACTTTGGGAAAAAGTGCATTCAAATACATCTCCACAGATCTCAGCTTTGACTGCGCTGACGAGGGTTATGCAATGGCTTTGGTAGCAGTATATTTTTGGCTGGGTTCCTGTACAAAGACTGCTCTATCTAACCAACTGCTAATTCTTGATAAATGGGAGAGTAGATTTTTTTTTTTTCTCTCCTTTTCTGCAGTGTCACTCCTCAGTACCCTGTCAAATTATAAGTTTGTCTCATAAGAAATGTCTGCTAATTTCCAACCTAAACCTCCCCTTGCACAACTTGAGGCCATTCCCTCTAGTCCTATTACTAGTTACCTGTGAGAAGAGGCCAACCCCCAGCTCCCCACAGCTTCCTTTCAGGTAGTTGTAGAGAGCAATAAGGTCTCCCCGAGCCTCCTCTTCTACAGACTAAACAACCCCAGTTCCCTCAGCCGCTCCCATAGGACTTGTGTTCTAGGCCCTTCACCAGCTTCGTAGCCCTTCTCTGGACACCTTCTGGGGCCTTGACATCTTTCTTGTAGTGAGGGGCCCAAAACTGAACACAGTACTCGAGGTGCGGCCTCACCAGAGCTGAGTACAGGGGGACAATCACCTCCCTGGTCCTGCTGGCTGCACTATTCCTGATACAAGCCAGGATGCCATTGGCCTTCTTGGCCACCTGGGCACACTGCTGGCTCATGTTCACAGCTTTTGATTATGCACGGAAAATGTTACCTATGCAATGCATGAACTGGAGTATTTTTTAAAAACATGCAGCAGTTTTCATTGAGTTAGTATATTCTTAGTTGTAAGGACAGTATTTTACAAAACAGAAGCTGGAATGTAGTGCTGTGATCCAGACTGAATATTTTCTTATCAGTAGAAAATTCAAACAAGCCTCAGCCAGGTTTGAAAATCTCTGAGTCAAAAATAAATGGAGGTTTGAAGAGTGGAGTGGAAGTATCATAAAAGCTTGCTCTGTTCTTACATTTCTACCATTTTCTGTTTACAGCCACCATTGAAAACAGGATTGCTAAGCTAGACAGCCCTTTGGCCAGTTGACTTAATATTTTTATTTAAAGAAAGATTAGGACAGTATATACCAGATGTGTGAGATTTTGAGGATGGCTTTTGATGTTTACATTAAGCACTAACCCAGCCTATTTGTAAAACAAAAATTAACCAGGCAAGCTATTCACTGATTTGCATCTTAATCTCAGCTGGAAAATTCTAATTGCTTTTGACATAAATCATTGGTTGCATTTTGAAAATCATGTCCCAGCATTTTTTTGTCACATTGAGACAGAAATGAGAAAAAAAAAATTGTACCACAATTTTATACCAAATGATGAATATATATATATATATGTTTATATATATATTTATGGACAAGAGGAGTGAACAAGAGCAGCAACAAATCTTCTGTCTCCTCAGGGCCTTTCAGAATACTTCATGTCTTCTGATCTTAGGCCTCTGCTGTGTTTTGGTCAGGGACTCTCTGTATGCCTACAGGATTAACTGTAATATTACAGGTAAGTAAATCATACCTTACGCTCATGAAGAGCTTTTTTAACCTGGCAATCTCAAAGTACTTTACCAAGAGAGGAAAATTTTGTACCTCAATAGTATGAAAACTGTGGCAATTGAAAACATAGCTTTCTATCACTGGTCACAGTGCTATATTAGTTCATACAACTTTGTGCTGGATTGACAAAACAGAACACTCAGTTAAATAATTGGATATAAGGGCAAGTGCAGTTATTAGTTTTAAATATGCTCTTTTATTATTTTAATGAATAAGATAGAAGAAATAACTAGGTGCTACTCAAGTGTCAGAGCTCCCCAGGGACTGGGAGCAGTGCAGCCTGTCAGGCCAGGGCCTGGCAGCCCATACCGTCCTCCTGCCCCACCCAGTCCCAGCACCTCCCTGGTTATGTGAATATCCTGGTTTTGTTATATCCCTGGCTGAGGCCAGGACGTGGGCCTGTGGTGGGGCAGAGCTGTGGGGAGCTGGAGCCAGGCCCTGCTGCGGCCGTGCTGGGGCAGGGGCTGGCAGCCCCTGGCTGATGTGGGGTCTAGGGGGGCCTAGGGGATGGGCCGGGACAGGCAGGGCTGGTGTCACTCTCATGGCCCTGGCACCAAGAGACACATTTAGAGATTTAAGTGATAATTTAAAACTGTTATATAGGCCCCTAAAATATCTCTTAGTTAATATCATAAGATGCAGTTCTGGAGATTCAAATACGTATTTTTGCCTTTGCACTTAGTTGAACGTGCCACTAGTAATGCAGGAGTAAGTTTTAGCACATTCTTTTTAATGCCATCCAGATGTTATTTCAGAGAACAGTCTTTGATGGAGAGAATGTTGTGACTTTTTTTTTGTGGAAGTACCCTTAAAATGAATAGGAAAACTGAAGTAGCTGCCAAAGTTCTCACATGTTTTCTGAAAATGTTGGCTTGGTATTTGAATCATTGACTGAAGTTAAGAGTAGGAGATGCTGTTAAGGAGGCACACATCAGTCATTTTCACATTTTAATAGCCTCCATATTCATTATACTGTTCTCATGCAAAACATGAAGAAAATTAGCATTTTGTCATGATCCTCTATCAGTTCAATGCTTAACAGTTGGCATCACCTTATGTGTCAGATGGGTAGTTTTAACTTTTAGGAAAGAAATGCCTATTTGAATAAACTGTCCTGCATTTCACAAACATACCGCTGAAACATCAGAGGACCTTTGCTGTAAAAGGTGTGAAATATATACCTGGGACAGGAAAAGAATACTTTGAAAAAACAAAACCTTAGTGGTATGTTTGAGATCTCATGACATGTTATATTTTGTAAGACTATCCCTACAGCAATGAGAGACTGTTCTAATGCTGAAGCTGTTTATAAAAGGAGATATCATAAATTGATTTTTTAAAGAAAATTTAAAATACATACACTCTTTTATGTATGTTTTGTGTGTATGTTTTTTCTTTCTTTCTCCACTTCATGTTTAAATCTTTTGATCTAATAGTAGGTGTAGGCCATGTTGAAGCAAATGGTAAAACTCCTTTTGACTTTAGTAAGTTAGTGGCTTCACCTATATGGAGCTTTTAGGACATAATGAGTACCCTGAAAGACAGAGTCTAGAATGAAGTATTAAAAAAAAAAAAAAAAACTTGATCTGAAGGCACAGCTATTTATCTTAGAGAACTTTATATACTTTATATATAGCTCCCTTAATTTTAATCTATTATTGTATGCAATGCTAGTTGCTTTGTGTTGATTTTCACGCTTTATGATATATATATATTTATTACAAATGTAAAAGCTAATGCAATTATAATTATAGACTCTTCCATACAGTTGCAAGAGTTTTTCTTTGTGTAATTGCTGAAATATTGAAAATCCACAAAGGCAGCACGTATCTCTTACATAATTATAGAGATAATTTTTAAAAACAAAGTGAGGTTGTGGAAAGTGTTTTTGAAGATTTGTGTAGGCAAAGAAGACAAATTGTTTCATGATGGAACATGAAGAACAAATGGAAAGATTTGTACGCAGTCCTAAGATCAGAGATATAAGCATTTGATGTGCAGCTGTAGCTGTTGAATTTATTGATATTCCTTAGAGATAACAAAGGAAATACCGAACACTGTGTACTTGTGTTAACGTATTTGTATCATATTTAAATAATCTCATGGTTCAAAGTATTTTCTGGTTTACTACAGAGAATTTTAAAAAATAAACTTTTCATTTTCATGTGTGATGCAGCTTCTGTGAGTTTTTCACTTTCTTTTAAAACATTGCAATATAGCCACAGCTGGAGATGAGATCATGGTCAAGGGAGCCGTAGTGGCTCTCTGAAACCACTCAGAGTTATTTACTTATTTGGTGTGTCTTGCTTAGGCATTTAAAGTTATGACTGAAATGAAGAAGGAATTTTCATCCATTTTAGCTTAGAATAGACTGAAGAGATTTTCTGGTCTTGATTTGTAGCATACTTTAGTTCTTATTGAATTATTCAGCTTTCTTGGCCTAATTAATTCCCCTCCAATGCAAACATAGAACAAATATATTTTCCATTGTTTCCTGGCACATATTCCTTTTTTTTTTTTTTTTTTAATGTATGAATTTTGGTACTTATATTTCAAGTTTGTGGAATAAGGCAGTGAGGAAGAGCTCTTTCTTGTGAAGTATGAAGGGCAAAGAATGCTTTTCCTTGCATATTCTTCTGCATAAATATATATTAGATGGTAGTCTGTTATGGTGAGGGACTGCATTTAATAATCAGGTAGTGCTAAATAGCAAAACTGAACTCAGTATGAAGTTTTAAGTCTCTTGTAACTATTCAGTCAGCCTAATCTAAGTGACACTGAGTATGTTGAAGTACTTCACCAATTTTGTTGATATATTTTTCAGTAGAGTGTTAACCATGCCTGAAGGAGTCTGGTAAAATATATTGAAATTACACAGCATAATCACATCTGTGAAATTCTTGACAAAATAAAACTTCCCAGAGAGCAGTTGTCAACCTTGTGCTATCCCCTGGCATATTTTGAAAAAGGCTTCAACCTGATGAGTAATATTCACAGTACGTGTTATGCTTCTTTACAACTTGTGAGCTTGTCATCTTTGATTCTTATGAAATGTGTTGGTTCTCCACTGGAAATATTCTCACCATCCTTTTCTGTCCACTGGTGACTTAACAGCATGTCTGCAGTTAAAATTCCCTTAAGATGATGAGAAGTATAAATCTCTTGAAAAAACTCGTGATTACTTTTTGTCATCTTTTGTATCTGAATCCCTCAATTTTGTAGTTTTTCAGCAAAATTACGTGTAAATGTATTTTAGTGACATGAATTATTGTCTCCACTCAGAAACTGTAGCAGCATAAACTATGGCAGCGTAAACTTTTCTGTTCTCCTATTATTTGAAGAACAAACAATAGGGTTTTGATTATGACCTGATTCTTTTATATCTTTGTAGAGTGATGCATATCCAGCTTTTAACAGAATTCCAAACACAGTAGAAATGCAAGGAGGTATTAATGTATTTGTGAAATTTATTTTTATTAAGGTGTTTTCAAAATTATTTGTAAAATGAGTTTACATTTAAGATATTCCTTGTCTTTATTGCATCTATTTTACTGTTTATATCTAAACTACATGAACTATATATCCATTATATGATCCATTGTAATAAAACACACAAACATCTGAAAGAGCAAATTTTTTAGATGCAAACAGTTTTTCAAATAGCATAGATACTTATTTCCCCTTGAGTTACCTAATAGTCTGTGCTAAAATAAAAGTTATCTTCATGAAGGGTAGTAGAAGAATAATTAAGAATCATAGAATGATTCCCCAAGATAAACAAGAGTCAGATAACTCCTTCTTACTTCTTCTTTTCTACCCCCAAGTCACAAATTAAAATGATCAAGTATCAAGAAATTTTATAACAGATATGATATATAAAATATATGTATGATATATGTATGATATATAAACTATTTCTATGATATTTTCAAAATCTTTTCTTGTCTAAAAACACTATGCCTGATAGGAAAAAATATTAAACAAATATGTCAGAATGAAATCATAACTGAATCTGCATATGTGAAGTAAATTCAGAAAAATATGCTGCTACGGTAATAATTACTTTTTTTTGTAATTTTGCAAAAAAGACTGTGTGTGTGTGTATATATATATATATATATATATATATATAAAATTTCAGGAAATATTTATGTTTTTCTTCAAAGAAGCCTACCTGTATGTAATTTGTGCAATGTTGGCTGACGAAAAGTAAGACTAAATGAATGGACAATTATCATAAATAGGCTCCAAGTACAATTCATACCTTATATGACATTCTTTGAACAATAAACAGACAAGTAAGGCACGACTTTTCATGACATTGGAAAGAATATGGACAAAATGCAAATGAAATATGAGGAGCTCTTCAGTTTTGTTTAAAACAAAATATACGTAAAAGTAAATTCAGTAAAACCCACTAATTAATTATGAATTGGAAACCCACTGTGGGATATGCAGTTTTTCAAATTAATGAAATCAAGGATACTATATCACAAAATGTACTTTGTTCTACATTTTGACAAGTTAGTTTTAATTATATTTACTTCACTGAATCACTGTAAATGTCCTCTAGAGTATCCTGAAGATACTGTATGAAAATTTAAGGCTGACTGCTGTTCATGCTGAAACTTCTCAGAGTGGGACTTGTTTCCATTATTCTGATTCCCCAACGAATTTGTATGTATTGCTTTGCAAATATTACTGTGTTTATTGCTGAAATATGTGGTGATACCCCAGGCTAGCTAAAAGGTGGAGAATGGATTTGCTTAGATCTATTTCTGCAGTGAAGTGTCTGAAGAGGAAAGTCTTTTAAACTGAACAACCCTTATTCACTCACCAACCAAGCCCCAGTCCAGGTTTATATTAGCTTATAATTCATATTACTGTTTTAAATTAAGAAAAAGCAACGTGTTTAGATAAAAATAAATAAATAAATAAATAAAATCAGTTTATAACCATCTCTGCTCTTTCCACACTGTGTCCTTGTAGATGGGTTCTTGTACCAGTTAGTTAGCTATCAGCCAACTCAGTTGGTTTCTGAGTGACAACAGAGTTTTATTCCCTCACCTCTAAAGCTTGGTGACTCCCATCTCCTCTTAGCAGTCTCTCTTCTTTTCTGGGTCCTTCTCATTTTTCTCCTGATCTTTCCTGTCCCTGACACTTCTCAAAGTGCAGTCTTTTTGAACTTTCCATGTGGAGCATACCTACATCCCCTTCAAGAAGGAGCATTCTTCATACCCATCTTATGGGTCTCACCTCTCCCAGCCTGAGCTAAACTAGGCCGATACCCAAATGGTTTGCAGACTGGCATCTTGAGTTGTAACACAAATATTTTCTGTAAGATGTGCCTAGGTAGTCTTACTTTCACTAATCTCCTGCTCAGCTGTATCTGCGTAATTGCTTCCGGAGCCATTTTGTATTTGGGACTGGTAGGATGACGAAAAGTTCTTTGTACAAGTGTGTGTTTTAATCTGGACCATGTCAGTAACGTCACAATGGAGGAGCTGGGCAAACTGCCCCACTAGCACAGAAATGAGTGGCTATTTACATGAGGGCTAGAATATCTGCTGAAAATGATGGTACACCTGAAGTATGAGGAGTCTGGACTGTTTAGAGGAAAGAACACGGAAGATATTTAGCTGACTGAAAAAGCTTTCAAAGACCCTAAACAATTAAGTCTCCAAGGAGAGCCTGAACAAAGAAGTAGCTATAAGCCAAGAATTTCAAAACAGCCAACCACCAGGCAGAACTGTAGGAGCCAACTGTTTTTCCTGACTGCAGACCAACTTATAACAGATTTAAGCAGGAACATTTCCTGTAAGCATCACATGCTGTTTTACAGTTCAGACGTGTAGAGAAATTCACGCTACTTTGCTCCCACTGCCTTGCCTGATTCAATGAATCTCTCTGTCTGCTGAGCTTGCTTTCTTCCTCAACAAGTTCAGAATTGTTTATTGGGTAGTTTGACCTCTGAAGATGTTATTTCTGTTGTGTGAAATCCCACATGTGATCATGATTTCCAGAACTACTCCCTCTCCTGTACTACCTAACTCTCCCACCCCACCAGGCACAACTGCTTGTGTATTCTGACCCCACAACACACATAATTACAAAAAAATCAGTATACAGGCACATTCCAAAATTGATAAATACTGAATTATTCTGGACTATTTTTAATCAGGTAGATCCTCAGCATTTTAATCCAGTTTCAAACTAGGTATGACAAACATATATTTGTTTTTCAGTGCACACTATGCTGACCTGCATATGTCATAAAACAGAATTTATGCAAACAGAGTGGTCTTTGTTAGCAAAGATACTTCAGAAATTGTACTGTTTTCTCAGGATTGCATTTATGGAATATCTTTCATTTTATCTCCTGCATCTTAAAAGGACATAATGTTTCTTAAAAAATAACCTCGCTCAACCTCTCAATCACGTTTCTAAATTAGACTTTTCTTTTTTAGTCTCTTAAACAGCAGCTGAAGGAAACATCTTCCAGTTTAAGGAAGACCTGCCAAAGTGTGAAGGATATACTGATCTGCCATGTGTTATCCTGGACACCCATAGGTGTAATAAGGGTCACAGAGAAAGCAGAAATAAGTAGACACATCTACTGGCTGCTTAAAAGCAACTGCCCTTTGCTTCTCCAGTTTCTGTGAGTTAGGGTGCTTATTTTGCTATCCATACAAATGTGCTTATGTATGCACAAGTCTGTCCTCACCTGACCAACTCTTGTGCTTCAGCAGAGCTCCGCAGTCAGTTTCTAAATCTAGTGTCATCTAGTGACTGATGTCTCATACGAGGGCATTTTCTAAACAGAGAAACATCATTATTTTTCAAGTTCCTTATCGGCATTTTTCCTTTAAATAGAGGCTGAGGTGGTTTTGTATCAACAAAAAGTTATAGGGTTTGGAGAGCTATTTTTAATCTCTTGAAGTTTAAGCACTAGGGACCTCAGGCAAGAACAATTCTCACTGGTTAAGTAGGAGATTAGAGCTGATGTCTAAGATTTGCATAATGTGAAAGGTGTACATCTTTGTAAGTATCATTAATATTTTTGAGTCCTTGGGCAATTAATAAAAGGACAACTTTAGAATTAGCCTTTGGGTAATATCTCTTAACATTACAACATATCAAAATATTATTTGTTTAATTGTATTTGACTTATACTCCCTAGTTACATTATTTTTTTGTTTCCTAAAAGGAATTATCAAACTAAGTAGATCTTAGTGGCAAGGCTAATGTTTACATAAAGGACTTAAAATAGTCCTTATACTTCTAATCTTTAGTATCACTGAGCACATAATACTATATTTTTTTCTCTTTCAAAGCATATCATGTTTTGAGGCAGCCTCTTAAGCAACACATTATTGCTAGCACTTCGCTGTGACCCTCAGCATGACCCTAGATGAAAGGAATCTCCATCTCTTTGCATCTCAGGGAGCTCCAGATGGTGATTGCCTTGTGTCTTGCAGACCAATCACTAAAGTGGATTTGATTTTTGTTTTAAAAATAAAGAAACCTTAAGCTTCTTTTCTTAAATGATGGGTCAGCGGTTGTAACATTACAAAAGACTTGTACATGTGCCCACACATTTGCCCGTTCAAATATGCATGAAGGGCATTTGGTTTTTATGGGGAGTAAGTGTGAAGTGGGGAGACAAGGAAGGAGCTGAAGGATAACTGGAACATTATTTCATCTGTATCAGTTATTGTAATAAAAGTCTGGTCAGTTAATTTTATGCATAGCCTGGAGTTTTCCTCAGTAGCATGGTTGAAATCATAATCATTGTGAAATTAAACATTGTGATTTCTGAAGTATCCCTGCCTTGCATAGTTATGCTATGAAACAGGCTAAAATGTGTGGAATATGACATTTTAAAGCCATTATGTTTCATGCTGATGCTAAGGAAACACACTGTTATGAAAACCAAAACAAATAATTTAAAGTTCACTTCAGTACTTCCTAGAAATGAGAACCTAAACGTCTCCATTACTGCTCCAGGTCTTGATCAAAGACTGGGCTGAACTGCTGGCACATTGGAGGGAGGGTGAGTTTTGCTTTATTAGAACGTATATTATTGTCTTTATTTATGTAGTTGTGTTTCAGTCTGCATCCAATGTCACCTTTTGATTCAAACTATTGTCACTGATCTTTAGAGCAAAAAGATGTGACCTGAAAGTTATGATGATTAAGTTTTTTATGACATTTAAGAACCTGTCACATATTTCTTGGTTCAGTTCTAGACACAGTAATTGTCCGTTGTTGACTTCAATTTTCTGTCATTCTAGCTAGAATAGTTTTTGTCTTTTTTTTCCTGAACTGCCGAGTCTCTTACAACAGTTGGCAGGTTACGGCCTAGGTGTCACAGTATTTTGATGGTAAAAAGAAATGAATTGTACGTATAATGTACAATGTTTTCTGGCTTTGCTATCCAGGCAAATCTCCCAGTGAGACCACACAGACATGTATGTCTCCTGTCAGCGTCTGCTCTAGAATCAGTTTCTTTGAGACTAAAGGACAGGAGAGACTCTAGGCAGCCCCTCTTAGAGTGCTGCGTGGCTTTACTCCTCTGTCAGATGTATCCTGAATTCATGGGGATGAATGGTTCTACAGGGTTTACAGTATGTGAATAGTGACCTATGTGTGTATGCAGGTATGTGATATTAATAGGCAGTGTTCAGGATCCTGTTGTGATAAGGACACAGCAACCTAGAAAAATATATGGAAGATATTTCCACCATAACATTGTTGTAAGGAAAAAGAAAATGTGGAATGGAGATTTAAAACCAGGAGATGATTTCATTCACATGCCACTTGTGTTCTGTCAGATTTACTCTCTCTGTTATCTTCAACCATAAATAGCATGGTGTATAGCATGCAGGAGCTGTATTGACCAAGTTGTCCCTCCTTGGCACTGTACCACTACTCATAAACAAGAGGATCCTGCTATCTTAGAGAACGAGTAGAAGAGCCTGTGGGTTACTAATTCAGTTGTGTCCACAGGTGTTAAAGAGTTGTGGCAGTTTAGCCAGGAGGTTCCTGAACTAGCTTCAAACTATTTCAGGTGTGACTACTGCTCTATCTGTGGAAGCATGGAGCTCAATATGGGGATTAATTTGTCTTGTGCCTAGGGCCCTTGTTAAGAACATGCACCATAAATGAAAATATAATATAGAGTCAGAAACTTCTGCTCTCTTCTAGGGACAAGGAGATCTCCAGCCAGAGAAAGCCCTTGAGATCATTTTGTCCTACAGTGTTAAATTACTACGTGTTAATATAATTACATATGTAGGTAGCAAATTGAGGGTAGAGTCTCCTGCTGCCGAATCATGCTGAGTGCAAATGTCAAGGGATTATGCCAGGAATGTGGAAATGTTTTTAATTTATAAAATCTGTTTATATGTTGCTCTTTACAAAATATACAACTTATTTTATTCTAAGAAAACAGTTAAAAATATTGGGGCAGAGGGATGGGTGATACTGAATGATTCAGGATGTAGGTAATAAGGATAGGGGTCACACCTAATTAGTTTATTGTTGATAGGGACAAAAATATTACTATGGTTTCTCATACAGGGAATCTTGAGCTACAGAAAAAAAATAATAATAAAAAAGGACAAAAATCCAGAATTGTATTCTACTTGTTTCTTTGTTAGGTACCAGCCATAAGTTGCTGGTATCTTACAGTTGCCTATAATTTGTAATGAGAACCTAGCTTATCTATAATTTAAGAAAATTGCACATCATGGGATATTGAAAAATACTGTGTTTTTACTGCTGTATTAGCCTTTTTTAATTCTCCGATTTAAATATGGCTAACAGAAACAAAGTCTCAAATGCATTAAAATAGAAAGCATTCCTTTTCTATCCTGTTTTTTTCCTTGAGCGAGTAATGGACAATATATGCTGGTTTAAAGAGCTTAGATAAGTGTAATTGCTGTTAAACTTGCTAATGTGTTGATTGAGAGATATGGTCGGATACAGTTCTGTGCTAGGAATTGACAGCAGCAGCTCTCAGCTGGTTCTGTTACAAAACTGTAACTCTAGTTAAAGGATGTACACGTTAAGCACCATTATTCAGCTTAATGGAAGAAGCTACATGAGACTTGTCAGTGATGTTGGTAAAAGATTCCTGTGCAGTCATCAGATAACCGTAGCTACCATGACTAGAAGCTAAGCCAGACAGACCTGTTTACAAACTCAGGAGAGTTTGCTTGGCAGGTTGCTTGAGTGAGAGAAAGGGAAAGCTGGATATCATATGGGGAAGAAATCATAGTTACGTGACCTGGCTGAGCTGTAGTTTGTCATGGCCACTCGGACCTAGCTGATTCCCTTCATGCTACTTCCCTGCTGTTTTCCCTGCTCCTAGCTGTGTGCCACAGTGCTCACCTCTTGAGGCAGAACTCCTCTGTGATCTGGTGTAACACACGAATTTAGCAAAAACAGCTCTGTTTATTTGTCAGGTTTGTTTTCAGCTGGTTCCTTCCTTATATGTCCTCAGCACAGAGTCCAGAGAGGACCGTAACAGTACAAAGGAGGGCACGGGTGGGCTGAGGGGGCATCTGCTGGTATCTGAAATTAAGTTGGGATGATCACTCAGAAGAACAGGTCTGTGTCTCATGAGATTTTGTTTGTTAGCATTACCAAACCAAATTGCAACAGTATGGTCATATTGAGAGATCATGATAATGGTAATTACTGTCAATCAGGAAGTTAGAAAAGCACAGCTGTGCAGCACTGACTAAAGAAAACTTCAAACTGTGACACTTTTATTGAGGCATGCATCTATTTAATTTTTTCTGTGGTAATTACTAGTATTATGGGAAATTATAAAACATTAAAATGCTTCTGGTGTGGTTAAGAAAGATATGTAATACTGAAAAAAGTTACAAATGCTTTTGTTGCTCATAAATATATAACAGGTGCACTTACATTACATATTTAGAAGCAACCTTTCTTCTAAAAGAAAACCAGTTCATCAAATTCTGATTGCATTTGTACCTTTTCTCCTTAGCTTAGCAGGAATTTCTATAGATCTATTTTGAAGAGTTGGTTTCCCACGTATTCGGCAGTGCTGACAATTCTGTAGAAACAACTGAAGCAAATACTGGTATAAATCTAATGTAAGTAAGATTAAAGTAAGCCCTTCAGTTTTACAGTCTGGCTGCCAACTTCCAAGTACTTCTTTACAGAGTGACTGTTAAAACAGGGAACCAATTAATGTAAGAACCATTTGTTTTCTTTGTCTCTCTCTCTTGTTATGCTCCATGGCTTGATTGACTTCTCAACATATTCTGTATTTGACATTTCTACTTTATGCAATCAAGTCATATATCAGTTTGCTTTTGAGGAGTTCAACTGATTGAGCTCCCTTTCTTGTTTTAATTTTTAAGTCATTTTTCCCACCATTTGAATCATTTTTATACTTCCCCCTATATACTTCCAAGATTTTGATATAAAATAATTGAGATTAAAGCTTTACCCATTGCAGTCTACTCAAGTACTGTATACAGAAGTAAAATTGTATTTCTATCCATAATTTATCCTCTGATTATTGTACCTCTTTCAAGGATCAGTTAAGACTTTCTTCACAGCTTCACACTTGGACTACTGCTGTTCTCTGAGACCTTGAAATTCCTTCCAGAATCGTTGCTTTCCCTCCTTCTGCTGGAGTGCCTGGCATTTTTATCCCTACTTGTGTAACTCTGTATTGGACTGAGTTGCAGCAGGTTTGATCTGTGCTTGTGCTATCTAGGTACCTTGCCTCACACAGTTTAGCATTCTTTCAACTTTTATGTCACCCAGAAATGTCATCAGATAAGAGTGTGTGTTTACTAACATACTATCGATTAAAATATTGCAAGGCATAAGACCTAGTGCTAGTGACTGTGGAAAACTGCTTAGAAGAGCCCCATTTGCTAACAAATCTTCATGACAGTGTTTTGCTGCTGTAAGTTAGGTGGTAGCTCCCTGAAATTGAGGCTTTGTTGGCAATGTTAGCTCATAGGAATGTACCGTTTCACCTTTTGTCTCACATTCTCAGCTCTGTCCTGCAGCTCCGAACCTTTCATTAGGGTTTATGTAACTAGGGTTCATCAAACTGGAGAAGGATGTAAGGAAAAGTTTAATAATGAGAGGAAAGGTATTGTTTCAGATGTGGATTAGGTCTTTCATCCTGATCCCAGGGCAGCTCCACAGGGTGTGCTGGAATAGCTGCTAGGATGATGCGCTGCAACAGGCAGAGGGTGAGGGGGAGAGGCAGCTTTTGCAAATACCAGTTTGCATTGCTGGCAGAGGAGTTATTCAACCAAACTGCTCATTTCCATGTTAAAAAAAGAAATGTTCTGTTTGGCAAAACTTGCTTTTCTGTGAAGCCTTGCTGATCCACGTGAATAGTATGTCTATTTTTAAAGCTTTAAATTAAAATACATCCTTTGTAAATTTTTTGAATTTCTTTTTCTCTGGATTGACATTCAGTTACCTGTCTTGTACTGGAGCAAGCAGGTTATCTTTCTAACTCATTTTCAGCATTACAAAATAAGATTTTCTTTCTCTCATGGTTATGCACAAATTAGCATAAAGTCAGAGATCTTCACTGTCTGCTTCACTAGAATCCTTGAACCTAGACTATCTAAGTCTTTTGATATTTTAAACTGTTACAGGTGTTTCAACATCCTGCTTATATGCTAATAGGATGGAAATTACTTCCTCATCCTTATATGATATAGTAACTTTTTCATTCTTCTCTTTTCCAAATAGAGAAAAAAAGTGCATTTCTTTTGCATTATTATTTTTTTTTCTGTCTCTGTAAGTGGGCTTATGCCACTCTTTGGATTCCTTTTTGTTCCAAAATACTTATAAAGACCCTGATTCTTTCTCCCATGAAATACACTTCATTTTATATCTTTGGCATCCCTTATTACTTTTTTTTACATTAATATTAAGCACTACTTGTTTCATTTTTTTGTCCACTTCTTTTTTATTATTTCCAAGTGCTGTTGTCATTTCACATAAAACTTCTGATAAACTTTTGTTGAAAAAATTCTACTACTAAAATTTGTATAACACACAAACCAGTTGCAATCCATACTAGTTTGCTACTGTATGACAATACATGCACTGTATAATATTTACTAATTAATTTCCCGGTGTGTGCAGCTGAAAATCTCTTCATATTTGTCTTTGGGCACAGGGGTTTTCAAATGTATTAGATCAGAAATCAGAAGAGGCACCAAGGTAATTTTTAGTGAATACACTTTTACAGACTAATATTTGGAGGTAGGTATCTATCAGGTATCTATAAAGTATGCTTATATGCAGAAAATACACAAAATATGTACAGATAGTATATGAATTAGATTTTCCAAGTGTTTTAAAAAACAAACAAGCAAAACCAAGTACATGAATTATTCCTTCAAATTCTATGATTTATCTTATTATGGACTAGAACACAGATGTGAAAATGGAAATGATTTCCTTATTTCTTCCACCTGTTTTGTGATGATATCAGTCTCAGAGAGATTGACTGAGAAACATGCTCCTTTGGACAGTCATTTCCAATGCTGTTTTAAAGTTGAGTGGAGTGAAAAATTGAAATTCCCTTTCTGACGTATTTGCCAATGCTGCTTGTAATAAGAATTTATTAAAGGGAAGTGCATTCTGATCTAGTATCTTCGTGTTGTATTCAGGTATATTTAGTCTGATTATAAATGAGAGAAATAATATACTAAATTCAAAATACTATATGTCACTCATATATTCCTGAATACAGCTGAGATGAACCTGTTAATTAGTCCGGGAACTGAAAATTTCACAGTTGCTGCTATAAATTTACTTGGTATTTCTTGAGCAATCGAATGTTTTGATGTTTGATTTACATTGAATGTTTGAAATGTTCATAGAGTTTTAGGTGCTTATACCTCTATATATGATTACATGAAAACGAATATTTCAACTATTAACTCTAATATCTTCCATTGTCCAAGTTGCAGTAAATTTGATAGGCAGGTATCTGGTTTGTTTTCATCGCAGTTATCCACATTAGGTTACATTCTTCTTTGTGGATCCTCTAATGGAATATGTAAAGCAAAAGATAATCAGTCTTCATCCATAAGGAAAACTAAAGAACTCAAATTATAAAGAAAGTGGTTCGCTTCCTCAACAAAAGAGAGAAATTCAGATGGAGGGGAAAACTTGACGAATGCTGCACTCAGACAAATTTTTAGCTGCCTTGTCTTTCGGTCATGAAACACATTAGGTCTTTAAATATGAATATCAACAAATTTTGTGATGCCTAAAATACAGATCCAAATCCACAATGAAAAATCTAAGGCCAGTTATCCAGATTTTATGTGATGCTATATATTAGAACTGCAAGAAGGAAGCAAGATTGCAAAATTCAGATCTTCAGCACTGAAGAGAAGAAATGGCAAGTGAACCATGTACAAAAGAAAACAAAAAAATACTGGGGAAAGAAATCTGTGAATTAAGAAAGACTAGGAATGCCATTTCCAAAGAGGAGAAGCAGAATTTTTGTATGTTTACATAAAGATTAGATTGGGTATGTCTATGCTGTTTTTATGGACATCATAAAGAGAAGGTATTGGGTCCAAAATCAATTGATGCAGATTGGTGTAAACCCATGATGCTGATGTGTCATGGCAGAAATCTGGGTACTTCCACCCTACGTGCCACTCAGCCTGAGCATCTTTTGGGACTCAAGTTCTGCCCTCTGTCTCTGTGGCGTAATTATTATTTTTTTAGGAAAAATATTATTTTTTGACAGTTTGTCACATCAGAGTGCCCAAAATAAATAGGCTGTCACAACCTTCTAAAATAGTGATTTTATAACACAATGCCTATGGACTTTCTAGACTTCCATTTAGTCATCTCTTTCTACCTCAACCACTCACTTCCTGTTTGGACTGCACTGATAAATCTTTCATCTCTCAACTCTTACTCCATTTTTTTATGAAACTACTCTTTGATGTTTGTGAGGTTTTTTTCTTAACATCTTTATCAATTTGTTGTGACATCTATTTATGATCCAGTTGGCTGTTCTTTGCTATTTTTTAATATACTATCCTCTTTTCCTTTACAGACTAGTATTCATAAATCTTTAAACTTTGCTTATTTAGAAGAACTCAGTGCTCTGTTCCTTGGGGGGAAAAAAAAAAAAAAGGATAAAAATTGATCATTGAGCATATTACGTCTTCAATGCCAACTTCTAGTAAGAAAATGATCCAAAATTACTTCTTCATTTTTAGATTTTATATTCTCTACATTTAAAAGAGAATTGTGTGAATAGGAAGACAGTAAAACTATTTTAAGATCTCAAGGATACATAAATACATGTTCATCCAGTTGTGTATCTTTCTTTTCTGAGACGAACATCTATTGCATAATGTATTAAAATTAAGTGTCTGCTCATTCAAGAAACTAGAGACCTGACCAAGGTCATGACAATATCTAAGAGGGAAGTCAGACTGGAAATGCCTCTAACAACCTTCCAAAATGTTTTTTTCCAGCTTTGGCTGGAAAAGAAGGCTTTAATGAAAAGCCCTTTCTTAGGGTATTCTAGGAATTCAGGCTTCTTACATCTTTCTCCCTCCCCCTGTGATCAAATCAGCCATGATTGTTATTTCTGAAAGCTGATAATGCAGCATTTGGATCGATTAAGATTTTTTACTTTTGCTGAAAGAAATGGTCACATCTTGAACTAAGAATTCTTTTATTAGATCTTGCTATTTACAATATTTCATTTTAAAATATGAAAATAATATACTTTTGCAGAGTTTGTCTATGAAATGGAGAGACAATAACTCTTGTCTAGGAGAAAGAAGAAAAAAAAAAAGGAAATAAATGTTACTAACTGCAAGGTTAAAATCAAGATATGAAAAAAATCAGATAGGATCCCTTATGGTGAAATGTCTTAATTCCAGTCTTAAATAACTCTAACATTGGACAAATAATAGAAAAAAGGTTGTGCTGGAACAGGAGGAAATAGTGATTGCAGACATCAGTACAACAGGCACAGCATTCATGTCCCCAGATTGGATTGTGCCACCTAGAAGATGATCAAAAGATCTAGAGCAATATCTGTGTGTGTTAGTAGATGGTGTATGTATGCCAGCTAAATCTGGTCTGATACTTTACCTTGATTCACATTCCTGTATGGTTTGGGAACAGGACACATCCTGTTTAGCCCCAGGAGGCATTTAGATTTTGTGAGACCACTTCAGGCTCCAGAGAGGCATGCATATAAGGAAGAACAGCAAAGTCAGCTGATGTTACTGTAAAAACAAATGTAATTTACAGCGCTATACATCTGTGTGGTGACTACAGCTGCTCTTGGGTTGCCTTACAACATGTACGTAGACAAGCATACAGAACAAATCAGTTTATCCTTGGGCTAAAGCCATGTGTCCTCAACACAAGAATGCATCTACATACTGTGGGCATGATTATGTTTGAGCTAGAGGAAGTGCTTGTGCCCAGGTATGACATTCAAAACAGTCTCTTACAGCTTCCATGGGCAGAAGTATTAAAGCTGACATTCCCTTAGAGAATGTTGTGAATTTATGCCGTGCTCCCACCTATATCTCTCCTCCTTTCAGTTCCCTTCTCCATCACACATGGTGTTTACATAAATCCCTTAAGTATAAAGCAGTGTCTAGTAGCTCAAGGATTTACTAGACTTGGCTCTGTATTTTCTGAACTGCATGTATTATGCATGAGCACAAGGGCTAGATTATTGTGATTTTAAAATCAGGAGGACTAGCATGCTTTAATCTTCTAAGTTTGTTTTGTTTATTTAGTATTCATTAACTGATTTTAGATTACCACATAAGATGTCATATCAGTTTTGGGAAAGTCACAGGGAGCATAGGGAACTGCAATTATACATTGATGACACATAAAAAATATATAAGGGCATCACATTTTGGAGCATGGTGACATAATTAAAGAACTAACAAACACTTGACATAAATTAAGACACCCAGCTGGTATAATGCAAAGCACAATCAGTGACTAGAAATACCTTTCAAAAAGCAGCACACCCTCCTGTTTCCTCTTCAGCTACTGTTGAAGATAATTTACAGCTTCTCTGTCACTGGACTATAAGTTTTAGGCTTGTTTTGTAAAGAAATAAAGCTATTTGTTACTGCACTACTTTTGTACACCCATTTGCCTGTTCAACCACCTATCTTTGTCTTACATTAACTTTCTAAACTGATGGGCAATATCAGCCAAACTCGATGGGTAGGTAAGAATCTCAGAGATGAAAAAATCTGTACAATATTCCTGAAAATCTGTATTTCAGCAAAGGAGAAAAACAAAAACAAGTAAATGTCCCCACTGAGGAGAGGACAGGCAGACCTCAGCTGCCATCCACTTTTCCTGGCAGCAGGACCAGACACTCAGCCTGTGCAGCTCTGAGGCAACCACACTGTATTCTGCCAACTGGTGGGGTCAGAGGATGTGTGAGGGTGCTCAGAGAAATACAGCGGGATCTTTGGATGTGGAGGTGACCAGACACTGTTTCAAACAGATGGAGAAATCCATCACAGGAAAGCACAGGGAAATCGTATTTGTTAAAGTAGGATCAGTGGGATGTGAAAACAAAATCCTTAGGAAATCAGGCTTTATTCATTCTTCTCTACATGGCACAGGCTGGCTTGCCTGCTGTATTCATTGTATTTTTGGGAGAGAAAACAACAACAACAACAACAACAAACAGTTCAGCAGTTCCTTCATAACTAAAGCTTTTAAAAAGATTTCAGATACCAAAATAATCAAAATGATAATTGATATGTGAAGTATGAAAAATATAGTTCACAACCAGATTCTTTTCTTGTAACATTAATGAAAGTTCACATAATAGAGTTAGCCAACTGCATGTTGGCTCTTTTACTCTGGATATATGGAGGTATGACCCTCTTTGCTGCTAATAAAGTATGTGACCACTGTTTTATGTTCATCTACGTTCAATTCCATTTATATGTGTGCAGCAAAAGACAAACAGCTTTGTCTTATGTTGGACAAAGTTTTTTAAATGATCTGTTTTTTTCAGGTCTCTACAGTGTCCTGAGTAAAACAGATAAATTTGCAATTACTGCTGTCTTATCAGTTTCAAACACAAACAGGAAGGTCTCCATCCAAGTCATTCCCCTAAATAGACTATTTTTAGCTCTCCTTCATACAAGCATTAAAAATTTCTTGGAAAAAGGAATATTAACACATTTGTGTGGACATGCACACATTTTCCTTCTTTGTAACTATCAGGCACAGTGGAATCATTACATATCTGTCTGTTATTTGGAGCTCTGCAGGGTCACAATACATCCTTCAGATTTACTTCTTATTTCCCAATCAATGGAGATGCATCCACAGTCAAGTGTAAAATGATATTCATGTAACTTCCACCAAGAAAGGGAAAAAAAAGTAAAAGAACAACAAAGGGGAGAGAGAAGATTTTCTGATAAGACTGAATCAGAACAAGATTGCTTTTGATAAAAGATTGATGAAGAACCATTCACTGCTTACAGGAGAAAACATTTGTGAAAACAATTTATATTTGAAGCTTTTGCTAAGACATGAAAAAATCATTTTAATATTTATTACTTATTGCAAAATTGATAGGCAGCTTTTACATGATGAGGTCATGAAATACAAGATTGGTTCAGGCAAATTCATTACTTCTATCCTCTTCTTTTTCTGTTTTGATATTAGTCTGCCTCTCTCCAACTTTATTTGTAATTTTTCTGTCATCTTTTATGAAATACTTGGATGCCCATCTGGTATGAGAGTAGGCATTGAAATAGCTTTTGAAGCAAAGAGTGCCTAAGTTAACACACTAAGAGTCAGTATTTGTAAACCACATTAGAGATAAGCTCAGTAAGATCAATCCTCTTCTACAGATTTGTGTTAAATTACTTTGACTGGTGCCAGGGCAGGCTGCCCTATTTAGGAGTTTTTTTAATCCATGAAATAGACCCAAAGGGTTCAAATCAATAAAAGAAATTACTTATGTAGGTATTTCTGCAACATTCTTGTAGAATTCTTGTGTCATGTGGGATTTGGGATTTAATTTTATGTATAATTTAAACAGTCGGGAAAATGAATATAAAATGCAAGAAGAAGAGGATTCCATGAAGCAGAGGTGCATCATCCATTAATGTTACACCACATGGTTTTACTGTTCAGTCATTTGCATTGCATATGCTGCCATATTTCTTACTACTTTTTGGATTTTTTCTGACACATTGCAGGGCTACTACAATGATCAAATGCTTGAGGTCAGATCAGAATACTGTCTGCAGTGGGACTTGTTAGCCGTAAACAATCATTGATACCACAGAAAACTTTTCTATAAGAGGAGATCCTGAAAGACTTGAACTGTTTGTGTGAGGGAGAAAATTGGTGAAGGGACATGATAAACATATATAGAAGAACAGTTGTGAAGTGAATGTAGATGAGAATTTTTTATTCGGCTGTTTCTGTGGGCATGATGTAGAGGGAGTTTATAGCACAAGTGTTGTGGTTTAAGGACAAACATAGTTACAGCTACCATACTGGCAGACCCAAGGCAGTAGGATTCCTAGAGTTTTCGAGTTGTGTTATAAAAGTATGTATCTGTCTAAGAATAATAAAAATATCTCAAACAACTAGAAAATGAATGGATCCTCACACTAATATTACAGGAGCTAGGTAAAAAAATAAATAAATAAAAAATCTTCCATAGACAATTTTTGCTGGAACTGCCTTTAACAGTTACTTATAATTTTCCCTTGAAGCCATTGACAGTGAGCTAGATAGACCTATATAGGTGATCCAGTGTAGCAGTTCCTCTCTTCTCATCAAGTTACTATTACAAAGCATGCCAGTTCTTTGATTGACCTTTGTGGCATAATCCTCCTATTCCCTGCTGCCCCCAAATTATTTCTGCCAAAGTATAATGTTTCTGTGTTCTTTAACATTTCAAAAAACAGCATTAAGCAATAAGATGAAAACCTTTTTTTTTTCCTTACAGTTAAAAGCTCTGTTCAGTAAAAATTGTTGCACTTAATATGATGGGGAAGGTGTTGGAAGATTCTGTTTTGCAGCTCAGAGGAAAAAATAAATTAAAAAAAAAATCTCACAGGATGTTAGAAATTTATGAAAGTAATTAATGATGTTTTACTGAATACTAGATTAAATATTAGCTTGAAAAGCTATGTAAATGTCCTGAGTGCAAGGAACAGCTGCCCCTGGGCTTCAAACATTTGCATATGTTCATTCATTTAGAGAAACCTTCAAGTGTAACTTAAATATGTGTAACTATGTTTTCATCTCTATCGCTTACTGATTTCTGCAGCTTGTTGGGAACCAATTGAAATTAGTTTGGTTCTTTTTTTTTTTTATCATGAGAAGTCAGTTTTTAATAGTAAATTGCATCATTTTATCTTTGTGAGTATATCAACACTCTCTGTATAACTGGTGCATCAATGTTTGTACTGAGCCAAGCTAAGATGAGTCTGTTTGATAAGCATTTTAGTTCTGCACATGTCCTGGATGGGAGATGCTGGCAGAGGATTCCTAATCCCACTATGTCTCTATTGTGCCACAGCTTCTGAAATGTTGACATATTAAGACTAACACAAACATTGAACTGCAAGTTTTTTAAGAGTTTAGAAATTAGTGTGGGATATACACCTTTATCCATTTATTCTTTCCTTTTTTTTTTTTTTTTTTTTTTTTCTCCTCAGTAAAAATGGGGCAATTGTCCCTGGTCATTGCTGTCAGAAAATGACAGCTATAATAGAATTTGTATGATCTTCAGGATTTCTGGCAAGTGTTTTAGATACAAAGATTTACAGAGCAAAATTCTTCAATTTTTATGAGTGCCCCTTGGCTGCGTCTTTAAAGGTGAAAAATAGCAACAATTTTACATGTAGAAAAGTTCCAACAGGAATATAAACTATTGCAAATTAATAAAGAAAAGGAAGTCAGATACAATTAGGTTATACCTAATTAATACCTAGGATTTACCACGAGTTGTAGTTTTGCAATAATTTTTACAGAACATGCTCCTCTTAAAGAGTGGTATTAATGTAAATGTTTTACCTGCATGCTCAGATGATCACAGACAATTGAATTTCCAAGTTCACAATGACCACTCGGCTGTGTCCATGTCCCTTGCTCCTCCACCTTGTGAACTAGCACTTGTTAGCATAACTCTCCGTGATAATTTAAGGCAGAGGTGTCCCAGATCTTAGCTGGGAGGATGGGTGTGCATAATTTTGTGTGGAGGAAGGCATGTGCTGGTAGACCTGATGCAGGTGCGTGCCTGTGCTCAAAGTGCAGCTGTGGTCAAGGGACTGCCTATGGCATGAGGATCAGCAATCTCTGGTCCTAAAACCCCGTATGTGACTCATTGGCCAGGCAAGAGGTTGGAAGTGCATCTAGTACGGTGACAAAGGACTTGTCTGTTTTGGCCGGGTGGCTGCCTTGCCCCAGAACCGTGGAGGTACTTCACCGTACTCAGGATGAGTGATCAACCGCTGGAGCTTTGGCACCTCCACCATTGACATTCATAAACCGATATTGCATAGGTTCTTTCTTCCAGAATCAAGATGAATCACAATGACAGGTTCTCTATTTATTTCGAGCTCACAAAATCAATTTGTTGTTTTATAGTAAAGAAAACTATAGCACAAGTGGTAATTCCATTTCTTTATTAAACTACCACATTTTGTCTCTTAAACTGAATTAGGGGTTTCATGCATTGTCAACACAGGACAGTGAAGCCCTTTGTATATCTTAAAGTCAAAAGAGATGGTTTTCAAGCTTATTCCCATTAGGTTGCTAATATGGTTCAAACTTCATTTCCAGTGTTCACATCTGGGAATGATTGTGGTTTAGCTTGCACCAATTAAATGTGGGTTCCTGTACTAGGACTGACAGCAAGAATACCAATTAGTGCTTTAGTCTGATACTTTTTAGAGCAGTAGACGCTATTAAAGTAAGAACAGTTTATTTCCTATATTTCTACAAGCCAGTCATACCACACAGCAGTAGCCACAGTCAGCAACAGCAGCAGTTTGGCTCTGGGTACTAGCTGTACTCTGTTTTGCTCTTTTTTTACAAAGGGGCATTTCAGTGTTCCTTCCTAAGCCCATACTAGGATCATAGACTCATGTTTCTCATGGCCCCTTTTGTCATTTTCCAGAAAAATCCAACCATCTGAGATCATAAACCTCCTGAACAACCACAAAACAGGATCTAATGCTAAATTCTTATGTACCCAGTCCAACCCTGGTCAGCCAGTCAGTGGTCAGTGGAGACACTTATGTTGTGATAGGGAGATAAAAAAACTTTTTGGGTGCAGGTGCCTTCCTGGTTTAGCATCTCCATGCAAGCAAACAGGACCAACCGGTCATACTTCATTTAAGTAACATGAATACTGACAGTAGCACATATACCACAGTTTTCAATGTTAGCAAATGAGTCCCAGGTTAAATAATGCAGCAGAATAAAATCTAGAAATAGTAGCAATAAAAAGGGTTTCTAATGTTTTAAAATGCAAACAAAATAGAACTTGTTTCATGGTTCCAAAAAACTGGTGAAAGCTTTTGTCTTTGCCTCATGCTTTAATGGAGAAGCAACTTTGATCCCTTCAGACACTAAATGAATTACAGTCTCAAGGGTTCTTGTGCAACAAGCATTGTCATCATCTCCCAATTGTCTAAATCTCTCTCTCTCTCTTTTTTTTTTTTTTTTTTTTTTTTTTTTTTTTTTTGTGTGCCAGATGAAGTCAGCTTATACAGTGATCAAGCTGCTTTTCAGATAACCTGTACCTTGGGCTCTCTAGGTCCTCTTAGATCTGTTAGCAATGTCTGTACAGATGCCTTCAACCTCTTTCAAAATGTACAAGTGCCTTACAGCAGCTTGCATTCACAGGTATAGAAGAAAAAAAAAAAAAAAAGTAAAAAAGTAGATGAATTGGTGCTGGTACAGATTTATCTAAAAGCTTGAGAGGTATAGACCATCTGGAGTACAGCTGGTACTGGAACCTGGGTGAACTTAGTTTAAGTCCTCTACCTGAATTTACATCTTTCCATGCATTTTAGAGATAAAATATGCAATGTATTATTGAAATTTGCAGAATAAAAACTATCTACCTGCCATCCCTGGTGTTTAACTTACAGAAGTATCTCATTGTTGAATAAGGGAAATTCCTTCCCTTGGTAGGAACACAGGAAAGCTCCCAGATCCATAGTCCTCCCTATCCAAGCAAACCCACCTATCCCTGTTTCCTCTGCATCTTTTCTGTTTTCAAATCCAGTGTTAGTCTGTTTGAAGCAAGGAAGACAATTTAGCCTATTCTCGTAAGGGTTTCAGTTTTACAACCTGTTAATTGCAGCCATCCATCTCTAGCATCATTTGAGTGCATGCTGATGAAAACGTGACCATAAGCTCCACATCCTGCTTAGCTATGTGCTTCTTAACACGAATATCACTGAATTCACTTCAGCTCTTTTCCCACTCAAGGCATAGAGGATAAAGACAAACGAAGAAACAAACAAACAACAACAACAACAAAAAACTTAGAAATGTGCTTGTCATTAGCATGAATGTTCTCAGTAACTTTTTGAGAGGGACGTCAGTTGAGACTGGACGAGATCAAAGAGCTTTAGGAAGCTGAAAATGTAGCCTTAGCACCACAAGTTACAGTGTTGACCCTTGCAGGGATAAGAATATTGGCTCTTACTTCTCAGTGAGATGAAAGCTCCAGGACTGTTAAACTGGTCCCCAGCTGAAGTCACAAAGTATTCTCACACCATGAAACAGTAATTAACAAAAAGATGTGCACCTCACCACTGGAATACCCATCCACTATGATAAAAGGAGTACTAAAAGACAGGGATGATGCTTGCTGTGTTCTGACATGACAGTCCCTTTCACAGAAAGCTAGAAGCCTTGCTGGTAGTCTCTATGCTTTTTCTTATTGAAGTGTGGCAGCGTGGCAGTCAATGGCTTTGTCTAGTTCCTCTCTCTCTCTCTTCTTTTTTCCTTTTCTTTTGTGGTTGAATTACCTGTTTTTCAGCTTTAAAATTTCTGTCTGTGCTGTAAAATAGAAATGGTTTCCAAGTCCAGTGTTATAAGGCTTGATTCCCATTGCTAAGGTAGGTTTACAGGAGTTTATATGCTTTCTTGACACAACCATTAACAAGACAATTGTTTTAAATATAATACATATATTAAAATTATTTTTAGTGGATCTAACTAAGCAAACTGGGTCTGATCCTCTCAAGAAACCATTATGGTGATTTTAGTAGATACATCAGTAGAAAGAAATTCTTAAGAATTGCTGTGAAACCTGTCAAATCTCCGCCTGGTAAGAAAAATGGTCAAATGATCTTTTACACAGAAGGATTTTGTTCTGAACAGAAGGCAAAATATATTTACTAATTTTCATTTAGTCATTATATGGTACCTTTATTTGTTTCCTTTAGTCTCTATTTATAAACTTTGATAAATGTAATGTTCGGCAAATCACTGCACAAAGGTTTGTGAATTGCCAGTTGTTATATGCATCAATTTTAATAAAAAAATAATACTTTTTAATTATGGAAATACCTTGCCCTCACATAACATGAAAAGTGTCTGCTGATGCCTTTGGTTGGAGCTCAGAATTAGGCAATTATGGTGTGTCTACACTACTGTTTTAGTTTGAAAGCAAATGAACTAGGTGCCTTTTGAATGAAATTAAACACGCAGATAAATTTCAGGACTTCACCTACTGCATCCCAGTTGCAAAAGAGCATACAGTCAATAAGGTGAGACCAGAGGTTATCTAAACTAAAACAAAACAAGAAACAACATACCCCAAAACCTACTTCTCCCTCCCTCCCCAGCTGTAGGTCAGGTGCTCATTGCCAAGTGTTTTGCTGTAGAGAGCAGATTCTTTCTGCTGGCCCGCATTACTTGCTGATACAGATGTAGCCTGAGGAATTTTTTCAGCCTTGGTACGACTGAATTTCACAGCACGTGTCCCTTCCCCATGAGTGCTCATAAATGTATGTTTGTCTTGCGTGTGTTTTCAGAATCTTAACCTTGATCTGAATCCAAATTTAAAAATTTCTCATCCACGTGAAAAGATCTGAATATTCCAGATTTTTTGGATGTTCAAAGTAAAAGTTAGAATTCAACTGTGACATATCTATAAAAAGCACGTGATATGTTGCAAACTGAATGTATGCAGAAGAGAGATGGCAATGATATGAAATGTCTTCAAATTAATTTTCAAGAACTGTGTTTGTCTTAATAATTTGGATACTAAACTTCCCTATCATAGCTGATGATATATCACTGAAGATTTCTATCTTAAAATTGAATGGCCTCAGGGGGAAATAGATTTTTTTTTTCAAGGTAAGGATAAAAGCACTCTCCTAAGGCAGGTTTTATCTTTTTCATGGGTCATTATTCTCTTGTTCTGATGTTCAAAAACATCTTTCATCTGTGACTCAACAAGGCTTTCTAACCTCCCTTTTACAGTGGCAAACTTAATATACAGGTTGGTTATTTAGCAGAATGAGTCTGGATTCACACATTTCATATTTTCCATTTATGCTAGTCCTTTTTTTTAAAAAAAAAAAATCACGCAGATGGCTTAAAAGTAAAACAAAAAAAAATCTCATTTTACAGCAATTTTAATTCTTTATATTTCTTTAGCATTCATCTTGTCTTCTATGCTTGTTGTTTTTGTGTTAGTTGGTGTTCTTCAAGGGTCAACTTGTTACATACAAGCATTTTCTGATACGGCATACTTCTTACAGCTTGAGATGGTGAAGAATCTGTAAGATAACAATTTTGTAACTATACCTCTATTCCCAGCCTCTTCTATCATAAAGTAAAATCCAGTTAGCTGTCAGCTGTACTGCTAGACTTTTTGCACTCCATAGATTTTCTAGCAACGTCCAGCAGGTTTGTTTATCCTGCTTAATGGGCAGGATATCTGCCAGAAATCAACTCTAGGACCATTCTCACCTCCCATAGTAACATTAAGACTAAACCCGAGCCTTCCAGTAAAATCAGGGAAAGCTCTGGAAAATACTTGATTTCTTGTGAATGGTTATACTAGTGGGTTAACAAGTTACAAAGTAAACCTACACAGGATGTCCACTGGGCTTTATTTATGGCTGCTCCCATAGCTACTGCTCTAACTGATGAAGAGATGTATACATGGGGGTAAGTAGAAGACTCAAGTGCTCTTTGATTACAATGAATACCAGACACTGACCATAAAACATGAGAAAGATGGCTGTGAGTGACTAGTTGAAGTAATTGAAATACATCTATAGTAATAAATTCTTATGAAATTTTACTTTCCACAGTACAGTCATAATTATATATATTAATTTTTCCAGTACATTTTGGAGAAGGAAATTTCCCAAATTCCTTTCTGTAGCCCAATAGCTGCCACGATAGTCTCTGGTTCAGTGTGAGGGACAACTGAGCTCTCTAGGAGATTTTCAGAGTAACTGATTCTGTACTTTTTCAGACACAATTTATGTCTCATTTATGTCCTGGATAATTCGGCCTCCCACGATTAAGCGTCAGTGTGAGGCCACTTATGCCTTGCATGCTCACTAATGCTTTCCTTAATGTACACGCCAACTGAAAACAGAAAAGTGTTGCTAGATTGGCAGCTTCTACCTGGCTGACAGCTTGTGTAAAGTTAAGAGGATTTAAAGGGAAGAGGAGTTAAGAATTAAAATTTACATTATTCAAACAACATGTAGTCCACAGTCCTGAGTCTATTCTGCATGCTGCAGTCTGCTAGTTGTGCTGGCTTATGATTATTATTTTATTTTTTTCTGAACTATGTACCAATTGCCATCATTTAACCCAGAAAAAAAAGTGTCCAAAATGTAATTCATGAAAGCATTTTGTAATATACACTTGTTACTTCTTCTTTTTGGTGTGACAAGAAATCAGAGCGATGGGAAAGATTGTCTAAGCCTTGTAAATAATGAGCCTTCCTATTTTATGTTTACATGTAGGTAACATACGAAGATGACACCTTTACAGAGTATAAGTTCTATTAGGTAGTTCACTGCTGAAGATAGTATATAATCAGGTGCAATCAACTGCATTTATGAGGAAAGCAAACTGTCACAAAAACTTGAATGTATTCATTTTTAATTTAGTATCATAAACTTTTCATTGATCAGTTACTTTCTATACAGATATTAAAATAAACTGCAGTTTTAGCTGTTGTTTTTAGCACACAGTACATGAAATTACTAGAACAAAAAAAATTGTTACTTTACTGAGGAGAAAAGTTTCACCTGAATTTAGTGTTCATTTTACTGTTTTTCTTTTCCGTTTTGTATCAGCATGATATATTTTTAATGTCATTTTAATATCAAACTAACAGCTTTATAAACATAATATCAAAAAGTTTGGCCACCTTCTATGTCTTTTACAGATCATTACAGGGAACTTTAAAGGTAGTAACAGTAAACTTAGTGCATATTTTTCATGTTGCAAACTTTCTGAAATGTTTCCAATAAAATATTTTTACTTAGTTGAAGGATTATTTTTTCGTTTGGGAATTTGTGCTAGAAGGTCTATATTCAAGAAAAGTTATGGCATTAATAATGTCATGGTATTAGTAATGCCCTTTGCAAACAGTGGTACAGCATTGTGAAGGTCTTATGTTGTGTACAAAGTATAACAGTCCTGCAAATTTACTAGCTAGAATTATGTCTGTGTTCCTTCCATTGAGCTACAAGCTTAACATTACATTTTGTGTTTTATAATCTGAGAAAGATAGAAATGAAACATAAAGTGATTCTTAAGTCAGAAGAGAGAGGGGATTCAACTTTAATCTAAATTTAGTTTGAGGAAGTTTAAGTACGATGGGTTGAATATTTCTGGCAAATGATTAACTCATTAATGAACTAGTCAATATAAAATTATAAGTCCTGCACTTCCCTTCAAAGAGTGTCATTCAGAGCAGAAACTTTGTAGTATATGACCTATTATTTTATGCTGTCAATCAAAGGATTTTATTTTTTATAAAGTCCAATCAAGACTTCCTGCTACACAGAGAAGCAATTAGCTGGGGGAGATGTATTAAATCATACTATCTGCCTGTCTATTCCCTGTTGTCCAACTTGCATTGTTATGTTTGCTAAAAATAATGCAATTTATTTTAAATGTGTATGAATTAACCCTTTTTGTATAATACTACATACAAAAGTACCTGAGAGAAGCTAAGAAGCAAGCCTTCAAGAAGAGGAATTTTCCACATTGATATTCAAAGCAATGATATGATTTATGGTTTTAAGTGAATGTCTCAGGACTTAGGACCATCTTCTCTCCTCACAAAGTCTAGATGGAGTTTCTTCCATTCACCTGGCACTTGCAGATGTGAGAGAAACAGTCTTCATAGAGGTCTTCAGAAAGTTCAATCTCAGAGAAGAGAAAACATGTACCAGTATATATCAGCATTGCTCCTATGCTTGCAGTTTGCACTAATCCTGAATTATCAATTGGTAAACACAATCGGGACTGTGACAACTTTACAGAACTTGAATTTTTCTGGAAGGAAGGTAATAGGATGGCCTCGATTTGTTACAGAGGATCATTTTCCTGAATTCCACTCAACTTCATTTGGTTATGCAAAAATAATTATTTTGCCTTCATCATTCTCAAACAGTAAGTAGCAGATTCTATATCTTGATTATAGTACCTTAACATCAGATTAGGTCTTTCTATATGAGAAGGGTTTTTTTTTTAATGCTGTTATGTCTGTGTTTTAGGATGAAAGTTTCAGAGTCTTTACAGTGTCAAATTAGCACAATTCTGAAGGCATTATACTTCATCAGTGTGGGTCACTTTATCAGTCACTAAATATGATATTTTTTTTGAGGGGGGTGGTGGTCCTTTGGAAACCCAGGAGTTGGACTTGATGATCCTTGTGGGTCCCTTCCAACTCAGATATTCTATGATTCTATGATTCTGCTAAGTGAAGGGTTTTCTGCCTTTTCATTACATTTATTTGAGTATGTGGTACTTTCAGCAATACATCTATTTTTCCTTCTATTTTGAAGCGTTGCTTAGCACCCACAGTATTTTAAATACTAAACAAGTACAGTGAAGTATAACTCTGAAAACATTGAAAAGGTGAACTCAAGTCAATTATAGATATATTCCATATCATCATAAAATAGCAAGTAGTTTCAGATTGCTGGAATTTAAACGCTAAGTGGGCTGTGCGATTTAGGCCCAGTGGTGCACTGGCTTTTTTCACCCACCCCATGTGGAGCAATAGTTCTTTCACTGCCACTCAGAAGACAGAATTCATACAAATAGATTGCAATATCAGATTAGGGTACTGATTTGCTACATTATTTTAATAGAGTCATTATTTTTCCCTTCATATTTCCCCTTGCTGTGACCTGCTGTAAGGGTCTCTAAGCCCAAAAGCTTATTTAGTTTTTCTTTCTTTATCAACTAGTTAAATAAAAGATGTCAAGTCTTCTTGCAAATCTTGCTTCCTATTTCTTAGGCCATCGTGGTTCAAAAGATTGTGAATATTACATCTGTATTGTTATTTTTTTTTTTTTTGCGTAATTTTGAAATGCATTAATATTTCAGCTTTTGCTCCCTATGTAATAAATAATATTTTTTCTGTTGCTTTCATCATATTTGAGTCATTTGATCTGAGACTGGGGGATAAAAATTGTATTTTTATCCTTCCTACAGATTTCCTTTCCATATCTGCTGCCTTAGAGACTTGGTCTTTGTCCTTGGGTTGTGAGAGGGTTACAACAACAATACAGGGAGGTTTGGTGGGTTTATTTTTCTGTCTTCTAGGAACTTCATGTGCATTATGCATTTTTTTTCATGTTTAGAAGGTCACCTTTAATGTCTCTTTACGCTATCCATGGGAAAAGATTTTTCTGATAAAGTTGCTGTGTCCCCTGCACTTTTACATTGGTCCTATTGCTTTGAAGAGGTGTGTTGTGCTATCGGCACTCTGGAGAGCTTTTCTGAGTATTTTATTCATTCTGCAGTTTAATGAGACAAAAATGTTCCCCATATCTTCTCAGCTGATATTGAAATGCAGCACTATTAAGATAAACCCTACCTGGAAAGCCAGCATTTTGATTCTTGTTGATCATTCCTTTGAGTTTAAAATACGTTTTCTTGAGCATTTGCCTTGTGTGAATCTCTTGCTGAGTGACATCAGGTAGTCTATCTGCTTAATCTAAATAGGCAGCACTTAGGCAAACTTATTGATTCCACTCTACAGGCACAAGGATTCATGGGCAAGGAGGTTGCTCCTCAGATAACAGGAAGAGTTTTAACTGGATTTTCGGTAGTGGAGCTTGAAGAACTGTTTTTTCAGTTCATCTTCCACTGGAAAAACAAAACCAAAAACCCTAGTGGTTAACATGAAATGAAAATATTTCAATATCATTTTCGGGACAAAATGCCAGAAGAAATTTGCTTTTTTAAATTCAAATCCAACTTCAAGTTAAAATTATTCTCTTGTCTAGTATTTCTTCAAATTAAAGATTTCTAAATTAAAATGCATTGTACTTCAGAAAAAGTAATATGACTTCTCTAGTGGGCTGTGTATTTTTTCAGTTGAGAATACTTCCTTTGGCATTGATGTTACTATCAAAAAATGTTGTCAGAAAGATGTCAAGCAGAAATCTGTCAGAACCAGATGATTTCAGGGTTACTGAAACACAGTCATCTCTTCCCTTTTCATGATTTAGCTCAGTATTCCCCCATGGCTTTACAGTCAGCCCACAGCTGGTAGCACCAACGAATATATTGTTATTCACTCAGGGTTTGCTGATTTAGCCTTGTGAAATTCAACTTGAGAAGTCAGAAAGAATATGAAAGCAAAACAGTTTGGATGAAAAAAAGTTTCAATTTCCTCTGTTATGAATTCATTTGTCCAAGTTGGACAAAAACCTCCCTCTGCAAAGAAGCAGTTCTTAATACTGGGTTTCATCACTTCTGGATCTTCTCCCTTTGCACTCATGGAAGTAGATAGTTCATAATCTGCAATATATGTATGCTTACAGTATTTTTCTTTGGAGTATGGATTGCAGGCATTAATTTGGATCAACAACTAAGGCAATATCTCTGGAATCATTAATAACAGGTATTCTCAGAAGAAATGTTTCCTGAGGCATAAAACAAATACATGAAGAAAATGGAAGTGACATTGACATAAACAATTATACCTTAGATTTGTGTTGCATTAGTTACCTAAGGCAAAATCTAAAAACTTACAGAAATAGCTTGAATTCTGTGGACCTAGCCCATCTGCTGTCCATGAAATGTAGTCTGCTATAAAGCATTAATCACCCTACGTCTGGGAACTGTTTGGTGATATTCTTATCCTGGTCTCTCTCACTGACTAAGAAAGACAGTAGACAATGAGAAAAAGTAGAAAAAGGCAGGACAGGCTCTGCTTAAGCAGTCTAAGCTGCCAGAAGAGATGCTCCTTAAAACATGGTTTGACTGACTGACAGTTGATAAGGGGTTTTCAAGGTTGCAAGTTTTCATATATACCTATTTCCCTTTGTATTTCCAGCTGTAACTGAGCAAACTACTTTGGAGCTCCTCATTCTCTTAGGTTATTAATTTCATTATTAATTTCTCATAGGTTATTAATTTCCATACTCTAATATTATGCAGTATTCTGTGTTGGAGAAGTTTTAGAGTGACAATGGAGTTTTGATTTTGTGTTAATGAATAAAATTATTAATCTATTTAAGTGGATATTATGAAAATGTTAGAGACAACAAGTTGTACATAAAGGAAACCTTTAATGTCAACATAATATTTAAATCTAACAGCTATTTTATTTGAATATTAAGTCTGCAGAGTCCTTGCTCTGAAAAATCTCTACTGGATGATTACTGCTTCACTAAGGGAAGAGTATGTTATTGAAAATTCAAGTTAAAAAACAGATTTTCACCTTTTAGAACTGCATTACATAAGAATGAAAAGGTGGAGGGGGAAGCACGGAGTAATAATGTACTAGACTGTGTGAAGTAAAACCAGTAAACAGAAATTATGAGACCAGGAGATAAAAAGTGATAGAAGAGAAGGTGGGACAGAAAGCTATAAACAGTACTAAAATGTCTGTAGAGGAATCTTTTGCAATTAAATGTGAATGTAATAATTGCAAATACAAACTATTAAAAAAATCAAAATTATTTTCTAGATATGTAGACAAATGCTTCTTTTTTTTTTTCTTTCTGTTCCTCCAAAATGTATTCTGCTATCTTTCTTGATGTTTCAGCGTAGACATCACCAACCTAATGATGCTGAGAACAGTTAGAAATGTATTTTCTTGAGGGAATTCCAAGCTTATTTCTGTGTAGGTTGACATTTATATGTGGTTCACTCACCACAGTGGAAAATTAGGTTTGGATCACCAGGAGGTATCACCCAAAATAGAACAATTTTTGCTTCAAGATGTGCTGCGGAAGGATCAATGCAAGTCCTTCTTGAAAGCCCCTCATTAATTATAGGTCAACTGAAAGCTCTGTAATTCCTAGTTCTAAAGTAACATTTTGCATTCCTATTCTGTGTTTGGAAAACACCAAGTAAAATGTGACTTCTATCCTGACTTATCATAGATAAATCTTTCACAGGATCCTTATTCAGCTTGCTTTTTTCTAAGACGTAAGATCTCTACGGACTGACTAAGGGTCAGAATCATAGAAGCATGGAATGGTTTGGGTGGGAAGGGACCTTAAAGATCGTCTCATTCCAACCCCCTTCCATGGGCAAGGACACCTCCCACTAGACCAGGTTGCTCAAAGCCCCATCCAACCTGGTCTTGAACACATCCACAACTTCTCTGGGCAACCTCTTCCAGTGCCTCACCACTATCTGAGTAAAGAATTTTTTACATATATCTAATCGAAATCTACATTTTTTTTAGTTTAAAGCCATTACTCCTTGTCCTATCACTACACTCCCTGATATATAGTCCCTCCCCGTAAGTCTCTCTCTTATGAGAACTGAGAATGAGGAAGTACTTGTGCGTATGTGAGACCTATTGGGCTAATATTTAACAATCCTGTTATTTTGCCAGAAAAGACTAGAGCAAACATGACATCTAAACACAGACTTAGATTGAAAATTACATTAAAGAGAAGAAATAGGTATCGGTTTTCATCAGTAGCATCATCATCCCTGTTTCTGTTTACAAAGACGCTTTGGAGAAGCTTGGTCATGAACTCTTTGTGATTGTCAAATTGACCGTAAATTACTATATGAAGACTGTGTATGAGCATTATCTGTACAAATGCATTCTAAGTGTTGAATACACTTAACACTTGATTTAATAGTGTTCTTTCTGGAGTTTTTACTTTGTGCCAATAAACCAGACTTATTTAGAGCTGTTGGCTCTGGTCCACCATTTCCTTGTTAAATGTTTAGAATTTTTGTAAGTGTTGTGACCCTTTTGCCAATGCAAGTGATCCTAATTCTGGCAATTTACACTTGTCACTTTCCTTTAAACTCCATTACTGCACACTGAAGTTCTACACAAAAAGGCTTAGAGACCATTTAAAAAATAACAAATCGGAGATAGAGAGATTTTGCCCCTTATGCCACAATTGTCTATTTTATTAATTATTGGGATTTTGGTTTTGTGTTGCAGAATTGTGACCTGACCCAGCAGAGTATCGTTCATATTGTTCAGAGTCCACAGAAGAGCAGTCAGAAGAACGATGAGGCAGAAAATAAGCATGCTGGAGGCATTCTAAAAACCTTGGAAAGAGAATCTGAAAGTCTAACTCGCATAGATCTCAGTTCCAGCATCCTCCCTTCACTGTCTGCAGGGTTGGCTGTTATTCTGGATACTACAAAACCCAGCATTTCTCTTCCTTCTGAAAAATCAGGTAATTCAGCAGTTTGGTACATTTCAATACACAGACCCAAATTTGTAAGTTTCTTAGTGTGAACACTTGTATACTACAGAGGAAAAAACATAACGTATGGTTTCTTTTAGCTTTTTTTTCCTTTTTTTTTTTTTTTTTTAAAAAAAAAGCAACTATATTAAGAGGTGATAAGCATCTGGCGCTTCTTCTAGCAAAATAATTTTGCTTAGTGGATAAACTCAGTGATTTCTTGTGTTGGTCCTATCTCTAACTTGTAATATGCTAATATTTTTACAAATAAGCTGGAAGAAAAAAGAAACCACACACACACACACAAACAAAAACAAAGAGGTCTATGAGCAAGCAAAAAATAGTCCCTCTAAAATTTCCATAACAGAAGTTTCCATAACTAGAATGTTGGGCAACTTTTACATTGGAAATGTGTTGAATTCCCAATCTGTTGTAATGTCTTCATACCCGTACACTTTATAAAAATATTTCTATACAATGGGATTCCTATTCATAAAAACATAGCTGGTACAAAATATGATGATGATTCATACTGTGGATTTGAGTAGTTCTTCGCCCACCAAATTATTATTGATCATATTTTTTCTTCATCGTGAGCAATCATCTGAGGCGCAAGTTAAGTGTGGCAAATGGATTGTGCTGTAATATTTAAAATGGTTTTGGAGAGATGTGTCCCAGTCAGAAGGAAATATAAGAATATCTTAGCTACTACTTTGATCTTCTCAGAGTAACCCCCTCCTACACACACAGTCTGACTAACACTGAAAACTGTGTTGTCCCCAATGAAGAAACATCATTCTGTGGAATACCAGGCTCTGAGTAGTGATTTGTGGTAATAGTCCATCAAAGATGTCTTTTTGGAAAGAACAATATACAAAATACCCCTTATACGTGATGTGGAAGATAATACCAAACATATAGGTCCAGAGAAGGGAAGATAATCTGTAAATATGACACAGAGATATCCCTGTGACTAAACTGAACACAAAAATAGTCATGCTTAACATAACAGCTGCTAAAACTATTAAAATAATTTTTAGAGATTTTTTAAGTAACTCATGCAGAAAATATACAATTCATGGGAGGGTCAGAGAAATGCTCCACAACTGACTTGATCAACCTTTCACTGCCAAGTAATGATGAATGAGTGCAGTTTACGAACAAATTAGTGCCCAGCTTAATGATCCATATCTCACATTCTGCATGAATAATGAGGTAAAAGGGGTGCATTCCAATTTAAATCTGGTAAGCTGGGGACAGAGTTTCAGGCTGGGCCTACCATCTAAGTCAAGGCAAACGTGTGAGCTTCTTAATGCTACTTATTTATTTTTTCACTAAAGTACATGATTTTTACGTGGACTTAATGGTTGTGTTTGACTTTACAGAATATTTTATATATCTGTAAGGCATTTTAAAATTTGCTAATGTAGTGCATTTTTCCCGGACTTTACAAATTCTGTGAAGAGAAGTACCAACTGATAGGCATCTTCTGTTGCAGCAAACGTTTTCATAGCAGAATGACAGCTGTGAGAAAAAAAAATAAATTTTGAGAGTATATGTGGACTAGTTTTATCTCTGATTAAGTTAAACAGATTTTTTTGTCATACTGGAAAAAAAAAGAAAAAAAAAAAAAAGAGCCACCTATAACGACTGACAGTTCTGCCTGGAAGGATATTAGTAACAAGTATTTTTTAAAGGCCTGTTATCTTCTCCTTGGCTTGTTATGACTCTCACAATGAATACTTGACCTTGCCTCTGCTCTGCTCTACCACTTTTGTTCAATATGGAGGATTTTTATGGTTTTGTTGTTACCAGGACTTGGCGTGGGTTAGTTTGTAGTCATAAAATTCATTGAAGTAAGGACTAGTCTAGGTTTAAAATGATCCATCAAGAAAAAAAAAAAGAAAGAAAAGATAAATCATGAGTTTTTCAGTCAACTTTACTGTGTAGCAAGTATTTGTCTTGACACAACTGTGATGAGTAACAGTAGTGGAAATGAGTGGCTGAGGGCTGCATATGCCACCACTGCCACTTTCAATGATACTTATAAAGCTGTTCTTTTAGAAGGTGGATGGCTGTTGTGGTGATTTACCTAAAATAGAAACCTATCCAGTAAAACCAAGCATTATCTTTTTCTGTGTGTGAGAGATCACACACAATGAATGGAAGGCAAATTTAAACCTACAGTTTAGAGGCAGAGGATTGATTAATTGATTATTATTTAGTCTAACAAGCTACACAACTATTATTTAATTGTAGCAGTAACTGGTAAGAGGCCACATCTATTTCAGAAGTCTAAGGTATTTCTGTTTGTTACCATAGGATGCTGACACTATAACCCTTGCCCTGCTTTTGTTTTATTTTGCCCACCTTTGAACTATAAGGACAAAATTTTGTGCATAACTTTTGCATAATAAAAGCTTCTCTTAGAAGCTTTTTTTCAGCTCTTGAGTGAAAAAATAGTATTTTTAAAGTATTTGAATTGAATACATGGAGTTCAAATTGTAGAATTGTATCAGAGAATCCAGGAGAGAGAACTCTTGTTATATTGTACTGCTATTATGTAAGTACACTTATGTAGTATAGGCACTTATGTACTATAAACTGCTGCATTTGATCAGACAAAAGCCCTTATAGCCTAGCATCCTGTCTCAGATAAGGGTCATTATCTGAGAACACAACAGGACATCCTCTTCCCTGCTCACCCCTCACCTTAGTGGTGAGTAATGAAAGCAATCCTTGATTTGCCTGGAGAACCATCTTATAAATATTGTGTTATTAATGTACAAAACACGTTTGTCCATGAGAAATTCAGAAGTTTGACAGTCCTTAACAGGCTGAAAAAAATATAAAAATTGATATAAATAATCTCTGGATCAAGGATTTCCATGCTTCCTCTCTTTTCAGACAAATGTAATTGCAATGCATTTTTTTTCTGTCTGATGAATAACACCTTGCATGATTTCTAACGAGCATGTGAAAAAATCTCAGCACAGGACTTTCATCCTACTTCACCCTCATCTAATTTAGAATCTGCCCAATATCTCAGACACAGTGCTTTGATAAACAAGATATAAGCAAAAAAAACAATGATCCATAATAGTTGCATATCTGTAAATAAATGAACAAGGTGGCCTGGGAAACACTGAATCTGAAAAACATAAGGGTTCCTATGGCCCATCAGCTGAATATAGGCATGCATCATGATCGTGGGTCCAAGAAACAAATGTGATGTTTGGGTGTATAAACAGGAAACTCTGGGTGGAGTGGGAAGTATGCTTTACCTCTACTTCTGGCACTTGAATTGCTACAACTGGAATGCAATGCACCATTTTGATGTCTAAACTTCAGGAAAGCTGCTGAAAAAAACCTGTTAAATGGTTCAAGTGAAGAGTCACAAGAAAAATACAAAAGGGCAGGTCATGATTGGCTCATACATGGTATAATCATGTGATGTCCATGGGAGTGAAAATATGATAACAGGGGAATCTTTGATCTTATAAGACATTTCGGGGTTTAAGCTTTCACTGTAACTGAAAGCCGTTGAATATAAATAACACACATGTATTTTAAGTTGCCAGGAAATTAACCACTGATGTAAATTATCCTGGCTGATAGTGAATTCTCCATATTTGACCATTTAAAAATAAATACAGGCTTTTATTTATTTATTTATTTATGTCAAGCAAATTCATAACCTCAAAAAAACAAAAACAAAAACAAAACAAGTTAGTCTGACAACATTTGTTTTCTGTAAGCTTATACTGATGTTGTTACCTACTTAATTCCTGGGTTAATCCATTATAAATGGTTTTATTATTTTGTCTGGATCTATTAAATGTACTTGTCATTATTCAGCTCTTTCTCTTTACAACTTTTAAATAACACTTATCTGGTCAGTTCCCTAGCATGTGCTGCTGTTCTTTAGCTAGCCTTTTAAAAATACTTGCATGCAATTCTTCTCTGTCCCCTTATGTTTCCTTTTTTCACAGAAGAGTAAATAAGCTACTGGTATATATTGACTTAGGTGGGCCAAGCTGTAAATTCTAGCAAAAAGAGCAATTGATTCTCTTCCACCTAGTTAACAAAATGCTTTGCCAAAACTTAACACTGGTTAAAACCTGCTGTCCTTGCATATAATACAAATACAAGTTAGGGCAGGTAAAAGGGTCATTAGCAAAACCTCAGTGTTGTTAGTGTTTAAAAACATGAAGTGATAAACTCTTTTCAGGTCTATGTAAAATCCGTTTTGTGAAAGACACAGGCAGAAACTTTTAGAAGGAAAATACAGAACTTAGGGTTTGGTAGTAAGAACTGTGCATACTTCCAAGAAAAACTCTGATGAAATAAAAAAATAAATAAATAATTAACTGAGGGTATTGCCGACAGTGTATGAACGCTTTTTAAATAGTATTCTGTTGATAGTACATTGACATTTCTGTGCTCTGTAATTGATATTATTTTTTATTATGATTCTCTTAATCAAAAAGCCTAAGAGGGTAAGATTTTTTGTGTCGGGTTTGTTTGAAGTAAATGAGTAAACGAGCTCCTGAAGTATTTTAAAATTACTTAACATTTTTTCTAAAACTTACGCTGTCAAATTAATTCCAGATCAGGGAACAGGATGATGTACATCTCCACCTCCCCATTTTAATGTGGCTTTAGACTGAATACCCCTATAATGAAAAGTACAGTTGCAGCTTTTGCTTATCCTCTTTTTGAGAATGCCATCAAAATGTGAGCGCTGATCCATCCAAAATGGCCTCCAGCACCACAAGACCATCTGTATTGATACTCTCAGACATGGAGCTCTGTAAGTGTTTAGCAACTGAACTAGTGTTGTGGTTTAGCCCGGCTGGCAGTCAAACACCACACAGCCGTTCGCTCACCCTCCCCCCTCCCTCTCCGGGATGGGGGAGAGAAACGGGAAAGTGAAGCCTGTGAGTTGAGATAAAGACAGTTTATTAAGACAGGGAAAAGAATAACAACAATAATAATAATAATAATAGTATTAATAGTAATAATGTGTACGAAATAAGTGATGCACAATGCAATTGCTCACCACCCGTTGACCGATGCCCAGCCTATCCCCGAGCAGCCGGCCACACCTCCACCCCGGCTAGCCACCCCTATATATTGTTCAGCATGACATCAGATGGTATGGAATACCCCTTTGGCCAGTTTGGGTCAGCTGTCCTGGGTCTGTCCCCTCCCAGCTTCTGCTGCATCCCTAGCCTGCTCGCTAGCAGGACAGAGAGAGGCTGAAAAGTCCTTGGCTTGGTGTAAGCACTGCTCTACAACAATTAAAACATCAGCATGTTATCAGCGCTTTTCTCATCCTAATCCAAAACATAGCACCCTGCCAGCTACTAGGAGGAAAATTAACTCTGTCCTAACTGAAACCAGGACAACTAGACAAAACTAAGACAAGTGCAACAATGAGCCTACTTTCCCATGACCTAATTTTGCTTTGCTGCATCATGAAACTAAATGTCTACAAATTTACTCTTCCCTTAGAAAAAAAGAAAAGTATTCCTCAAATTTCTCTGCTTTCATTTAGCTGCATTTTTAAGTGGGAAATTAATCAGTGTAAAGATTTTTTCCCATGGCATCTTTGTACAAATCATTCATGGATTAATTATAAAATAAACTAATGAATTAAATGTACTTTAGATCCTTTGTATTGTAAATCAATAATTTGAGGAGGGGACTGTTTAATTTGCATTGTGTAATTAGGTCCTTTTTTTTCAGAGTTATCCAAATCTTATTCTAAAAACAAGTGATCAGAGTACTTACACCAACCTTTCTTAAATGTCTTGAAATATTAATACACCATTTAAACGTGGTGACATTGTTCCTAGAGTAGTTCTTTAGACAGACATTCATTTGAATAAGATTCATATTGCTGTACAAGAAGGAGTAATAAATTATTTCGTATGCAACCAATGTATTGTTTCAGTAGACACTTTTAAGTAACTATTTAGGTTACTATGGTATTTTCAGATTTGGTACACTGAGAGTTTACTTTTGTATTAGGATTAAACCACTTTTGATGGAAATGAAAATGCATTATGCTGCATATTGTGATTTAGTCTACATTTGATTCAGAGTTTTTAAAATGCATTGTTTTACAAACTTTTAAATATGAAATGCAAAATCAATTTGAGGATCAATCTATATCCTGAAAAGGAAAGGAACTAATTTACTTATTTAGAAAAGCAGAACAAAGTACCAACTCAGCAATAATGTACTAGTCCTGATTTTGACAAATACTTTCTGGGAAGCATGGCTGCATTTGTCTTCATTACACACTGGGTGGATATACTGTATGTACAATTCAGTTGAAACTGAGCAGTAGTCACTGTGATGGAGTATTTAGAAGACTGATAAATAAGGCATATTTTAAACTTTAAAAGAAAACTTTACAGAGTTCATGCATTAACTGCTCATTTTGGTTATCTCCAGCACATTGTTAATAATTAGCACCATGGATTCATTATATATACAAAACAATCTCTTAGAACATATATCCTAAATTTTCTGTCAGTATACAATACCATGGAGCTGATGCTTATGTGCCTTGTAATCACCGAAATTGAGATGATCAGGCCTGAAATCTCTTTGTCAAGAGATTCTGGAACAGAACTAGAATTGTTTTCCTTCCTCTCCATCTTTCTTGCACATGCTTGATGTTTTTATACAATTTGTTCACTTAACAAAAGGGACATCCCTTACTGCTTACCCTTCCTGGGTATTCCATACCTGCAAGGTGTTCTGCCCTTTTGCAGTATCGTGTGCTTCTTTGTTTTGTTTTGCAACCTTTTGTCCCTTGGATGCCTCCTGTGCGCAACTATACACATCTTTATCCCTTTGGTGATCACACTGATATCATATATTTAACACAAAATGCTTATGCATTGTGCCTGAATGTGTCATCACGATGTTACAATATGCTTTTCAGAGGTAACTATATTTTGAGTATGTGCATCTGAAGTAGGAAAATCCAGGTGTGTACTAAGAGAAGAGTATGACCATAAACTCTTCATATACTCTTTTTATATAGTGCAGTGAGATTACATTTCATTTTAAATCAATCTCACTAAATATTTGCTCTGTACTGAATGAGAACTTCTTTGAAGTTTTTAATGAGTTTCCAAACTGATTGGCAAATGTTGCATTGCAGAAGTTCTCAAACTGTGATCCATGTTTGAAGCTCTGAAATCCAGAATAGTATTTATTGGTGACCAATGGAGATAATGGTCATGGTGATCTAGCTACACTTACTCATTTTCAGCTGCTAATATATACTAAAATCCTATCTGTATGTATGTTAAATTTCGCCTCTTGATTAGCTGCTGTATTTTACTGGTGGATACTATATTACTATGTTTGGAGGTAAGGGCATATAAGTCCATAAGAAAGTGCTTCCAGGTAAAAGTTATTCATAGCATCATAATGTTTCTGAAACAATACTCTATTTTTGATGCACAGCATAGAAGAGGTTTTGTGGATACAAGTCACATCTCAGGCAGAAAAGAGCTGTTCTACGAGATCAAACCAATTGTCTATCTCAATCTAGTTCTCCTTTTTCAATACTTACCTGTTTTGTATCCAAAAGAAAGCAAGTGTCCATATTATATAATGTTATATTTAGAGGAGAATTTCTTTTTGCGAGTAATCACCCGTCTGATTATCCTTCATGTCTACTGTCTGGGTAAGTTGACAAGAACAATAATGGCGTTCCTTAATTTGACCTTCTTTGAAACAGCACTTCCTAAACAATCTCGAATGTCAATTCATGGGTTATAATTGGAGAACAGAAGGAGAGTTTTCACCCCACCAATTAACTGTTCCTAATTCTGTCAAAACTTCTTTTAAAATAGCTAAGCTTAAGAAAAGTATTCTGGTTATTCTGCTTCCAGTAGCGTTATAAAAAAATTGTCATTACAACGTCCTTGGAAGTTTGTTCGTATGTGTATTGCATCTCCTGATAGGGTTATTAACCCTTGACAGCTCACTGCTGCAATACTTCCAAGTTCTCCATATAAAAATTGATATCCCCTCTTCACCTTCGAGCAACAGCCAAAAGTGAATTTATAAGACATTAGCATAATGGAACCTTTTCAATAAAATGATAAATTGAGTCCATTTCAGAAAACAGAACACACAGTTGATAATTTATTGCTGTCAGTGCCATGTTGGAGACCTCATTCGTATCATATGCTTTTAACACTGATGAGAACAGTGCCATTTTCCCACACCTTGCATGTCTGTGAAATTCATTTGAGAGGAGAAATGTTCTTTTCTAATGGAGCCAAAAGCACTTCTGGGAATGCTCATCCTTACATGACATAATTATCTCTCATGAACGTGTCTAATTACTTTATTGTTTTTAAAGGCCCTTTCATGTTAATTGAAGCTGATAACATTTTCTAACTCCCCTGTGTCTCAGGGGTAGGGTGGGAACACTGCTGTGTCCTTGGAATGTATTTTTTTTTTTTTTTTATGGGTGACAGCATAGATGGACTTTCTTCTGCAAATGCAGAATTTGCATCTTTATGCCATCAGCTGGAGGTGACATTTGTGGGTCGAAAATGTTCTGTGTTTATTAAACAAAACTATTCATGTTGTGTTTTCCAAAACAATTGCTGGCATGAATTAATTACTGATGCTACAGAGAAAAATAGGAAAATAGCACTTCAAAAGCACCTTTCCTATGTGGAAACACCGCAATAGAGATGCATTGTGATTATTTTTTAACAGAAAGAGTCCAATTATGAGGCACACATGAAAAAATGCTTTGTTTAAATGTGATTAAAAACCAGTAGTTTCCACTACTGTGAGGCTTAGTGTTTGCACATGGTTTCTATGACAAACTCTTTCTGCTCAACATGACATGAGACATATTCTTCTCTCAAATCACATGCTTGAGTTTCATTAATGTCATTGGGAGTTCTGTGCACACAGCAAGAAAAGAGGGAGAACAGGCCTATTAGAACAGCTTGATCTACAGAAATTAATTACATGGAACAGATAGTTTAATAAATTCTATTGATACTAGAAGATTAAAAATAGCCATACAAAACTTACCATGTTCTCTCTTTATAAAGAAAAATAGCTTCAATGGTACTAAATTCAAACTTCTGTGAAAGAAAAAGATCATTGCATTTGGCAGAAGACAATTCTCTCTCTCTCTCTTTTCTTTAAAAAGAAAATAATGGTTGTGGCAGGATAATGGGCAGTTCATTCAAAAGATTTAATTCTTATTCACAGAAAAGCAGAATAAAACTCAGTGCAGTCTCTTGCATTGCTTTGCCAAAAAGTCTTTACAATTTTGCCCTCAGCTTTTTTAAAGTGAAGGTTTCACATTTCCATTGCTTTCTGGGTGATTGTTGTTGGAGATGCTAAGGCTTGCATGTCCATGCAGGCTCCTTTTCAGAGCCAGAGACTGCCAAATCTGAATACAAGAGGATTTCAGTTGTTTTCTTCATCTTTTGTTTTGTCAAGGTTTTATTTTCTTTCTTTTTTTTTCTTTGTTGTTTGTTTGTTGTTGTGTTTTTTTTGTTTGTTTGTTTGAGAATACCTGATCACAACACCTGAGATTCTATCAGTTTTATGTAGATTTCCAAAAATTCCTCAGTGTAGTTTTTTTTCCCTACTCCGAGCTATGTTGAACCCTGTGATTAAACCTTGCTTGTGCTTATGCATTCTTCTTGTGAGTGTACTGCCTGCATTATGCCTACCAGCTAAGCTTATTACCCCTGTGAAACAGAATGGAGATCCACCCTTGCAAACAACCGTTGTCTTATCTAGTTATTAAATATTTTCTACATGTTTCTGTATGTTGATATTCTATGGCACCTACTAACATTGGTTAGACTTTAATTTTAAGAGAAAACTGGATTGAGGTGGGAGCATTTGTGATCATATTATCAAACTGAGGAAAAAAAAATGAAGAAATGTTGTCTTCCTTCATTTGCCTTCCACTTATTAGACAGAATGATACAGTGGCCTGCATGTGAAACTGTCTGGAGTATTTCTGAACTGGATTATATCTGCTGTAGCATCATTTTTTGAGAAATACTGTGTCAGAATCACAGTTTCTTTAATGAGGTATAAAGGGTCTGGAAGCTGATATTTAATGTTTAACCTTAATATTCTAAACTAGCATTTTTGAATGCTAGTTCAAAAAAGCATTAATTTTTGTTTTCACTGATACACCTGAAACTGTATCCTATAAGCTTGTCTGTACTGTTGACATCTATGTGGGTATTCAGTGTGAGGTCTTTGACCTTGAGAACATGTCAGATTCTGATTTAGCAGTTATATCCAACTGCTTCTGTAACTGGTATTTGCAGCTGAATGCTTCAGATTTACTGTTGGCAGTCCCTCTACCTGCAATGCTTTCTGCATTTCTGGAGTAGATTACCTGTAACTAAACTTCCACTTTATATGCAAGCCCATATGGTCCACAGATTTGTAAATATATATATATATATATATGAATATATATATTTTGTATATTCTTATATTTTAGCTACCCTCCCACTCAGCAAAACAAAGATTAAGAAATCAAAAGTGGCAGCTGCATCCTGGAGCAAAGTGTCCCAAGGAACTCCAAGAGCCAAAATATTTGCTGAGCACTAGTGTTCTCTGTCCAAGCTTCTATGATGCCCTACTGGTGCAACAGTCAGTTTTATGGCTCTTGCCATTTACCTGTCAAAAGACAGGGAGAACAAAAAAGGAAGAAACTTACGGTTGTGGGGATGAGGGCTTGGAGTGTAGAGTGGGGTGGGGGCAACAGCAGGATATCATAGTGTTGAGTCTGTTCACTATGTATTATGTTCACTGGTGTTCAGCTTCACGTAACACTGCACCACTTATCAAGGATTTTATGATAAAGCTCTCTGTCCTGGTTTCCAGTGCTGGCTGACATTATTTTATTGTGTATTTGGTATGAAAATGGTTTAGCCAAAATTTAAACACAGATCACAGAATCACAGAACCACAGAATGGTTGAGGTTGGAAGGGACCTCTGGAGATCATCTGGTCCAAACCTCCTGCCAAGCAGGGTCACCTGGCACATGTTGCACAGGAGATCAGAAGTTTACTTGACCATCCAAAGTATCTGAAGCTCTGATTCCTCTTTTACTTCACCATTCTTCTTTCTTTAGCTTTGCCACACAACAACAACAACAAATACCCAGTATATATAACTGGAAGAAAACTGCACCTGGCAACCAACAATCAGTTGGTTTCTGGTTCAAATCTACACCACTTGGCATCAGAATTTTTATCTACTGTAACCATTCTCAGCCTTCACAAATTTTTTTTTGAAGTAGCTGAAGCAAACATTGATAAAATCAGAACTGTAAATATGGCCAGCTGAGGACCCTGATTAACATTGTCAGGGACTTCTCCTAAGAAGATTTTAGTTTCTTGAAAAGAATGTTGTGCTTATGCTAATAGTAATGCAATAAGTAGCAAAATCTCCACTATCTTCAGCTGTGCAAGGGCAAGACCTGAATTCAAGATTTCATGCATATTAGTGATTATGGATATTTTAATTTTACATCTCAAGTTACCCAATTTGTTGTGAATTACTATAGTTTTCTTGTACTGGTTTCTAAACCATGCTGTAACATTGTCCACAGCGATTTTTAACTTGATTGGAACATAACACTGGCCATAGCTGAGCTGATCTTTGGCCTATCTTGAGCAATATCTTCTTTAAAACCTCAACCATTATGAAACAGAGATGCCAAATTTTTGTTTCAAACAGAAATGTTACCTGTCTTCCACATTCTGTTTCTTAAGCTGTAATAGGGACTTTTCAGGTGTACTTAATTTAGCAGTATGAATGTGAATAAATACATTTTATTTCTGCCATCCAGGCACAAAGAAGTAGAGTACCTTTTGAATAGGCAGCAAAAAGGTGATTATCAATTTCCCAGTCACTATGCGTTTGACCAGCAACTGGAGATACATGAAATAGCTTCATTAAGTATTGTCATCTGTAACAAGAGCTTTTATTCTGCCAATTCTCCATGATCTCTTTCTATATCTCATTTTACTATCCCCGTTCTCCTCTAGACCTCTGAAGTCCAGGTACTGAAATCTCTTTCTTCGGCTGAATGGCTTTCTATTTTTTCATTCAGTATTTTCATTCATTCGTGTTATCAAGAACATATCTTATTCTCAGAAAAGAAAATCTGAACGGATGATGTGATTAAAACTCCTGAAACTGAGTTACATCTGTTTCTGAGATATTTATTGGTCTATCACGTCGGTCAGATCTCCAGACTACAGGATGCTTCTCATCTGTTATCATATATACCATTAACATGGTGGAACTACAGGCTTGATTACCTCCTGCACCAGTACACAGTAGTTCAAGAATCTGAGTTATGGACTGGAGAAGTAGAGATAATAGCCCAACTATTTCCTGGAGTATTTGGATCCTTCACTGAATAACACATGAGAATCCACTAGAAATCAGATGGTTTCTGATGAAGGCATCTTAAATGAAATCTTGTTTCTTTAGAGGCTGCAGGAATGTCTTCTATATTATGATGTGTCTTGGGAAACTTGCAATTTAGCACTAGAGAGGGCATCCCCCAGTGCATATGTTTGTGCAAGTGTCAAAAGAATCGTATGGAAATTTAAAAAAAATAAAAATAGTAATAATAAAAAAGCTGTCTTACATTCTTGTGAGATGGGAGAAAGGGAACAGACTTCTTTAGTAGAGATTAAGAGGTATGAAGTACATCTCAAGCTGAATGTACAAAATAGTCTTTAAGCATTTCTGTTTAACTTCCAACAAAGCCATCCTCCGAAATCAATTGGCTTAATTGATTAGTGACAGGAACAACTGTGAGTTAAGCTGGCAGCACTCAGTCAGTATCGTGCTAAGCAGGAAGGTAACCACTTGGTAAAGCCCTGTTGGCATACTGTAGGAGTATTGTCTCAAAAGTTCCTGGGGTGGGAATGCTAATGTGGAGCAGGGGGGTTCCTAAACTGATAGTTTGAAGACAGGTAGTAGGACTCAGTTAAATTAATCTTAATTTAATCTTTAATTAATCTGGAGAAGAGAATTGCCGTGCATTTTAGTATCTAAAATGCAATGAACAATTAATACTAATATCACATTTAAATGTATTGGACATTTAGTATCAAAAATATCTAACAATTGATGAACCACAGAACACATGGATAAATGAACCATACAGTATGTTGGTAATTTTTCTTACTGTGTAGTCCTGCAGGACCTACACATTATTGCAGCATTACTTGATCATAATTTTGCATCTAGGGAAAAAAGGGTAATCAATGAGTTATAGCAACAGATATCTACTTACACTCTTATAAACTTCTTATAAATTTAATCTTGGGTGATTTTAAGCATGTAAACATTAGCTTAATTCCTTTTGATAGAGAAACAATGTTCCCTCTGTACAATAAAGTGTGTTTTCCAATTTATGTAAATGATCAAGTCAACAGGTATTCTGGCTGGAGACCCCCAAAGTTTGTCCTCAAAGTGCAGTGTGGAACAGTTAAGAGCTGAAGCTCAAAGCTGTCACAGGTAGAATCACGTATCTTGACAAAGCAAGAGATCTCATGATATATTGTAGGTGGCATTACCTCACTGGGGGGAATTTTCAGCTGAGTTCCAGGGATAGGACTAGTCTGTATCACTCATTCAAAGACTGACAAAATATTTTCTATGCTTTCTGTGCTTCTAGTAACAGACATAGAAGCTCAACAGGCTGTATGTATAAATGTCTCAGTGAGGATTACTATGATTCTATTTTTCTGTGCATTTAACTTTATTGCGATGAATGTTCTGGTTCTCAGCTAACCTGTGGATGGAATTCTGTTAGTTAACTCAGATCTAGAGGTGCTTTGAAATAAAAGGTCTTAGGGCTCCATTACGATGCATTATGTCTCTCTGTTTAGCTGTCTTTCCTTCTTTTCCTGAAATACTTTGTTCTGTGTTTTCCTTCTTCAATAGGAGGAAGTTAGCTCTTTGCATGTGCAGAAACTGAATACTGTAATATATCTAGTTTAAATAGCTGTCATTTACTGCTTATTGCCTAAATATGTAGGTTTTAACACCCTGAAAGGCCTACGTGCCTTCTTCCCAGCCCCTTTTGCTGAATAGCTTAAAGAGATGAAATCTCTTTACATTGCTTTGTTTTCAAAACTGTCTTGTCACATATCTAACATTGCTGTTTAGAGCATATATAAACACAGTATGTAAAACTGAGATGACTTTTTTTTTCTCAAAATCCATTCCTACTCTTCACAGTACTGTCCTAGTGCTATATTATGTGAAAGTGATGCACTGATCATGCCGTTATATTGTGGCAATATATCATGGTAAAGTGCCTTTTTTATACAAAGATTTCCATTTTTATAGACAGGTCTTTAAGAGAGAGGTTGTCAACTAATATAAATCTTGTTGCTTCTTTAGAAGCAACTAAGGATCTTCTTAAAAATACTTCTTTTAATGAAACAATAAGTTATCCATGTCATTAAATAGCAAGTTTTATAAACTAAGCAGTTCCATTTTGAAGTATTTGTGGTGGTATTTTCTCACTATAGTGAAAAATGTTTTATTAACTGAATTATAGATACATCTTTCTTGAGCCGTTTCCCTGCTCCCTATTATTTTTTAGAGAAGTAAATCCTCTTTAAAATTCCTGTTCAGTGAGAGACTCAGACTTAAGAGTATGACATGCAGGGCATTAAGAATGAAAAGGAATAGCACAGATCAATCAAAAAGGCAGCTTCCGTGATACAGTTACTGTGTGAAATTTTGGAACACTGAAATATTTTTATAATAAAAGCACTGGCAAGTTATTTAGTATATTAATAGACACTGTTATATCCACTAGACATTTACTTTTCTGCTTGAATAATGACGTAGTGCTTATTAAGGAAATGGCAAGAACATGCAGTGTTAGCTGTAGTCATGAGTCAGATAAGCAGTTACTCATCATATTTTTCTTTATTTAAATATACAATGGCTATATGCGGTATATATAAGAAAGAATAGCTTTGACTTGGAGAGCTCTCTTCTCCTAAATAGACCACCAGTAACAAATAAAAATATTATTAAAACATTTTGGTATTGTGGATTTGTCCGTTGTATCCAGAAATTCTGAAGATCTGTGGTCAGTGTTGTTGGCACAGACATATATAACACCATCTGTGTAAATGATAATATGATTGCTGCATGTGTCTCTATCACTGGTGGATATCCTTTCAATCAAAGCCTGAAATCATACTGACACTGCAGTATAAATACTAAGGCAGAGAAGATTAAGGTGGCTTCCAAATAGGGATGATATGCAAAAAGGAGAAGTTTTGTTAAACTCTCTGTTTCTTTTAGTTTATAACTAAATAATGCTGTGTCCTGGTTTCAGTTAGGACAGAGTTAATTTTCCTCCTAGTACTGGCAGGGTGCTATGTTTTGGATTAGAATGAGAAGAGCGCTGATAACATGCTGATGTTTTAATTGTTGTAGAGCAGTGCTTACACCAAGCCAAGGACTTTTCAGCCTCTCTCTGTCCTGCTAGCGAGCAGGCTAGGGATGCAGCAGGAGCTGGGAGGGGACAGACCCAGGACAGCTGACCCAAACTGGCCAAAGGGGTATTCCATACCATCTGACGTCATGCTGAACAATATATAGGGGTGGCTAGCCGGGGTGGAAGGGAGGGCCGGCTGCTCGGGGATAGGCTGGGCATCGGTCAACGGGTGGTGAGCAATTGCACTGTGCATCACTTATTTCGTACACATTATTACTATTAATACTATTATTATTATTATTATTGTTGTTGTTATTCTTTTCCCTGTCTTAATAAACTGTCTTTATCTCAACTCACAGACTTCACTTTCCCGTTTCTCTCCCCCATCCCGGAGAGGGAGGGGGGAGGGTGAGCGAACGGCTGTGTGGTGTTTGACTGCCAGCCGGGCTAAACCACAACAGTCCATTTGGCGCCCAACGTGGGGCTCGAAGGGTTGAGATATCGACAGATTTGACCAGAGTGTGTTAAACTAAAATTGGTATAAGTATTCGACCTGCTTAATAGTTGCTAGTCACAATGTTGATTGCCTTAATCTCAAGTCTGCTGTGCCTGTTTCCCAAATTGAGTTTTATAGCAAGTTACTTTCTGTATGTGCTCCCTGTCGTGCTGTTTATCCTTTCCGGGCCCTGGTTTAAGATTGTTATGGTACTGTGTGGTGTAACGATGGCTTATGAAATGATGAGGTATCTGGTCATGACTCTAACCTGGTATTTGTACTCAGCACTGTCGTCGACTCTATACTTCGGAAACACAAACTTTCCTAGGTGTCGTGGGGTTTTGGCGAATGCATATTCCAAATTACAGTCTGATTGTAAACCCGCTCTACCAAGTAACTCGTAAGAAGAATGCTTTTGAATGGGGCCCTGAGCAATGACAAGCCTTTGAACAAATTAAACAGGAAATAGTTCATGCAGTAGCCCTTGGGCCAGTCCGAACAGGACCAGATGTAAAGAATGTGCTCTACACCGCAGCCGGGGAGAATGGTCCTACCTGGAGCCTCTGGCAGAAAGAACCTGGGGAAACTCGAGGTCGACCCCTGGGGTTTTGGAGTCGGGGATACAGAGGATCTGAGGCCCGCTATACTCCAACCGAAAAGGAGATATTGGCAGCATATGAGGGAGTTCGATCTGCTTCGGAAGTGGTCGGTACTGAAGCGCAGCTCCTCCTGGCACCCCGACTGCCGGTACTGGGTTGGATGTTCAAAGGAAGGGTCCCCTCTACACATCATGCAACTGATGCTACATGGAGCAAGTGGGTTGCACTGATTACTCAGCGGGCTCGAATAGGAAACCCCAGTCGCCCAGGAATCCTGGAAGTGATTATGGACTGGCCAGAAGGCAAGTACTTTGGGATATCGTCAGAGGAGGAGGTGGTCCGTGCTGAAGAAGCCCCACTGTACAACAAGCTACCAGAAAATGAGAAGAAATATGCCCTGTTCACTGATGGGTCCTGTCGTATTGTGGGAAAGCATCGGAGATGGAAAGCTGCTGTATGGAGTCCTACACGACGAGTTGCAGAAGCTGCTGAGGGAGAAGGTGAATCGAGTCAGTTTGCAGAAGTGAAAGCCGTTCAGCTGGCCTTAGATATTGCTGAACGAGAAAAGTGGCCAGTTCTCTATCTCTATACTGATTCATGGATGGTAGCAAATGCCCTGTGGGGGTGGCTACAGCAATGGAAGCAGAACAACTGGGAATGCCGGGGCAAACCCATCTGGGCTGCTGCATTGTGGCAAGATATTGCTGCCCGGGTAGAGAACCTGGTTGTAAAGGTACGCCATGTAGATGCTCATGTGCCCAAGAATCGGGCTACTGAAGAACATCAAAACAACCAGCAGGTGGATCAGGCTGCTAAGATTGAAGTGGCTCAGGTGGACCTGGACTGGCAACATAAAGGTGAATTATTTATAGCCCGATGGGCCCATGACACCTCAGGCCATCAAGGTAGAGATGCGACATACAGATGGGCTCGTGACCGAGGGGTGGACCTGACCATGGATACTATAGCACAGGTTATTCATGATTGTGAAACATGTGCTGCAATTAAACAAGCCAAACGGTCAAAGCCTCTCTGGTATGGAGGACGATGGCTGAAATACAAATATGGAGAGGCCTGGCAGATTGATTACATCACACTCCCCCAAACCCGCAACGGCAAGCGCCACGTACTTACAATGGTGGAAGCAACCACCGGATGGCTGGAAACATATCCTGTGCCCCATGCCACCGCCCGGAACACTATCCTGGGCCTTGAAAAGCAAGTCCTATGGCGACATGGCACCCCAGAAAGAATTGAGTCAGACAATGGGACTCATTTCCGAAACAACCTTATAGACACTTGGGCCAAAGAACATGGTATTGAGTGGGTGTATCACATCCCTTATCATGCACCAGCCTCCAGGAAAGTTGAACGATACAATGGACTGTTAAAGACTACACTGAAAGCAATGGGTGCTGGGACATTCAAAAATTGGGAAACACATTTGGCAAAGGCCACCTGGTTAGTCAATACTAGAGGATCTGCCAACCGAGCTGGACCTGCCCAATCAAACCTGTTACGCACTGTAGAAGGGGATAAAGTTCCTGTAGTGCACGTAAGAAACATGCTGGGTAAGACAGTCTGGGCTACTCCCGCCTCAGGAAAAGGCAAGCCCATTCGTGGGATTGCTTTTGCTCAGGGACCTGGATGCACTTGGTGGGTAATGCAAGAGAATGGGGAGGTCCAGTGTGTACCTCAAGGGGACCTAATACTGGGTGAGAATAGCCCATGAGTTGAATTATAGTATGTTAATTATCATATAACACTGTATGTCATCGCTACCATGGTTGCTATATATCATAGATGAAAATGGTGATTAATTAGAAGGTATTGGAAAGAGTGTAACCTGAGCATGACATAAATGGTATGGAATAAGGGGTGGATATCTGTCCTGGTTTCAGTTAGGACAGAGTTAATTTTCCTCCTAGTAGCTGGCAGGGTGCTATGTTTTGGATTAGAATGAGAAGAGCGCTGATAACATGCTGATGTTTTAATTGTTGTAGAGCAGTGCTTACACCAAGCCAAGGACTTTTCAGCCTCTCTCTGTCCTGCTAGCGAGCAGGCTAGGGATGCAGCAGGAGCTGGGAGGGGACAGACCCAGGACAGCTGACCCAAACTGGCCAAAGGGGTATTCCATACCATCTGACGTCATGCTGAACAATATATAGGGGTGGCTAGCCGGGGTGGAGGGGGGGCCGGCTGCTCGGGGATAGGCTGGGCATCGGTCAACGGGTGGTGAGCAATTGCACTGTGCATCACTTATTTCGTACACATTATTACTATTAATACTATTATTATTATTATTATTGTTGTTGTTATTCTTTTCCCTGTCTTAATAAACTGTCTTTATCTCAACTCACAGACTTCACTTTCCCGTTTCTCTCCCCCATCCCGGAGAGGGAGGGGGGAGGGTGAGTGAACGGCTGTGTGGTGTTTGACTGCCAGCCGGGCTAAACCACAACATGCTGTTTCTTGTATGTTCAATCAGTCAGGCTAGGGACTCTCTTCTTTGGTCCCTAAAACATGAAAGGTTTGACAAACAAGTTACTCAATTTGTCCCCTAATAGTAGGACTGAATAAATAAATAAATAAATAAATAAATAAATAAATAAAGGATGATGTAACAGGGGATTTATAAGCTTTTTAGTTATAAGTGCAATTCCTCCTGGGCTTTGTCCCCAAATATTAGAAAAATAAGCATCTTGCAATCCTGTCCATAGCTTCCCGAGCGTTACTTGGGGTCATCTCATAGGAAGCAGTATTTGTCATTAATCTTTATACAAGGCGTATCTCAAATACTTTTCCAAAGATGCTTGTTTTTTTTTGCTGTTGTTGGTTTTATTTGTTTTTTGTTTGTTTGTTTTAGTTAACAAGTAACCAAATAGCTTATATTATCAGTTACGTTTTATTAAAAACTTACAGTGCAATATATAATGTATTTAAACCCTTCAGTTTTTATACTTTTTAAGTATTTATCACTGACACATAGAAGAATGTGTACCAGATTTTTATCAAGTCATACTTTTGATTTAAAGTCCAATGCTTAATTTTTGCATAACACCTGCATTAAATATGATTGTTTCTGTTCAATTTTCTTTACAGTATGTTTCATGCAAGCAATATTTTGAACTAATTATTATTGGTATAGAATTTTAACTTTTCTGAAAATTGTTACATAGCCTGTCAGTGACTGCATTTCTTTTAATAACTGCTGGTTAGAGTGTTTTTCAAGGTCTGTATTAGGTTCTGTGGTCATTCATTATGGTATTTTTACTGGTTTATAGATATATTATATGTTATAGGACTGTTTTTAAAATGAAAAACTCCGAAAATCTGCATAGTATTTATTTGAAGATGAAACTCTTTTTAAAACATATAGATGTGAAATGTATATGTGCATGTCCAAGTGGAGATCAGTAACAAGTGGTGTTCCTCAAGAGTTGGTATTGGGACTATGCTGTTTAACATCTTTGTGGGTGACATGGACAGTGAAATCGAGTTCAACCTCAGTGAGTTTGCCAGTGACACCAAACTGTGTGGTTCAGTCGACAAGCTGGAGGGAAGGGATGCCATCCAGTGGGACCCTGACAGGCTTGAAAGGTGGGCCTGTGTGAACCTCATGAGATTCAACAAGGCCAAGTGCAAGGTCCTGCATCTGAGTCAGGGCAATCCCAAGCATAAATAAATGCTAGGCAGAGAATATATTGAGAACAGCCCTGATGAGAAGGACCTGGTGGTGTTGGTTGATAAGCTCGACATGAGTTGGCAATGTATGCTTGCAGCCCAGAAAGCCAATTGCATCCTGGGCTGCATCAAAATAAGCATGGCCAGCAGGTCGAGGGAGATGATTCTTCCCCTCTGCACTTGTGAGACCCCACCTGGAGTACTGTGTTTAGCTCTGGGGCCCCCAGCACAAGAAGGACATGGAGGTATTAGAACAAGTCCAGGGGAGGGCCACGAGGATGATCAAGGCTGAAGCACCTCTCCTATGAAGACAGCCTGAGGGACTTGGGGTTGTTCAGCCTGGAAAAGAGAAAGCTCTAAGGAGACCTTAGAGCAGCCTTCTAGTACCTAAAGGGGGCCTACAAGAAAGCAAGAGAGAGGACTCTTTATCAGGGAATATAGTGATAGGACAAGGAGTAATGGCTTTAAACTAAAAGAGAGTAGACCGAGAATATTATTAAAAAGAAATTCTTTACTCTGAGTGTGGTGAGGCACTGGAACAGGTTGCTCAGAGAAACTGTGGGTGCCCCATCCCTGGACGTGCTCAAGGCCAGGCTGGATGGGGCTTTGAGCAACCTGGTCTGGTAGGAGGTGTCCCCGCCCATGGCAGAGGAGTTGAAATTAGATTATCTTTAAGGTCCCTTCCAACCCAAACCATTCTAGGGTTCTATAATTCTATGAAAGTAACTGTAAGGCAGTTTTAAAGAATAGGTACAAAGTTGCTGGAACTAATTTTTTATTTTAATTTATGTTGCAATCCACTTCCTTTTTATAGCTTTTTTTTTTTTTTTAAACTTTTGAATAATGGTATTTATAATGTATAATTTATACAATAATTTTCCTTTCCTAGTAGTTGATAAATGTGACTTGATACATGCTTATTATTTTTTTAAAAAGCTTTGCATTAATTTTTAACACTTTTAAGTTTATATGAATGCAAATGCACGTGTCTGTATGTGTGTAACAACAGTATCTTTGATCTGCAAATCAATCGTATATACATCTGTTTCCCACTTGTTGAGGTGGTTGTGACTCAGTCTCTGAAACAAGAGGTTGGTGAAGAGGGAAAACAAAATTGTAGCTTGTCCTACAACCTCAAAACATAGATTTCACTTATTTCCTTTTACAGAAACATCCATTTCATCTGTTTCTGCACATTATCACTCTGAATATTACCAAGAATTTTGCTTGCAATTTGGAGTGTGCAACTCTTTGCATTTATAAATTCCACATGTACATCATATACATTTTTATCCGTGAAAACCATCTGCTCTTTACAAATAATCTTGTTTGGCAAATTCATTTTCTTGCAAAATGTAGAGTTTGGGAGTCTGGGTTATTTTAAGATTTTTGAGTTTACTATCTTCCTATTCTCTGTCACTACCAGTTTTCACAGATAGTAGAAATGCTTTACAGATGCTGGATTTTTAAAGTGGAAGGGTGCTGGTGACAAGTGACTTGGGTTGAAGTTAATTTCCATTATCTTTAGTATAATAATTGTCTTGAAGTATCTTATTCCTAACATGAATTTACAGAAGGGCCTCTTCTGAATAACACTCTTTAATTATGCTGAGATGTTCTACGGCTTGATGCTATGCATAACCTCACTTTACCTTATTTCCCTTGTGGTAAAAAAAAAAATAATTTATATTTTGTGGAAGTAAGATAATTGCATTCAAACTTGGAGCTCCTTGGCAATGCAGCTATCCATACAGTCCCTATATAAAGTCACATACTCCTCTTTTCAACACTTTTCTGCGAATAAGGTCGTATTCTTCATCATACTTCATGTACGTCATTCTTACTAAATACATGTGCACCTATGAATGAGATTGATAATTAAGATGAAGGCATTTCTTCTCCAAAATTCAAATGTCTTGATTTAATTTTTAGCTCATCAAAGGCAGGTAAATTTGTAACATGCTATTTCTCATGATATCTCTGGTCAAACTCTCACAAAGTGACATACAGTATATAGCAGCCCTTATGAAATGACAAACACTTCCTTACACTTTTTAACAAATACAGTGTGGCATCCTTATTAAAAATTGCCAATACTTCTGTTCTCCTACATTGTGCTGGTCCAAGCCTTATCTTTTCATAGTTCATCTCTGATACAATACAGCAAATTAGCTTTATGTATTCTGTCAGGGAGAATATTCTTTAATATTCCTTTCCCTCATCATTCTTCTTTTATTGTGTGCCTTTTTTCAGCGTTAAAATGTAAGTGATTTCTTCATTGTTAATTTCCTTTACTATTTTTATCTCTTTGATCGAGTCTCTGGCTCTAATCTCCAACACTCAACTTCACTGCTTATGCAAAATATCTCTTTGATAGTATGTCTGTTACTCTATCATCTTGTTCAAAACCAGCAAATCACAGTGCTACCATCTGAGTATTTTTCTACATTATGGAGGGAGCTTTTTTGACTAGCAAATTCCCATGATCATAGTACTCCTGCTACTGCTACTTCCCAAACTTTTTCATACACCCATATACAGCTATGACATTTTCTGACCTGTTTTTTCCTGGCCATATCTCTTCACATGTATGACTTCAATATTTTTGTTTTGTTCAGTTAATACAATCATTGCTGCAACGAATGCCAACAACATCCTGGGCTGCATTAGGAAGAGCGTTGTCAGCAGATCAAAGAAGTCATTCCCTCTACCCAGCCATAGTGAGACACATTTGGAGTGCCGGGTCCAGTTCTGGGCTCCCCAGTACAAGAGAAATGTGGACACATGGGAGCAAGTCCAGTGAAGGGCTACAAAAATGCTTAAATGCTTGAAGCATCTGACATACAAGGAGGGGCTGGGAGGGCTGGGACTCTCCAGTCTGAACAAGGGAAGGCTCAGGGGAATATTATCAAGATGTCTAAATAGCTGGGGGGGATGAAGTGAAGAAGATGAAGCCAGGGTCTTCTCAGTGGTGCTAAGAGAATTGACAAGAGAGAACAGGCACAAATTTGTTGACTACTGGCACAAGTTGCCAAGAGAGTTTATGAAGTCTCTATTCCATTCAAAACCCACCTGGACACAGCTCTGAGCAACCTGCTGCAGCTGACCCTGCTCTGAGCAGTGGGATTGGACTAGACTAGACTAGAGGTGTCTTGCCACCTCAGAAATTCTGTGATTCCTTTGTACTCTGGGCTTCTGAGACTGGCTAGTCTTATTTATCTCTGCTTTTCTAGTACTGCGTGTTTAGGGATGGATCACTTCTGTTGTATGTGTCATTAGACAGGGACAGTTGGAGGCAGCAGGCTTCACTCCTGTTTTCACTACTTTAATGCCTTTTTACCATCCCCATGCTATTCTTCTTCCTGACTTTCTCTCTTTTATTCATTTTCTATCCATCTGCTAAGCACTCTGATTTCATCTCTTTACTGTCAACCTCTACAGAGTCGCATACTTATTGCAAGGACATGGACACACGATATGGTAGAATGCAGCACAAAGATGCCTAGTGTAGTGCTAACCCAGACAAATCTGCACAACCCAATATAGGACTGTGGAGATTTACAAGCTCAGATCTGGAAAATGTATACCAATATTAGAATAGTGTTACATCTATATTCAAAAGTTCTATTAATACGAGCTTTAAGGTGTTGCCTTAAGCTTGTTTTTCTGTGTGTTTGAGAACCTAAACTGATAAATCCTATGCTGATCTTGTGTAGATTTACTGGCTTGGAGGTGTCTTTGCCATACTCCATTGTAGGTCATTCAATAATGCAGTCGTTACTACCAATCTGTGCAAGCAAAACCCTGACACAGAATATTAGTATTTCAGTTCTTCATCAATGCAACATTCCTTTTGCTGGAATGAAAGATATTTTTTCATATATTTATGCTTAAAAGACAGCAAAGTCCAAAGAAGGTTTATTTTACCTTGACCAGGTCCCTCGTCTTATGATGTTGCTAGTTTTCTGTTCTTCAAATATAAACCACTTGTCTTCACTTTCTTAACATTTCACGGATTATATCCATTGTACATCTCAATCTCATTGAGTGGTTAGGAGCTGAGTCTGTTATTGACAAATCCAGTGTGTTATTCAGTGTGTTATATGTAATCCAGTGTGTTATATGACAAATCCAGTGTCTGTTATTGACAGATGCCAGTGTGTTCTTTGTTGGATTTTCATCATGTCCCTCATCTTTCCTTTTGTTATTGGGACAAGATAGATTTTCACAAAGTCAGCTTATCATTCTCTTTCAGTTTTTCTCTTGAAAGGTATTAGCCATGGAACCTATGAAGAACTTGCCAAGTGCTGGGTTACTGGTACGCTGAGGTGGCATAGAATTTTTCCCCGATAAAAAGTTGCATAGAAAATTAAAAATTGAATGTTCAGTTGAATGAATTTATTGCAAAGTTGTAAAGAAATTTACAGCAATGAAAATGTCTTAAAGATCATCTAGTTCCAACCCTGTCATGGGCAGGGACACCTCCCACCAGACCAGGTTGCTCAAAGATATATCCAACCTGGCCTTGAACACCCCCAGGGATGGGGAATCCACAACGTCTCTGGGCAACCTGTTCTGGTATTTACCCACCCTCACAGACTGAAATCCATCCTGCACTTTTTTGCCAAGTGGAAATGTGTGGAGCTCCAGTAGCTTGGGTTTGCCTGTGAGATTACTTATGCAGAATGTGTACTGTGTGTGATTACATATATGTGCATATACATATTTGAAAATGTCTCTGGAAAAAAAAAATGTATTCAAAATAATAATATTTGCTTATAAAAGAAAGCTTTAGAAAAGTAAATTAACAAAAAATTAAGAATAGAATGAAAGATCATATTCTTTTGAATGCCCAAGAGATCAGAACCAAATAAAAAGACTGAAGTATTAGCAAAAGCACAGAAAATGAAAAGTACTTTTGAAATTACATTGGTATTGTTATGATCATAATCAAGATGAAGAAATGATACTTTAAAGAATTATATTACCTATATTAAATATTACAGTGGTAGAAACATTCTTCAGAAAATGAAGGTGCAGTGCAGAACACAATATATAAAGCTTATAAAGCTTCAGATGACAGCTTGAAATTCAAAAACAGGCAAGGGAATTCAAAGAAAATACATTAAGGTTTATAATCTAGTAATTTAAATTTATAATAATTGTACAAAGGCCTGTTGTCTTTTAATTGTTAAAATATCTGCTACAGTAGAGCTAAAGACCGTAAGTATCCATGGGTACCTGTGGATAACAGCAAGTGCATAAATATCTAAACTTTAAAAAATAATGATTTGGAAGTCATTTGATAAAGACATATGGGACAGGATTTTTTCATGCGCAGGGAACACAGAATGCCTACAACAGGGCATGATCTGCTTTGCATGGAAGGTGTCATCCTTTTGAGTAGGACTGTCCTTTGACCTTCCCGTGGCAGCCTGGAATTCAAATCAGGTTGGATCAGTGAATCTGTAACTACACACCCAAGGTTCAGTCCTTCTGAAGGGATGCAGCAGGACAGTGAAATGTAGTAACAGATTACTTCCATCTCTTTCTTACATGAAAGGATGACAGTGACTACACAAGCTCAGATGAAAGATTTATTTAGGACAGTATTTTATTGGTAGTCCACACATTCTGCCAGTAGCTTGTATAAAAGCAAATCAGTCTGGTAATGGTACCTTCTAGGATACTTATCCTAGTCTTGGTCGCCTTCTCTATGCCTCTTAGCCTCTTATGATTTTGTAGATCACTATGATACTCTCCTTTAACTATTTTTTTTTTTTTTGGGGGGGGTGGGGTGGGGGGTGGTTAGAAAGTCATAGTCTACTTCAGAGATTGGTATGGATGCTATTGATTATCCATTCCCTCTTTTGTTGTATCTTTTCAATTTTACTGTATCCTCCTCTGAAATAGAACGGGTAGAACTGCAAATGCTTTTGAAAATGGAGCATACCATGGAATTTGTGGTGGCATTTGTACAGCACTGTTTTCTACTCTTTCTCTTTTTCTTTCCCTAATAAGTCCTAGCATTCAATTTACTTTTTTGATTGCTACTGAGCATTGAGCTGACATTTTTGTAGAACTATCTATTATAAACATAAGATCTTGTTTCTATGTGGTAATAAGTAGTCAAGCCCACCATTGTATGTGTGAAATTATTTTTCCCATGTACATTACCTTACATTTATCTACAATGAATTCCATTTTTCATTTTATTACTAGACATTCAGCATCCTGCATTCTTCAATTTTTTTTTTTTTCCAATCGGCCTTCATTTTTTCTACCCTGAATACAAACATATCACCAGCAAACTTTGTCATTTCACTGTTCATTTCTCTTTTTCTGATGGTGAACACAGTCCTAGCACAGTTTCCTGGGTGCTATACTGAGAAAACTGACCATTTAGTCCTGACCTTTGTTTCCTGTGTTTTAACCAGTTATTTAGCTACTTGGGATTTTTTTTTTTTTTTAAATCAATAATAGTGGTATTTCTATTAAAAAAATGCTGATTTTTTTTTTAATGTTTTAGTTCTTTGACTAACTGAATTATCTTCCATAAACTTGCTACTTCACTATTTATTCAATGTCAATTTTTATGCATATATATATATACACACTATAATTACTGGTTCAGATATTGGGGAAAAAAAAAAAAAACAAAACACAAGAAGGGTAACAGAATATTCTTTCATGATAAACATTGAAAGAGAAAGCCTAAAAAACCTTTTCCCTGCTCCATCCCAAACTTTAGAAATTTGAAATAGATTTTTTTTTGAAATTTTTTAATTAATAGAAGACTCCTGTTTTTTGCAAGCATAAATTTTTAATTACAAGAGAAGGAGCCTAGAAGTTAAATGCTCCCCTATTGTATTTTTCAAGTACTTCCAATATTCCATCTCTTACACAGGCATTATATACACACTTTTCAGTCAAATTCCAACTCTTCTTAATATCCTCTCTTATTTTCCTTTGTAGTCCTTGTTACACTGACAAGTCCATTTCTTTTTTTTTTTTTCCAAACAGTTGTGTCTTCCATATACTTTAGTTATCTGAGATCCATAGACATTTTCAAAATCATATTTGAGTCTCAAGAAAACGAATTTTTTATTTTTTTTTAAGGTTCAGTCTTCTTAATATTGTTATCTATACTGCAGAAATACTGTAACTATTTGTCACATTTGCAGGCAAAAAATTAGTTCTTGTCCACAGTATCACCAAATAAGATTCATGTCACCTAATTTTATAGGTCTGCAATGTAGATATCTGTAAATATCTGTACCAGACCTAGGTGTCCTAAATCCTCACAACAGAGAGAAACAGACTCTTTTAGGCACAATGTATCTGATATATTTATATATTTTTATATCTACTTTAGGATGAATCGAATCAAACCATAAAAGTGCCAATTTTTCTCAGTTTTTATGAAAAAAATGGTTTGACCAGTTTTCATGAATCTGTCAAATAAATACCATTCTCATGGTCTAAATTAGACAGGCATCATAGAGAATATTATCATTATTTCAGAGGTTGGACTAGATGATCTTGGAGGTCTCTTCCAACCTAGACGATTCTGTGATTCTGTGATTCTGATTATCAACACGTAGCTATGTGTCCTGTGAAATCTTTACAGATAATGATGGACAGTTAAAAAAGAAAAGGTTAAAGGTAGAACATATCAGTTGTATTTCTGGAAAGCAAATGAGATATTTTAAGTAATCTCTCTCTCTCTCTCTCTCTCTGGTGCAGAAGTACAACCTGCACACTTTATTTAAATTTGGCTTTATGTGTAAATTTTCACTGCTTTGGGACCAGTGGGCATATACTGCAGATGTTTTTCCTCCTACTGTGTTGAATCAAGTGGAATCCTTAAAGTGAAGACAGTTGGAAAAATACTTTTTTCACTTCTAACTCTGTATTTTTCATTATGTGGGTGCAAATTGCTAATATGGTCTGAGAGGTCTCTGACAGCCAGTCTACATTTTACAAACTGCAACTAGTCTAAATGTAAATATAATGGAATCTGAAACAATGTTAGTTTTATGCAATTTTCAGTCTGTTGAAAGACTTTCCCATAGCTGTGTCCTCTTTTAAATAGTTGAGTTAAAGAAAGGAATCAGTGATCATTATCATCTATATGAAAATGTGCTTCAAATGAAAACAGTCGGTTAGCTCCTAATATCCCTATTCAAATTTTATTCACTTAAACAGTCATATGGATGATAATGGGTGTTTTGACTGATTAGAGAATTCAGAATGAGATCTATAGTGATTATGACTAATGTTTTCTGATTAACTAGTCATGCATATAAAAATAATTAGTCTATACTATCACTAACATGTATAAAGCTCCCACAGCATGTTCATCATTAATAGGACAGAAAAAAAGGAGGTAATTCAGGTCCTAAGGAGCTTAAAAATCTAAATGTGGAGAAAGTACAAAACACTGGGATACATATCAGAGAATACTACTTTTTCCTTTTGTATAAAAACAGTAAAGGGGGAGAACAGTGTTAATACTTTCTGTGAATAGTATTTGTGATGAAATTAGCTCTGAAGAGGTAGAAGAGAGAGAGGGTGTCTCATTGGGATGAAAAGACAGGTCCATGCACAGATCATAAATGAGCAGCCTTTTGCATTCGTGTTTTTATTTTATTTATTTTTTTGGTGACCAGTAAGAGCTTCATAATTAAATTAACTTGATAAAGAAAGCGACTAAGCATTTTACTAAGAAGGTAGCCTGCAATAAATGGCTTTGTCTTCTGATTTGAAAGTGAAAACTGCAAAATAGGGATTGTTTTCTGAATTCTTATTAAATTTTAGGTTTTACATCAACAAAGTTGGTTTGTCATATATCTACATTATACATATATGCATGTGCACATATATATAATCACACACAGTACACATTCTGCATAAGTAATCTCACAGGCAAACCCAAGCTACTGGAGCTCCACACATTTCCACTTGGCAAAAAAGTGCAGGATGGATTTCAGTCTGTGAGGGTGGGTAAATACCAGAACAGGTTGCCCAGAGAAGTTGTGGATTCCCCATCCCTGGGGGTGTTCAAGGCCAGGTTGGATATATCTTTGAGCAACCTGGTCTGGTGGGAGGTGTCCCTGCCCATGACAGGGTTGGAACTAGATGATCTTTAAGATCCTTTCCAACTCAAAACATTCCATAATTCTATGTTTCTATGATTTCACATATTAACCTTTGTAAAGTTTTTGACAATTTAGCATGATATTGTCAGCAGCAAACTGAGAGCACAAATATATATAAAAACATGGTGGAGTTTCTGTGAACTTGTCTACTAATTTGTAGCTTGGGAGTAGTTAGTAGTAGTTCATCATCAAAATGGAGGGATATATTGAATGGGTCTGCCCTACATTTGGTATTAATCAATACTCTCATTACTGATCTGGATGATGAAATAGACTCTACATTTATTAAATCTGTAGACAGCACCAAGTTAGGAGAGAATGCTAATAAACTGGATGACAGTCTTAGAATGCAAAACTATCAAGATAAATGGGAAATTTACTCTGAAAAAAAACACAGTGCTTCTCAGAAGGGTCCAGTACAGCATATTGCACTTGGCTGGTAGTATTCAGCAACACAGATACAGAATCGGTTAAAACAGATGAAGTAGACAAGGGTTTGGAGGTTCATTTTAGATTACAAACCAAATGGGAAAAAAAAAAAAAAGAAAAAAAAAAGGAAGTATAACCTTTAAGATGCCTTAAAAAACAAACAAACAAACAAAAAAGGACAAAGAAAAAAAAAAGAACCCTATTGTTCTCAGTATCAGAGAGACTTCAGTTGGAATATTGTGACAATACTGTGACAATATTGTAGTCACAATATTGTGACTACACGTAATGCCCTTTAAAGAAAACTCCAAGAGAAATGTTTTGAAATCTGAAGATTATTGCATATATGAAAAGAATGACCATATTGGGGTTTAATAGCACAAGAAGTAGAAAACCAATATAAAAAGCTGCTGCAAAGAGAAAGAAAATAAATTGTTTTCCATATCCTTGGTGGCAGGTAGAGGAAGTAATAGTTTAGTTTCAGCACAGAAAATTAAAACTAAAAATAATATCTTCTTAATGATAAAGATATTGATTGAAATACTAGAACAAAACACCTCAGGAAAGACATTGTGAATTTTCTGTGGCTGCCACTGGGAGAAACATTTCTTGGGACTCCAGAAAGGAGACATTCCCATATTTTCCCTGAAAGATTCAGCCCTGTAAGTATTCTCACCAAATACAATTTAGGTAGACCAGTGTAACCAAGCAGCTGTTGAAATGATTTTTGCTGTGTTGGAACAAGTTATGAGAAAAATTTACTGATGCAGATGGAAATGAATCATTTGCCTGCTAATTTATCTCTTCTGAATAAAATGAAAGACAAAAATGTTACGCATTTCTAAGTCAGATTTCTCTTAAGTTTGACATATTGGAGATGATTTCTTAAAAAGCCGGCCTATGATCATGTGGTGAAAAATATATTTGTACCTATGAAAAACTCAGCTTTAGCTCTGGTCACCAGAGAGAAGAGATTGGTGCCTGCCCCTCTGCTCCCTGTCATGAGGAAGCTGCAGGCCACATTGAGGTCTCCCCTCAATCTCCTCTTCTTGAGGCTGAACAATCCAAGTGACTTCGTCAGCTCCTCAACATTTCATCCTCTAGACCCTTCACTATCTTCATAGCCCTCCTTTGGACACTCCCTAATAATTTTATGTCCTTCTTATATTGTGGTGCACACACTGCTTAAGGTAAGGCTGCACGAGCACAGAGGAGAGTGGAACAATCACTTCACTCAGCCAGCTAGTAGTGCCGTGCTTGATGCACCTGGAGGTATGGTTGGCCCTCCTGGCTGCCAGGACACACTGCTAGCTCGTATTCAACTTGTTGTCAACCAGAACCCCCCGATCCCTTTCTGAGGGGCTGCTCTCCAGCCTCTTGTCCCCCAGTCTGTACGTATAACCAGGGTTGCCCCATCCCAAGTGCAGAATCTGGCACTTGATATTGTTAGACTTCATGTGGTTGGTGATTGCCCAGCCCTCTAATTTGTCGAGACCTCTCTGCAAGGCCTCTCTACCCTCAAGGGAGTCAACAGCTCCTCCCAATTTAGTGTCATCTGTAAACTTACTATACCTTCAACTCCTGCATCCAAGTCATTTACAAAAAACATTAAAGAGAACTGGCCCTAAAATGGAGCCCTGGGGAACCCCACTAGTGACTGGCTGCCAGCCTGGTGTAACCCCATTTACTAGAACCCTTTGAGCCAAACGCATCAGCCAATTGTTCAACCATTATTTTGTGTATTTATCTAACTGTATGCTGAACATTTGGTCCGGAAGGATACTGTGAGAAACAGTATCAAAAGCTTTGCTGAAATCTGCTAAGATTATGTCAATTGTCTTCTCTGGGTCAACCAGGTCGGTGACCTTGCCATAAAAGGAAATTAAGTTTGTTAAGCACGACTTTCACCTCATGAAACCATGATGGCTGTGACCAATTACTGCAATGTCTTTCAGGTGTTTTTCCAAAACTCACAGAATAATCTCCTCCATAATTTTACCAGACACTGAATTGAGACTGACAGGCCTGTAGTTACCAGGTTCTTCTTTCTTGCCCTTCTTGAAAATCGGAACAATGTTTGCCAGCTGGAACCTCTCCAGATTCCCAAGATCATTGAAAAATAGTTGAGAGAGGTCTCGTGATGACATCAGCCAGCTCTCTGAGTATCCTGGAATGAATCCCATAGACTTACATGCAAGCAAATCCTACACAAGTTCAGGGTTTGCTGGGAGTTTATTGTTACTGCAGTCATGGTCCTCCATCTCAGGGCTCCAGGGGTCCCAGGGCCCATCACTGGTGTTGAAGACAGAGGTAAAAAATCCATTAAAAATCACTGCTTTGTTAACATCCCTGTTTGTGAGGTGACCATCCATGAACCTATGTTTTCTCTGGTCCTTCTTTTGCTGTTAACATATTTTAAAAACCCTTTTTACTATCCCTGACAGTACTGGCTAGCTTCAACTCAAATTGAGCTTTGGCTGCACAAATTTTCTCCCTTCAAAGACAAGCAGCGTCTCTGTAGTCCTCCCATGTTGCCTGACCTTGCTTCCAGTGGCCATATACATTTGTTTTTCCTTCAGTTGTCCTCCACCCACCAATGTATGTAACTGCAAACAGACTACTAATTATAATTTAATTTATTTATTGTTCTAACGCACACCTTCAGTATTAGAATCAGCACTTAAGGGACTTCCAATTTTTTTTAGCTTGTAATTTGCTGTGTCTGCACATTCTTGCTGAGTACCAGTGTTATAAAATATTAATGGAGAGCTTTATGAAAACCTATAGACCATGATTGAATGAGGAAAGACAAGGTTGTAAGGTTGGTGCTGCAGCCATTTGAGTGATTACTGGCATGGTGCCATAATTACATTTCTTATTACTACTGCTACGTCAGAGCTAGTGCATAAAGTAGATTTCTTTGTCCTTGTTTCTCGCAGTTCCCCTCTGAAAAACTATTCAGGAGGATACAGTCTCAGCCAAGGGCCTTGCTAAAAGTCACGGTGATACTGACAAGTCAGTAAAGAGTTTAATTCTTGTCATCAGTGTTGTACACTATGCCAACTTTTAACATTTGTGTATGTAATTCAGTCTCTCCTCATCCTGGTGATGCTTCTCAGGACATACACTGAATAAAGTAACTGCACTTGGTGAGACTGAGATCAGCATATGTATATCAAATGGTGAATAGATTGCTGAAAATCTTCATTTACTCCTTTCTCCTCAAATCAGAACATTCCTCCTGTAGTCGTCTGCCTCTCTGGCAGCCTTGCTGTAGGAGACATTTCAAAAGTTATTCTGGGTGTCTGCATTGCTTAACTGCTCCGATTCATTATGCTATAAATTTCTTTCTTGTTGTGTTTCAAATTTGTGCATCAGGGATGTGTATAGGGGGTACTTTTTAAATTCATGAAAGAGGAAAAAAAAAAAAGAGCTAAGAAATATAAATATTGAGTAAATGTAGTCTGTTTTTGCAAGGAGTAAATATCAAGCTAATGCACAAGATTTATCCTCCACAGTAAATCATCAGTATGTCTCATTTTAGGCTTCTCCTATGACTGCTGTTTTCTTACTGCAGTATTCAGTCATGCTGATTTATGCCATACTATCTTGTGAATATTTTGCAGACTCTTATCAATAATACAGTTTTATCTTTGGGTGCAGATGGAATGAGCTTAGAACAAATAGCAGGCAGAAAGTATGATTTCTGCCTCAAGTAGTTTTCTGCTTGAAACAAACTTGATATAAAATGTCAGACATACACAAGATATCAGGGAATGGTGGATTGGATCAGGAAAGGCATCAGCCCAATTAACAAAATATTTTATTCCATAAGGGCTTGTGTACTCAATAAGATGTTTCTGTTTGACTGGAAGGATTTTATAAGAGTCATAGCAGGAATCCATCCAGGAGGTAGAAGGAATCAGGACAGTGAACAGTGGCATCACAGATTTACTCAGGATAAGTGCTTCTGCATGTGAACAGAAGAAACAGCACTCAAATTAAGTCTTAAAGACCATGCAAGCAAACAGAGCAATGGCAGAGCACTGCTGATACCAGACTTGACTCTGGTCTCACTGCCTGCAGCTGAAACTGAGTCAGGAGTAATTGACTGGAAGCATCTTGTTTATGACGGGCCTCATGTAGCAATGGCATACTTGCTTACTTAAGTCATTAAATACTTCCTTCAAATTATACTAAATTTAATGCCCTTTTTTTTTATTGGTTGACCTGCTGATCCTGCATGGAGGAATTACCAAAAGTAAAATACAATTATTTGCCAGTGTATGCCTTCTCATTTTCAATATTGTATTTTAGATTTGTGTGTGTGTGTGTATTCTAGTTCAAACTGAAGCTAATCTAAAAGTGTTCTTGGTCCTACTGTTAGGAATCTTGGGTAAAATATGAGTAAATAGTCATCCAAATGTTCAAAATTTTGGCAAATTTAGTTTGGAGTCACCTCTCAACATTGTACCATATATTATTGAATAGTTCAGCCTATGTCTCTTTATCTTTAGCTGAACTATTTTTATCTTAGAACTGTGTTATAGATTGATTTGAGAAGTATGCTCTCAATTGTTTTGAGTTGCAGTTGTTTATGTGTACATTATGTGTGAAAGGGTGGATGTGTGCTAATTTTCTGTGAAGTCTAAATTCATTTGAAATTCTATTATGTTTTATGTTCAGTTATGGTAATTAATAATTCCCAGGGAAGCATAATGAAAATAGTTGATAGATCGGTTTACTAAATTTAATATTGGAGACATCACTTATGTTTCTGAAAACTTGAAAAAAATGATGTGTTAAAACCATGTGTTATAAAATTTGCTCCTTCATTAGTGTACGTCTCTGAAGACATCTACATCTTTTTTTCTTAGAAAAAAAGTTTTAGATGACAGTTCTCTGAGGTTGACTTTTGGAAACTAGTTTCACATAAATGTTGGACACCTATGAATAGGTGTAATATGAAATTCGTATGGATTTTCATTAGCAGAATGCAGGGGCTCACCTTTATCATTTAAAGGACATGTAAAAATAAAGTAAATCAATCTTGTTGAAAAATATTATTCCCGATGATATTTATGGTGGTAACACATTAGGATTGAAATGTATACAGGGTGTGTTGCTGATAAAAGTAGGGAGAGGTAGGACAATGGGGAAGAAAAAGGTGAAGAGTTTATTTCTCTAAGGGACTACTGTAGATTCTAAAGTTCACCCATGCTGAGGCAAATCTCTACAACTATTCCTCTTGATACTGGGAATAGAATGGAATGCTAAAGCTTTATTCTGGTCTCAGTTCAAGTTCTGACAATAAGCTTGAGTGTCTGAACTTGGAGATGACTAGTATAAATTAAAACAACTCTATGAATCTTCCTTCATTTTTTGAGGGATAGCAATAGTCATCCTACAAAGCAGTTTACTCAAAACAGTGACCAGGATTGTGAAATCACAATCATTAGCAATGCCTCAGGCTTACACAATTCTCTGTGTATTCTGTAGTTCCCCAGAATAGAATGTATTTCATTTCATTTTCCTTGAAAATTGACTTGGCAGCAGTTTACAAACTTTGCTAGGTAATATCACTGCCAGCAAAAATAAATAAATGATTTCCGTTATTCCACAAATAAAACTAGATTTACTAAATTAAATATTTGTTTTCTTCTTGTGATATCAATCAAACTAATCTTTTAAACTTTATCCAAGGAAATATTCATGCAATTTGGACTCACTCAAACTTGCAGCTAGACAAATCTAGATTAGGAGTAAGACACCAATTATGGAGAGATGGAGTAATTAATCTTATACATCACTTGCCAAAGATTACAGTTGGTTCTCATCAGTGATAAGCTCAACCTCAAATTAGGATATATTTTCTAGGGGTTTCAGGGTAGTTTGCCTTTATATATTGATCAAGAAGCAGGAGTTACTCGAATGTGTTAAGTACACCAGGGAAGAAGATCACAATGCTGTCTTCAGGCCTTAAAAACATTTTTTCCCTTGTTTATCACTTATTAAATAGAAATTTTTCATTATAGCCTGATACTGATTTTCAGTATAAATCAAATGGTTTTGTTTGCTTGTTTGTTTTTCTTCCTGACAGGTGCAGCTAGTTACAACAGTTTTTATGTTTTCTGCAAAAATTTCTGCCAAGCTGTTAAACCTGGGAAACTGAGGGTCCGCTGCAGTGTGTGTAAACAAGGAACACTGACTTTGGCAAGGGTAAGCATGTGTTTCAATTTTTTGGACTGTATAGCAATTACATATATTGTTCTGTCAATTCATTTGCATATATGTAGCTATGTATATATGTATTTTTACTGAAATTTTTTATTGCTATTTATGTCTGAGTAATTTAAAGCTTGGTGAAGATTTCATTCACTTATCTCCACTATTTGCAGTACACACAAGGAAAACATTGCAGACTATAGCTCCAATCCTGTTAAGACATTCTTGGCTTTATATTTGAAGTCCTAATGGTTAGCCTGGTAGTATGCATAATACGCACAACTTAAGGGTATGCTTAAGGGTTAGAATTATAGGCGCTTATGCAAGGCCTGGATCAGTGTTTATAGGCACAGAAAGACCTGAATTCAGTGCCAGTGACTGTGAACGTTATGGAATGAGACAAGGAAGAATTAAGTGGCTGTGCAGCTGAGAATATTAATCTCTCCAGCTCAGCCAGTGTATGTGAAGTCAGGGCAACATTACTATGGTGGGACAGAAAGTTAGTAGAACTGTCAGGCTTGGTTTGCATCTAAAAACAGGACACTGTTGTTTGACTTGAATTTACAGTAGTGTGAAGTTCTGCAGGTGTTTTTTGTTTGTTTGTTTGTTTGTTTTGTCTCCGTTGTGCTGAATTTCACTGGTTTTGCTACTGGGGAATAAGAGTCCTTCCTCTCTCATAAATCACGATGTTTGTCAACTAGGTTCATTCTGTGAAAGGCTTAGGCTTGTGTAGAAGACTGAGCCTTACCGTGCTATAGATGTTGGGGAGCTTTCTGTGATACATATTTAACTGTATAAGTGTCTTTTGCTGTGGTTTAAAAGGATTAATTTCACTTTCATGTTCTTGATGTAGCCCAGTACTTCTACATCATCACACAAAATAGCACTGTGAGACATAAAAAAAACAGCTACTGTAATCTCATTGAAAGAATAAAGTGTAGTAATGCTTATACATATATAAATTAAAACCCCACAACAAACCCCCTCAAGCTGTGTGCTATTTCTGAATTACTTGCATATCTCTAATTTATTTCAGAGGCTTACAAGTATTGCATATTGTGATGTTTCAAATGAACACATCTAAGAGCCTTTGTTTTTTTCTGAAAAGTCATACTTAAATATTTGTAATTAGTATAGGCTTAAATCACATATAAATCAAGATACAGAAGTTGCCTTTAATGTACATGTCCATTCATATAATACTCAGAACGGATATAAACACAGGTGACAGTGTGTTCAGATTGAATGCAGTCATTGCTGCTGCATGATTGCTTTTATCACTAGCTGTCTTTGAACTCTGTGTATTGCAAGGATGGCACAGAACATGTGTCCTTTCCTAGATTTGGTGGCTTCTTTAGGCATGTCCAGTCTTATGGAAATTATCACTTTCACTCCTGTGGTGTTTGGTTTGGAATCATTATGTTTCTTGTATCAAGTAGACTTAAATACATTTACAAACTTGAAGTTCTTACAGTATATGCTAAATAGTAGTCTTCATTTTGTCTCTCAAGAATTCCTCATGACTCCATTATTATTAAAAAAAAAAAAAAAAGGAAAGGAAGGAAGGAAGAAAGAAAGAAAGAAAACACTACTATAAAAAGTTCCAGTATTGCATATTTCTAAATAAACTTGTAGTATCTGATTGTCTGGAATGTACGCAGACCTACATTCTTTTGGGCAAATTTGTGTCAATAAATATACACAAGCTGATAATTTCCATTGAATGACAGCTATATCTTTTTTTCTGTTAGCATATTTTACATTAGGTATGAACAGAAAGTCACTGGACACTTGCAGTGGAAGCATTTGCTAATTTCAAGATTGGTTCAAAAAATAACGGCTTTCAGAAGATTTGATAAGGTACTTCAGTATGAAAGTACAAAAGAGAAAAGGGAAATATCTTTTAGAGAGTGTCAAATGATAATTTTGACTGTTTCAGTTTTTTAATAATGTCTATAGAAATAATTTGCAGTTCAGGTTCTTGTTACTTTCTCCCCAAAATAAAGAAAATACGTTATAATTCCTTCCCTCTCAATTTCAGTGAAGCAAGGTAGATAGAACAGCAAGTGCACTGTTCCATTAGTTTGGGCTGGCAGTCCTCGGTGCTTCTAGAAGTGAAATATTTGCAATAAGGACACACTTACGGTAGTGAATGTGCTAAGCAACAGTAAGTTTGTTTTATAAATACATGCAATCTACCTCAGTCCTGTGGTTATGAAGATTAGGTGCAGATTTAGTATGTGCCTGGCCCTAGTGACCTTCTTTCTTCTCACTTGCTGTCCATCTTCCAGGGAGACAGAAAGTAATTCCAGCAGAGGAAGCTTGAAATATGTACCAGGCCTCATTTATTTTTCAATACTATGTAGAAACCTCTCTGCATTAATGCTAGGCAAAAGTGTAGTCTCTGAGCTGGTGCTTTGTATCTGTTATGCTTTCTTCAGTGCATCACAGTCTACAGTAAGCAAGTTATGTCAGGCTGAAAATGTTATCAAAACTTGACCTTTGTGTACATTTAAAAAAATAATATATATATATATATATATTAGAAGGTAGTGTATTACTGCAAACCCTCTATGTTGCTTGTCCAGTCCCAACTGGACTATGCCAGCGATTGCTAATAGACATCAGCTTTATTGGTATTATCATCTTTACTGGTATTACCAGTAATCACTACATCATTACTGGTATTACGATCTTTACTGGTATTATGATTTCCCTTTTATAGATGTTGTGGTTTAGCCCGGCTGGCAGCCAAACACCACACAGCCGTTCACTCACCCTCCCCCCTCCCTCTCCGGGATGGGGGAGAGAAACGGGAAAGTGAAGTCTGTGAGTTGAGATAAAGACAGTTTATTAAGACAAGGAAAAGAATAACAACAACAACAATAATAATAATAATAATAGTATTAATAGTAATGTGTACGAAATAAGTGATGCACAATGCAATTGCTCACCACCTGTTGACCGATGCCCAGCCTATCCCCGAGCAGCCGGCCCCCCCTTCCACCCCGGCTAGCCACCCCTATATATTGTTCAGCATGACGTCAGATGGTATGGAATACCCCTTTGGCCAGTTTGGGTCAGCTGTCCTGGGTCTGTCCCCTCCCAGCTCCTGCTGCATCCCTAGCCTGCTCGCTAGCAGGACAGAGAGAGGCTGAAAAGTCCTTGGCTTGGTGTAAGCACTGCTCTACAACAATTAAAACATCAGCATGTTATCAGCGCTCTTCTCATTCTAATCCAAAACATAGCACCCTGCCAGCTACTAGGAGGAAAAGTCCTAACTGAAACCAGGACAATAGAGAAGTTGGTCAACATGAAGTGGACATAGGTAAACTATAAAAAAGCATGTGTATACCATCATACTACAGATTTGTAGTTTTTTTTTGAAGATATATTTTATCCAGTGCTCAGTAAACTGTGCCTGACCTTTACCAGGCAGCATAGCAAGTTGCTTAAGAAGCTCTCTTGTGCCATAAGCAGCAAAGCACCATCTAAGCCAGCATTTGTTACAGTAATTCTTTCACTGAGATGAAAGTGAATACCTGTGTAAAACCCCCACAAAGTTTTGGGAAGCTTTAACGTACTCAACATGCTAATTCTTTTCTCTACCTAAGCCACAAATGACCAAGCTAATTAAATTGAGCTTTCTTTTTTCATGGTGTGTTGACTGACTGACATTTTAAAATATTACTTATTCATTTAAACAGTCTTATTCTAAAACCTTATTTAACTGTCATTCCTATTTGCATAGCATTATTTTAATATATGATGCCCAGAGTAAATTTATGATACTGTTTTTCTATGAAATTAAAGAGCCCACTATTTTTATTTTCACCAGAGACATCCATCTCAATATTAAATTTGTAATTTTCCAGATGACACTTAGGTTGGTGTTTTATGAACATTTCATGACCTGATTCTTTATGGAAGATATATACCAGACTGATTTAATTATAAGGAAACATCAGTCACTGCAAAAGTATCACCTCTCCCTAGTTTCTCTAATTAATCAAGCACAAAAGCATGTATGGATAGACTGGAGTGTGGGAGTCTTATGTAAACCACCTACAAGCCTGCCAGCAACTTTCTCCAAATAGCTCAAAAAATTTTAGTCACCAGCTTCAAACCGGTTTATATCTTTTGTTGCTTTCAAGCTTTTAAAAATATAAATTTTTTATTCATATGGTGCTGCAGTTTGTTTCAGTAGCTATGATTCAGATAGGGCATTCCCCTTTTCAGGAAAATAAAATAAATAAAAACAAACAAAAAACCCCACCCAGGACACTTTTTTTTTTTTTAGCATTTACATTGTTAACTCTGTAATGAAAAGGAAAATGCAAATGGAAAGCCTGATTCTACAAACTGTTATACACCGAGCTGTGTACTTAAAGCACACTTTTTAAATGTACCTGACTCTGTGGCATACTCCTGGTACACAAAACAATGACGTTTGACTCAGTCTCTGTTTTCACTATACAAAATTCAGCCAAGGTAAGAATCGGGATTGAAGTTCCATAAATGGACTTTGGGTCTCCGTGCTTAGGCACTGGCTCTATGGTGAGGCCATTTCCACTGCAGGGACTCGCAACTCATTACTGTTTGGTAGTTCTTCATGCTGTGCCCTTGGTAGCGCTATCTGAGTTTTCAGTATATCTTCTACTTATGCAAAACTCCTTGGGTGCTTGTACTAACTTCTTCTATACTTATCCTTGTAGCTTACTTTATCTCAGAACTTTTCAGACATGTTGAGTTATATTTGGATCTGATTTAACTGACTGCAGCTGAGATGAAACTTAGTTCCTTTCACCAAAGCACACATGGATTTTATTCAATGGCTGAAGCCCACAGTTCTTCTTCTGTCCCTACCGTTGGTGCTCCAGGGGAGCTTCCATTTTTAAACACCTTTGTTAAACCATCTCTGTCAGAGAACTACTCTTTCATTGTTTGCCATATTATGGATATTACTTTTATCTATAGCTTTTCATCTTGAACCTAATAAGGAAATGAAAACAAGCTGATTTTTATTTTTTTATTTTTCTCTGGCACCGTGAAAAGCTTGTCATTTCAGTATCATGGCATTCAGAATAGGCTGTGTTGTACATCATAGTTCTGGCAAGGAAAAAGCTCAAAAATCAAGTGCCTCAGTGACTAATGTCATTCATAGTTTAAGTGGTCGTCCTGATAGCTGAAAATAAAGTATTTTGAATTTGATACTTTCATGTTACCTAGGAAAAGAAAGGCCTTTAATACAGTCATTATCTTTGAGTTTTTACCTCCTAATACCATTTTAGTATTTGTTTAAGTAAGGTGTTTTCTTTTTAAGGAATATAGGCTTAGCAGAGATTTTCAGTAATATAAAAAAAAGGCAGTGACTTTAAGTTTATTTCATAGAATTCTGTATTTGCTTTTCACTTATGGGACAGTCCCCATGGTAAAGGCGATTTTGTTCCTGTAGGTAATTTGCTTTAAATATCTCTTTGTTTAATATATCATTGTAAAAGTCTATTCCACGGTAGACTGCCTCTCACCATTGCTCATTACGGATCACATACTTTTCCTGGAATTGGCTCGGTGACAGAGGAGGGAAGGAGTACCACTCACTGCATCAGAGTGAGGCTGGCTGAAAGACAAACGGGCATGTAGCAGCTCCAAAATCATCTAGCCTGTGCATCTGCTGATTCACCACTGCTGGTTACCACTGCTGGGGTAACGTTACAGGCAGCCTACGGGGCAACCGAGACTGCCTGCTTTATTGGTTACTCTCTTTTAAGCCTGGTGCACAGACTAATAGAGATGTCTATTTGGCACAGTTTTGTTTCAGAGCTGCCAGTCATGAAGGGTCTTTAGCATCAATAGTCCATTTTCTTGTGACTGAGTGACAGATAGTGACAAGGGCCAAGCTGGGATAGAAAAAAAAATCAATTTGACCTTTGAAGCTTAACTGCAAAATAAGCTCCACCCTGTGGAGTGCAATGTGATGAAGTCTGATCTTATTCACAGACTGGGAAGATATTAAATATGAGATTGAATTCCTGAGACTGGATGAAGTATGTATTTGTCTCTCCAAAATGGCATGCTTGCTGTGAGGATAAAAATGTTTTTGATACTTCTTAGCTGTGTTGCAAACAATACGTGTTAAAATACTTCTGTTGAAATACTATGCATAGGAAAAGTTGTCATTGTAATGCGTGCTCCCTGGTCAAACTAATAAATTTGAAGCAACGATTTATTATTGAGTTCCTGCTAATAAACCTGTGATTACAAAAATAGCTTTATTTCCCCTGCATTTGGCCAACAAAAGTAGTACACACAGGAAATTATATGTATTCCATATACATATTTCTATCTACATGATAGAAATAATGAAAATGTTATGAATAATTATGACTAAATAGTGAATTTATGAATAAATAATGAAAAAAAAAAGTCAATTCTGACATCTCAACTCCTACCACTGGGCACTGATGTTAATAATGTTTAGAGAAGACAAGTGCAGAGAAGAAGAGCCCTCAGAGCTCTTTTTCCAGAATTTCCACTGAGTTCTTTTTTCAGAATTTCAACATATTCAGAAAATCTTTCTGTGTTAGTTATGTTAAGTCAACGTACTTAGTCATAAGCCTATTTTTTTTTCTAGTGAACCAGTGGTTTTTGAGAATGAGGGAACATCTTAAGGTACAGATGTTGTACACTGGTGTGTAGCCCAAGCCCAGCTATGCCAGAATGCCAGAGAGAAATCAGGCTGATTTGGAGCCTTATCCCTACCAGCCACACAGGCAAGTATACTTGTGCGTGCACTAGTTTCTCTCGTGACCTGATCAGATAGTGAAAGGCTTGCTAAATATGATAAAACTTCTTAGTCTGTTAGTGCAGAACTACATTTTGATAATAAATCCTGTCTTGCAGTATTTTCTGTAGTTCAGGCCCAATCCCATGCTGAAGTGGATACAAAACCTCTATCTTACATACCTATTTGATAGTCTGAGCAGTTTCCAATAGCAAAATCTGTCTCAGAAGGGGATATTTCTTCCATCATAGCAAAGGAGAATCTATCACTAGTTGACCTGGCCAAGGATACCAATATTTTTAATATTTTTGACTGTAGATACATAGGTCTTGTGCTTAAAAGGGTTTTGTGTCATCTACTCTTCCTTATTGTTCTCCTATTACTTTCAGTGACTTGGAGCACGACATCAGCATTGAATAAACTTAAGTGCTGAGCTGAGGAAGAACACAGAATTTCTGGTGGAACTTTCCTAATAATGAACACATGATACTGCAAGTCTGATTGAGCCATTGCTTAACCAGTGTTTTCATTGCTTTTAGTAATAATGAATATCACAAGAAAAAATATCTATATTTCTACCTGAAAAAGTCTGTTTTCTTTGTTATGTCTTTGAAGAAAGTTGTTATTACAGAGCTATTGCTATTACATCTTCTCATAAAAAAAAATTGCTCATAATGGTCATATTAACCCATAAAGCAGAAGGAAGGAAGGGGTACCAAAGAAAGCTATTGTATTACACCAACTTTGAGCAGCTCTGCTTATGGTCTTGTTCCCCTCTGACTGGGAATTGCTTTAATAAGCAATGTGCTCCCAGCCTCAATCTATTCAGTAATATCTTTCTTCTGACTAAGCACAGTCATTTGGTCCTCCAAAGTTGTCACATCCTCATTTGAAGAATTATTGCAAATTTTGTCATTGTGGCTGTCTGGCTTACATGTATGTATTTCTTCTAGAAAATAATAAACAATGCTATCACTGATATTCTTAAATATTTGACTGAGGGTGAGACCTGCTCCTTGTTCTGCCCTCACAAAAGCTAAGTAAGACAGCCAAAGCAATACAAAAGAGTTCTTAAAAGTCTCATTATTACTGTGCGGAAGGAAGACAATGGCTGCTTTCCATGGATCCGCTCTCTGACATTGTGACAAACAGCAAAACTAGGAAATAGCCACACTGTGTAAGAGATCCAGCTCCAGTGATGCCTTGGGGTGGCTGTTCCCAGACCCTGTTTAAGATACTGTGGCACTGATTAGGAGTAGGAAAGTTCAGCACTGAGTGATTGCAAAAGGATTTTAAACCTTTTCTTCATTTTTTTTTTCTTCTCCACTAAAAACAGATTTCACTAGATCGTCAATTCTTTAATTATTGTATATACAGTAAATAAAAATAAAAGCATACTTAATTTATGAAAACAGTCATTCCATCCATTCCCAAAGACAGGAACAACAATTCTTTGATGCAAAGTAAACTTTGCAAAACAGTATTGCTTCTGCATGGGAAAAATAACATACAGGTCTTTCATTTTAATAGGATAAGAAAGTACATTTTCACTTTAATTCTGTTAGAAGCACTAAGGTGTCTATGCATGATTTATAGTATTTACCAACTTATTGTGGTATGTGTTTTTAGTGAGATTACACATTATAAAGTGTCTTAAAAGATGGAAAAAAATACCAATTATAGGAAAGAGGGAAAATAACTTTAGTGTTATGTACCACTTCAAAGCCATGCTGTGAAATAAAACTGCCCTTTAATGCAAAGACTAAAGTGGGTTTCTCCAGCACGGGTGACAACAGTCATAAATGAAAAGGAAACCAGTTAAAAATTTACTTTCAGATTACATTTTTCCATGAGTATTTGAATCAAATATCTAATGAACCCTGCTGGCTGGGGAAGACAGATGCATGCCTAGGAATACAGATGGTGATCAGTTCAGTCTGACTATATTCACAGTTGCTAATATTTCAGAACCACAGTCTGGCTGATGTTGGCAGGGGCCTCTGGAGGAGACCTGGACCAACCCCCTACTCAAACAGGGCTGCCCAGAGCAGGTTGCCCAGGCCCATGGCCAGGTGGCTTCTGAAGATCTCCAAGGAGGATACCCCGCAGCTTCTCTGGGCAACCTGTGCCAGTGCTCTGTCATCTGCACAGTGGAAAAGGTTTTGCCTTATGCTCAGACAGCGCTTCCTATGTTTCAGTTTGTGCCCATTGCCTCTTGTCCTATCACTGGACACCTCTGAAAAGAACCTGGCTTTGTTGTCTTTATACCCTCGCTTCAGCTATTTGTACAGGATGGTGAGGTGACCCCGAAAACATATTTCAGTATATCGCAGAAAACCTGTGACTAGTGAAAAATACCAGGCTTGGAGTTTTGACTTTTTTTTTTTCCAAAGTATTTGTTGCATTTGAATTGCTTCTGTGTAAAATTGCCCGTTCTCAGATTTGTAATCAAGAATCCTTTGATAAATAGGACCTGCGGTTCATAACTCTTGCTGAAATCTCTAAAAATTTAGAGCATGTACCATTAGGTGGCACAGGATCATGTATACATGCAGGGCAGATTGTGGACATTATCTCTTTCATTATTGTATAGGTCTTAGGCTATTTCTATTATTATTTATTTATTTATTTGTTTATGTGGTATCTGGGAGTGGGGTGCATGTGTGCCAGGAGATGTTATAAGCTGTATTCAGCTTCAGTTTAGGCTGTTTTGGGGGGCAGAAATTTAACTGGAAGAGAAACTGCTCTCTTTCTCTCCTGGTGATCTAGGTTATCTTTGGGCTACATCTTTATCTTTTTGCCATATTGATTGTTAGCAGCTCTGCCATCATTGTATTAGCAATGTGTAAAGACTGCCTTTTTTGCATACAGTAGTTCCTTCCCCAACAAAGAAGGACCCCCTCTCAAATTTTGTCTCTTTTTATGTTGAAAGGAGATATAATTAGTGTTTTTCAATACCAGCTGATGGATGTATCTCAGCATTTAAAACATTAGAGCTGTATTTACTCTGTTGACACCTTACACTGTATGTGTAGGTGAATCTTTCACAGTCCCCCCTTCCCTTTCTATTCAGTAAGACCATAATGTGCTGGGGATGGCTTGCTGGAATTTATTACAGTAGAAAAACATAGTACTTGCACAATGATAGTTCTTTTTTGTTTGTTTTGTTTTATTTTTTAATATGGCAGCTGCCACTGAGATTCAGATGTCCCAGTGCATAATGCTCTTAATTTGCTTTCTTTATTAAAGTAGAGCCAAACTTCTGTCTTCTCAGTATTATTCCTTAGATAGCTGTGGGTACAGAGAGATTGTGCTTACACTAGATTATTTCAACATTTTTCATAATGATGAATATTAAAACATTCTAAAGGGTCAGTAATTTATCCTAATTTTTAAGATGATGGAGCATCTGATTCACCAACTGGCTCAGGAAATTAAAATAACCATATTTTCTTAAGAGACTGCAGTAGCAGAAGTAGCAAACACCAAACTGTTTTCTTAAATGTGTGCCTTCATTTTCTTTAAGAAGCTGCTGTAATTTCTAAATTATGATTAATTATATTTTGATATTAATTATTGATAATTATGATGATTAATTAAAAACATTAAAGTAACTGTTTACCTCTACTATAAACAAATCTCTATTCTAGCTCATTTTACGAGAAACCCTGCCAAACCTTTATGTTTCTTCCTTATGTCAGAGGTTTTTTTTTGTTTGTCTGTTGGTTTTTTCCTTTGTTTTGGACTGAATTAGTTAATAAAAAAGGGTTTAGGGTACTTAACCGTAATCTAAGTAAGAAGTCAGACTTTTGAAGCTAATAAATAAGCTAATTTGAAGTTACATTGATTATACTTGATTGTTTAGAGTTGTGATCTGAAGTTATTAAAGTCTAACTTGTTAAAAGTTTCCTCAGAGCTACCTACTTGTAAAACATCTCTAACAGGATGCAACCACAACCATCACAGTTATTTTGATTGAACCATACTGGTGGAAGCATGCAGTGTACTAAGGAAAATTTCACCCTTCTTCTCAGAGAAATTTTATTAATGTGGTAATAAGTTCTTAGGGACATGTGATGGGGACCAGTTAGTAATCCACAGTTAAACTGTTAGAATTCTTTTATGTTTTTCTGTTGTAATCAGCTGCACAAAAGACATTTACTTAAGGGAAGCAAGGATATCATCTTTTGTCCAGCTTGCTTCTTATGTGGAAAAGAGTCCATTTGAATTTGGTGGTATAACTTGGATATAAAAGTTGGTTTTTGGTTGTTTTTTTGATAGAGCTATAGCAAATGTTTATGTGATTTAAAAAGAAAAAAAAAAATCACTGTATTGGGAGGGTGGTGGTGGCTTTTTTTTTCTTTTTTTTTTTTCTTCCATTTTTAACTACACAAAGAAAAATCTAACATCAAAATCTGTAGGTTTTCTAGATTTTATTTGGAGAATCTGATCTTTGGCTAGAGTTCTGAGCATGGGTTTATTATTGTATAACTCTTAATGGTGTAACTGGTTTTGTGAAAAGCAGGAAGAAAATTGTGGGGGCTCCGTAGTAACTATGGAACATGTATTATGGAAGTGATTTGTAGAGAAATATTTTATCAGTCTAATGGTGTAATACTATAAATTTAAGTGAAATAGCATGTATTTGTCAAGATGGGGCACATAGACTTTTCAGATAAGTGAAAATACCTTGGCTGAGAAGGAGTTGTTTACTTTTTTATAGGCAAAGTGATCTACTTTCTAGAGTGGGTGCAGCTACCTCTAAACTGTACAGATTCTAACAGTTAAACTTGAGAGTTATTTGTCCTGGAATAAGTGGGCTTTTTTTTAACTACCTGTTCAACTGCAGCCATCCTAAGACTGCTGTATTGTTTTAATGATGCCAGCATAGTTGGAACAAATTTTGCACATAGATACATGGAGTGAGTTCATGAAAAGTTCTCAAGCTAGTAGTGATGGAATATATTGGACTTGATAAAATATCTGATCACATTAGATCTGCAGGGGAAAAAAATAGGGAAACATTTTCATTTCTGGCTGCATCTTGTAAGACAATCAGAGAACAAACTGTACTTACTGAAATCTCTCTCTTTTTTTTTTTTTTTTTTTTTTTTAACACTGAAAACTGTTCAGCCAAGGGTGTTACATACCTGAATCTCTAAGCCTTATGTTGTTTGTACATAGTGACATTTAAACTCGCTGCTTTGGGACAAAGATAAAGATGCTAACTGCAACTATAATGACAGTTCCTAGCACATGGTGAAATTCCTAGCACTGATGTAAGTTTAAAGATTGTAGGCACTGATGTAAGTATAACCCGTACACTCTGTTCAGGCTTTGCCTTTTTAGTTTTACTGATACTTAAAACTACAGGTCAGTGGTTCTTAAACTTGCATATCTGTACTACTTACCTGATACTAACTTTCCTTATTGCTGCGTCCACTAATGGTGATACTGAAGCAGACTTTTGGGTAGTCTGGGAAAGTCTGTCTTTCTGGTTGAGATAGCTGTATGTAGTGTCATAAAAGATGAGCTAAAAGAGTAGGAGTGCTGTTTTGACTTAGATTTGATCTACATATGCTCATCAGCTGTTATTATCTGATTTGTGTTGTCAAAAAAGCCAGCTCAGCTAAGCAGAAGTTTCCTGTTTGAGAATAAGGCACTACATTTTCACCCATCTCTCAACCTTCCTGTAAAGAGCACAGAGAGAGGTTTTTGCTAGCTTTCTTCTGTCTAACTCTGCATGTAGCCTGCCAGCTGAAAACATCAGTCTCATCTCAACGCAGGAGTGTTGCTGAGAGTAACATCCATAATTTTGAAAGAAAAAAGCATACTAACCACGGGTGGTGTTATTTGTCTATTATCAATATAGGTGCCATAGGTGGTAGGGCATGTTCTCAAAATTTCAAAAAATACTTCCCTGAAGTATGTCATATTTCTAACAGTGAGGTATGTTGGTCCACTCTTGGGTTGCGGTTTGGCTATCTACTAACACATTACCACCTTTACAGCTAAGAGGATGTACAGTTTTGTACTGACTTCATGTGAACAATGCATTCGTTCTTAGGTGTTAATATTCTGTCTGCATATTTTGACTTGCATAATTTTAAAAGTTTAGTTTCAGACGGAAGAAATTAATTCCCCTGAAGTTAGGTTTTTCATTTCAGTCATTTCTAATTGCTCGCTTGCTTTTCAACTAACAACTCAGGCAAATAGGAAAGAATGTTTTTAACCCAAGATTTGCCTGGTGTCTTATATGGTGCTTGACAGTGGGAGAATACTTTTGTTTAAATATTCAATCTTTTCTGTATTTGTAGATGTATTTACTTTAGCTCAGATCGAAAACCTCCAAGCTCTTTCTAAATATGGCTAGAAGAAAATTCATACAATCCTGTAAAAACAGACACCAAACTGAAAGACTGCCTGGTTACCTGCATGAGTCTTGAGCATCATGGAACTTTCTGTAGACATCAAGTCATCATAGTAAGCCCCTGCCTGAAATGTGCCTGTAATTTTGTCTTGAAGTCAAATGGATTTAAAATAATACAGTCAGATGCCATCAGAAGGTACAATTTTGTGTATCATCTGCTTTATAGGATGTAAATCAGCTTAGTCAATTGTAAAATGAAAAGTTGAGGGTTGTGTTTATTCTGGACTAATAAGGAAGGATATTTAAATGCTCCATCGTTTTGTACAGTATTAGAAATTTTTAAAAAGAAAAACATGCAAAAGCCAGGATTCATGTAAGCAAATGTACTTCTATTGTGCAATATTATTAGTTATATTTTATCTTTTAGAATCTCACTTTTTGACTAGTATTTTAAGCAACCTATTTGCCATCATTTGGTGTAATACAGGTGTTTCTGATATAAGACAGTGTCAGAAAAAAAAGGCATAAATTCTTGATGGTGATGTAGAGGATTATATATTGAAGATGGATTTAAAAATTAAAGTTGCCTCACTCTCGGGCTGCTGGAATAATGTCAAGAGACACATTTTTCCCTTAATTTGCCTGTAGGTCTTGACCTCATGATAACAGTTCCTTAACATGCATTCATAATTATTCAGTTGATGCTATTGTAAATTAGACCTGTTTTTACCCTGCCCATGTGGCTAACCTAATTATGAGGAATGCAGGACCAGGCTTTTCAAGTTTTAAGCTGTGATCAGAAATGGGAGCTAGCAGGTTGCATGTTTAATTCTGCTGTCAGCTTCAGTTCTCAGTACTGAATTTTTGCTAATGTAAAAAGCTGTTTCCTAAAATTCAGGCCTGGTGATGAAGACTAAGATTGCTGACATTGGCATTTTGGCAAAATGATAATTTAAAGAGGAAATTAGAAATTGTATTTTATTTATTTATTTATTTATTTATTTATTTATTTATTTTTTTTTTTTTACTTAAGTAGGATCAACTAGCTGGACTAAGGTTCCCTTATGCTTTTTTTTTTTTTTTTTTTTTTTTTTTTTTTTTTTTTTTTTGTGGTTTAGCCTCATCAGGCAGCTCAGCACTGCCCGGCCACTCGCTCGCTGTCCCCAGGAGGGATGGGGGAGAGAATCAGAAAGGTGAAAGTGCGAGAACTCATGGGCTGAGAGGAGGACAGTTCACTACGTAAAGCAATAGCCGGGCACACAGGCAAAGCAAGCAAGGGATCCCCTCGCTGCTTCCCATCAGCAGGCAGGGGTTCGGCTGCTCCCAGGCCAACAGGGCTCAGCATGCCAAGCGGCTCCTCGGGAGGACAAATGTCATCACTCCCCAAATTCCCCCTTCCTCGTCCTTTGCCCCAGCTGTTATTGCTGAGCATGGTGCCCCATGGCATGGGACATCCCTCTGGCCAGCCCAGCCTGTCCTGGCCGTGTCCCCCCCGTCAGCTCCTGGTGCACCCCCAGCCTCCTCGCTGGCAGGGCAGCACCAGGAGCAGAAGAGTCCTGGGCTCTGTGTGAGCACAGCTCTGGAACAGCTGAAACATAGGGGTGCTATCACCACTATTTTCAGCAAAAATGGAAAACACATCATCATACCAGCCTCTACAAAGAAAATTAACTCTATCCCAGACAAAACCACAGCAGTAAATTACATTAAAGAGAATTGACATGTTGTCACTTTCTTATTTAAAATATATCTGATATTTTTGCATCTCATAGTTTGTGTAGTGAGCAGAATCTTTCTGTATACTTCAGAGAGGCCATGCAGTTATCTACCCTCTGTTTTCCCATGTACGCTCTGATAAAATGAAGTTGGAGGCCTGAGAGTATTTGTGTCTATCTTAGGCAAAAAGAAAAGGAGGAAGAGGGGACAGTCAAAAAGAAACTATTTAGTTTTTGCCAATACAGATACTCATTTTGTACTGGCTGGCTATTTTTCTGCATGAACAGTAACACGTCACATGAAAATGAAGGTAAAAATTGGGTATGGGTCCTGTTATATAAAATCACTACTATTCTTTGCTAATGCTAAATTTGTTGAATGCCAGCTCGTCCATAACTATAACAAAACCAGCTAATGCTTAAATGAATTCTGGCAATTTTAAATAAAATTTTAGAACTTGATATGACAGGGAAGAATGCTAAAAGGTAACCAAGTGTGTAAACAGTAAATGAAGGATTATCCTTATTTGTGAAAAACCCATTCCAGCGAGAAATTGAATTGGGGGCTTCTCTCAAAAAAGAAGGGTTAGTGTAGCTAGTGAGCTAAATCTATGCCTGATTTTATTCCCTTTAGAGTAATAAGCTTATGTGAGACCCATAAACAATAAACAAATGAGTATAAATGTAACTGAGTACTGTCTTCTCCCTCCTCTTTACAGATTCTCCTTCAAATAATAAATTACTGATTATGCCAAACTTTTAAAACCAGCTATGATCAAGCGTATTAGGGGTGATGCAGTTCATTTGTTAGAGCATATTGCATGAACAACCTCACCTCTTGTCTGGTATTTTTACTTTGCAGAAAGGATTTTCTGTACAAAATCCATTTGAATGGTATAACACATAAAACAACTAACAACTAGAAAAAAAAAGATGGAGCCTGTATTTATTGGTCAATCAGCTGAAGAAAGGAGATGGTCAATGAAAACAGCAGGCCCAGGACTTGGTCTTTGCCAGGATTTTAAGTCACATAGAGACAGAAGTAAAGAAAAGATCGCAAATCTCCATGTCACTGAGGCTTGCTTCACATTGCTGCACATTGGTGATATTAAAAGTCAGCAGTTTCAGAAACTAGACCTATAAAAAAAAATCTGGACTGCAATGGTCTTGGCACTAGTTTGCTGTAAATTGATGTATCTAGCTTACAAAAAAAAATTTTGTATTAGACTTACCGGTCTGTATGTACTTTGATTATACATAAATGTTCTCCAGTTGTGCTATGTTCATGAAGTCAAAAGCTGTTAGTGACAGCTAAGGCAGTAGGTTAATTTCTGGCATAGGCTCTTTTTAATAGGTAGAGTCTGACCTTTCTGTACTGCCAGGAATTTCAACTGGCTCTGTGTACAAAGTACTCCCCCAAATGTGTATCTTATGCAAAAAAGACAAGTGGTATAGGATGAAAACAAAAAAAAAAAAAAAAAAAAAAAAAAAGAGAGAGAGAAAGAGAAGAAGAAAAACATATGGATCTACTCCTTTTCAAATGCAGATTGTTGAGGCTGGAAGTCTATCACTTAGTCACTGTGTTCTCCATTTGACCATATGGCTGCAAAAACTAGTGGAATGATATATATATATAAAAAAACCAACAGTTTTCCCTTAAAGAAAATATAGTAAAGAAGGAAGAGGAAAGCATTTATTTTATTCATTCTTGATGTTATGCAATTTTTTACATGCTTTATTTTAAAAGACTTTGATATTTATGGAATCTGAAATTTATCTATTGACACTTCACTTCATTACTGTCTTTTGCATGGAAATGCCTGGCATGAGATCACCTACTCACATTAAGTATGCCTCCAAAATTTAAGATGAAATTACAAGGATTTTTTTTACCTAGTTTCAGTTCTTTCATATCTGTACACCATATACAGATAAAACTCAGCAGAGGGCAACACACCTATTAACAAGGAATCTCATGTTTGCGTAAAAATTGGAAGCGCAAAGGTGGAAAAAGAAGTTATTCTATGGTCTACTAGAACTTTATGTCAGCCTTAGGTATGTTGCTAAAATTTTGATGAATTTGCTAGGTAATAAATTTCCATATGAGAAGAAGGACGTGGTACCAGTAGAAACTCCTTGTCTATTCTCCTGCTCTTACTTCACAAACAAGACTCAAAAAGGGAAGGACATTACAAGCACAGATGAATTTGTGCGTGTGTGTCAAGAAGAGTGTTTAATGGGCGTGTAAAATCCTGAAGATCATGTGGGAAGAGATCTCTTGATCTTTGTCACCAAGACCACCATATCTTCATCACAGCAAAATTTTACCTTAGGAGTATTTGGAGAAAGTCATTTCAGGATGGTCTCTTTTGAACAAATAGCAGCCAATAAGCAAATCAGATTTAAATGAGCACTTTACTTAGCTTCAACTACCGTATCACAAAGGATTTTACAGTTATAGTCTGTTTTTACTGTGGTATAAAATGATGTAGACAAGATCTGTGCAGTGCAAGTTGTATCTGCAAGAAGTCCTACTGGCCAAGGGCTTTCCTCAGGCACCACTACCATTGTGGGATGCTGGGGAACACTGTTATAGAGACTTGCAATCTGTTTAGAGGGTAGTTTAATAAACAAGAACATTGGTCTGTGTTTATTTTATCAGATTATTTTACATCTGTTTTTGGCTTGAAAATCATAGTGCTCCTGTACACGGACATTTTATGTATACATAAATATACGGTATTCCATCATGGTTAATTAACTATGTACTGTGAAAATATTAGCACAATACATGTCTAGTTTTTAGTAACTGAATACAGGCATACTCAAAGCTTGAAAGTTCATGAAATACCGAGGACCTTATTCTCTATCTCTTGCACCTATTTTACATTACAGTAAAACTTTCAGACCTGTAATAATTGACTTGAGTGAAGTTATACCTTGTCCTCATCCATAAAAGTGAAGGGAAAATTCATCTGCTGTGAAAAGTTAGTTTTCAGAAGTTTTACTCTCCTGTTCGTCAGCTTTGGACACTATTATGGGTGAAGGAACACTTTCCTGCCTTTGTATAATGGTAGAAATATTTAACCATTATTTTGTATCCTTCTAATAGGGTTTAGAAAATAATAGTATCTGCTGCAGCTCTTACTCAGCATCATAACGAAGCCACAGACTACAGCTTCCTACTTCTGTGACTGTTGTAGCAGGAAATCTTATGTAGAAACAGTTAAGAACAGTCCCCGCTGGTTAAATTGACCTGTTTGTTACACAGTGTTTTCAGTTCAGGTGCCAGTAACAAGGATGGAGTTGAAAATTTCTCTTGTGAGAAAAGTAAATCTGGCATTAATTATGCCAAGAGATTTACAAAAATGGTAATTTAGCTTCCTAGATTTAAAGTTGCCACCTGTCTACACTTGGACTTGGGAATTCATTTTAATTTTCTAGTCTGTTGTTTGCCAGTAAAATGTTCCTCATGGATTATAGAGCAGAGCAGAACTTTGTCCCACAGCAGTGGTTGTAGCTGAGCTTCCTAACCCTGGTGACTCATGACAGCATTGTCCTCAGCCTCAGTGCTGAAGGGTCAGCTGCAAAACACTTCATAAAGACATTGTAAATCCCACTGCAAAATATATCTGTTAAGGGTATTGTAATCTTTCTGTATCTATCTTCCCCCTCCAGGACCAAGCATATCACTTTCAGAGCATATGGTTTCCCTCAACAGATAAACAACCAAAGTTAGCTCTGTTCCTTCTGTATTACCAGTTCTGCTCTTCTGTCCACCAGGATCTTGTATTTCTTCCATTCATGATTTAGGGATTTAAGGACATAGTCTATCTGTTTATCTAAGGACACTCATTTTTTTTCTGTCTGGCAAATAGTAGTGAAATACTTGACAATGAATTTACCCAATATTTACATTTATACAGTGCTTTTCTTTCTAAAGGAAATGTTTTACACTGTGGGTATCTGTGTGTCTATATAAGCATACACAGAGAGAGAAAGACTTAAAAATTCAAATATTTGAAATCCATTATGGGTTAAAGGAGAGAAGTCCTAACCAGATGGTATACCTCTTCACCACCAATGGCAGTGTAGGGTAGATATCCCAGAATGGGCTTTAAAATTACTAGCATGGGCCCAATACGCAGAAGATCAAGAAATCAGTACAGGCCGGCTGACCCCACTTTTCCAGTATGTTTGTAGCCTCTTGAGCTCTGACTTGCTCAGTAAACTTCTACCAATACCTAACCTTTTAAAAGTCTGACATTCCTAAGTCCACTCCTAGGAATAAAGCCTATTTTTTATGAAGAACAGAATAGGATCTTCAGCATCTCGTTACAAATAATGAGCAAGAGTTCCTTTCCTGTTTAAAGTCTCATCTAAAAGTTAATCAATTAATTAAATCCACTTCACTGAATTTAGTTACATTATTTCTGAGAGATGGAGACCAAGGAGACTTACTGACATGCAGTAACTCTGAAAGCAGAGTTATAGGATATGGCTCAGTCCTTAAGCTTAGACTCTTCACTCATCTCCTTCATCAAGAAAGCAAGGAGCAGGTCCTTGGTTCCTCAGTAATAAAACCTGTTTTTCTCCTGTGTTAGCAACTGAGGAGTTTACCTCTGAACTGGGGTTTCTGTATTTGATGTCTTTACCTGGTGGCAAGGTATATAAGCAAAGAGACAATAGGCGATTTGAAATCACAGGAAGTCCTACTGATAGGACTAAATAAAAATGAAATGCCCTCTCTTCTCACTTTTTTTCCCATTCCTTTCTCTGTAAAAATAATACTATGGGTTCTGAGGTCTCATTTGCTTGTTCCTATTTTCTTCTCTGTCAGCTGTCTCCATCTTATTTACAAGTAAAGTGAACCATTTCAATTTGCTTGTACTGACTTTGCTTTTGCTCTACTGTCAGAATTTAATCTGGCTAACCTTTTCTGTTCACATAAAAATACATGATTTATCCACGTTATAATATCAGTCTCTGATAGTGATGGGAATGTGATAACTCTAAAAGAGTTAACAATTTACAGAAAATAGCCAAATATTAATATTTCATCACAAACAAACTGGCAGTCAAGTCAGTAATCTGTTTTCAGAACCCATGCTTCTGTCAATAATCAGCTCTTGCATAGCCAGATTTCTAAAAATAAGTCAGAATATTTTCACTATAACTCATTATACAAAAGTGTGCACAGGAGAGCAACAACAGAGAGATTTGTTTCCTGGGTTGTACTAAAAACTTCTCTCTCCTACCTTCATATTGTCTCAGGTTTTAATGTGTAGATGTAATCAGGGAGAAAAAGAGAAAAACTTCAGTGCATTTAGCACTGAAGGAAAGAAATAGAAGCAAACACTTCTCATGTGAGCTTATGGCTTTTTAATTAGTGCCTGTGGGAAGACACTTTGCTATATTAATGCCATTTATACTAGTACTATCTTGAAACAGCAATGTGCAAAATCTCTCCCACATCTCCCACCATCTTCTGTAGCCCCAGAGGAGACATACATAAATAAGTAATGGAAAAGCTAGAAAACAGATTCAATCATACCTGTTTTGCTGATGCCTGATTAAGGAGATAAATAAAAAAAAAAAAAGGGGAGGGGGAGTACAGAGGAGGATGAAGAGTATATATACTTGGTAAATTCATAGCAACGGCTGTTGTATGAAACTCTGGGATTTGCTATTCCACATAGCACATGATGAAGGCAAAACTTGCAAGAGTATATTTCTTTGTGTAATGAGGTAGGCAGCCAAACAGTTAAATCATTTGCTTTCCCTGGGACACTCTGCTGGGTTCTTTGCCATTGCATTTAACTGCTGTCAGGTACTGGAGTGTCATTCTCATCTTCTTTATTATAATTTTTCCCCTTGTAATCTACAGTAAATGGGAAGTTTTACAGTGGAGCAGCTGTTGGTAAAACCGATTAAATTTAGTTCTTGAAAACCAGAAACCCCAAATAATCTGTGTTCTAATCTGTGTTCTGCTCAGACGCAGCACTGCCTGCATTTTTCTCCATGAAGATTTTCAGATAAAGTCACTACTTTGAGTTAATCAAATACACAGCTCAAAAAAAAAAAAAAAAAAAAAAAAAAGGAAAAAAAAAACATACTGGCTGTCGTTGTGATCTTCCTGACAAGTGTATTTACTTGGTGTTTTAACATGTATTTAATGTAGAGTGCAGAATGCAAGAAATAGAATTAGTCCCTCAGAGAGTTTATAATTAATTATTATTTACCCAAAAGACCATACTCTGATCATTTGTGTAAATATGTACTTGCAGAGCTTTGTACATATCTTAAAAATCTCTGTGGACCAAATCTGGCAGGTTTTATCTGCCTTTTCTAGTGGAAGTCTTTTCTGTTGATGCCTGTGAGTTTTGAGTAACTGTCACATCATTTGGCTCTGAATTATTTTAAACTTTTCAATTGCTGATTGTATATTTCAGAAGATGTATGTTTTTGTGTTGTGTGTGTGTATTGTGTGTGTTTGTGTTTTTGTGTTTTTTTTCCCCAAGGTTTGTATTTTAGCTATTGGACTATTATTACCTGGGCATAGCAAAGAAACCAAAGGATATCTTTAAAACTCCAAGTCAAGACTGAGGTGTAGAGATCAAGTACGTGGGAGAAATCACCTTAGATTTTAAAGTATTATTATTCCACACTTTTGATAAATATTAAATGTTTTTTAGTCCCCCTTTCTGTTTATTCTGAATGAAATATTTCCTCAAAGTGGAATAAAAGGGTGTTTATGACTTAAAAGAAACTTTAATTGCTGGGAAGTATCTTTTTTTTTTTCTTTATCTTTTTTTTTCTTTTTTTTTTCTTCCTCTACAGGAAGATGATTTAATAAAATCTTGACATCTGGGATGAGGTGTCTAAGGCTCAAGAAAAGACTGTGTATTTTATCACCACTGAAAATGCTGGTTTATAGCAGAAGTTCTGATGGATTAATAGCTATGGCACCATTAATAGCTATGGCATAGTATTGAGGGAGGTAAAATGATAGTGTTCATATTAGTTCTGTGTTGCCAGATCTATTAGTGGCTGAAATCCTTTTGTTGCTTTTCTGTGATTCTGTAAGCTTCTCAAATACTGCTTTAATCTTTTAGGAAAACTGCTTGAGGAAAATACATGAATCCTCTGGGATATATTTTCATGACTCCCATCAGCTCCTGAGGGTTTCTAAACCATGACAGAATTTGCCACACATCACACAAAGATTACTTACTGTGTTTATTAATATAGGTCTGTTTAACTTGTGTCAAAAATCTTTAGAAAATGCAGGCGATGTTGTGGAGTGGAATAGCATTTATTAGAGAAGGGGTCTGTTATGTTTTCCAATGGTATGTTTTTGCTTCTTTCTGAATACTTTGGAAAATGCCTAATAAAGTGTAGCTTCCTGTAAAACTGGGGATTTTGAATTCTAAATATTGCACATGAGAGATATTTTGCTCTCTGATCTTCTGCTGAATCAGAGAAAATGCCTGAATGGAGCCCTCTGCAAGTCCCTGATGAGGTGCAGAATCCCTGTATGTTAACCTCTCAGATTTCCAGTTTAGGCCATCTACCAGAGCATCTCATGCTTGTAGTTTAAAATTACAGAAACACTGAGCTGGGGAGGGACTTCTGGAAGTTAGTTTTCAAGAGAAAGTTGCTCAGGGCCATGTCCAGCCAGGTTGTGAATAACTCCAAGGACTGAGAATCCACAACCACTCCAGGCAACCTGTTGCAATGTTTGAACACCTGCACAGTTAAAAATAAATATGTTATTATGTTTAAGTGGAATTTCCTGTTTGTGCCCATTGCCTCTTGTCCTGTCACTGGGCACCACTGAGAAGAGCCTGCCTCCATTCTCTTTGTTCCCTCCCTTCAGGTATTTATGTACACCGATGAGATCCCCCTGAACCTTCTTTCCTCTAGGTTGAATAGTCCCAGCTCTGTCAGCCTTTCCTCATAGGAGAGGTGTTCCAGTGCTTTCATCATATTCCTTGTCCTTCACAGGACTCTCTCCAGTATGGCCATGTCTCTCTTTTACTGGGGAGCCCAGAACTGGACACAGCACTCCAGGCGTGGCCTCACCCATGCTGAATAGAGGGGAAAGATCATCTCCCTTGACCTGCTGGCTATGCTTTTCCTAATGCAGCTCAGGATGTTGTTTGCTTGCTTTGCCACATTGTTGGTTCATTCTCCACCAGGACCAGCACGGCCTCTTTTGCAAAGCTGCTCGTTAGCTGGTCAACCGCCAGCCTGTCATGGTGCAATGCAAAGTTGCTGAGAACTTCAAACATATATAAATTCCTGGTGGAAGGCCAACGAAACTGGAGTACTAATCTAAGAACTATCACACGTAAAAAGTCTTCAAGAAAGCTCAAATGTCAGATATTAGCAGATCATCTGAAATCTGAGCAAAAATCTTTGCCGGTGTAGCCTGAAAGCCACAGAAGTGCAGTTTGATCTCGAGTAGATGTTCATTATCACTTTACGCCTTAAAAAAAAAAAAAAAAGTTTTACTTTTAAATGTGTCAACTGTTATATTCAACATATATACAGGGTCACCAAAAGAGCCTGAGCAGATTTCTTACTGAGGAAATGGAATAATTCCACTGCTGTATTACTTACACTTTGAATATTATAGAATATAGTGAAGCAATGACTGAGGTCTCCTAAATTACTGTAAGTAGTGTTTCTCACAACGAATCTTATTTCAATGAAGTCACCCATTAGAATACTCTTTCCTGTGATCCCTACTTTCTGTTCTGTGTTTTGGATAGTTCACTGCTTAACGTCAGGCATTGCTTTTCAGATATCTGAATATGTATTTTTCTCTCTCTCTCTGTGCAATCATCGACATTCAATAGCATGTTCAGTTTTCTGAGTCATAGGACACAGCTGCTCCAGTGGCAACATGGCAAATAAATTTATTCCCTCTCTAGTGTAAGTTGCACAGAGCATTCTTCCAATACAGAAGCCAAGGCAGAAGGAATCTGCAATCTTCCATATCAAAGGACTCAAAGTAGTTCTCAGGAAGACATCAAAGGACATAAATTAAACTTTGTAGTAGTGTTTCTGAGAATATATGTGGTACCTAAGATGGCAGAAGACGATACTGATAATTATAAGCTGTGATTTTGTAGTTTTGAAAAAATGACATATGTTATTACTGATGATAAGCAAAAAGGGCTTAGTGCTACTGTTCTGCCTGCCAGATATCCCCCTACTCTTCCCATGCAAATTCTTTCTGACTTGTTTCTTTGTCAAAATGATGAAGTATATATTTTTTTTAAAGAACCCTTTGTTAAAAGTAACTACTTCTATGAAAACAATTTCATTAATGAAAGGAAATGTATGAGACAGTGAATTTGTTCCTTCTCTTATAAAGATGTATATAAGAGAAAAAGGAGACGATGGTAAAAAGAAGCTGGCTATCTCCAGTAGGTCCATGTCTCTTGTATTGATTGGGGACCCCAGAACTGGACAGAGCACTCAAAGTGTGGTTTCACCGGTGCTGAGGAGAAGGGAAAGATCATCTCTCTCGACCTGCTGGCAATACTTTGTTTAATGCAGCACAGTACACTATTACCTTTCTTTGCGGTAAAGGCACATTGTCTTAATTTGTTACACCTTTCAAAGTAAAACCAAAAGCAGTCTGCTTGCTGCTTTATGCTTGAGAACATCTAAAAAAGTGTGGGAATTATCAGAAGAAAATATTGGCAAGTCCCACTGTGTTTAATAGATCACCAAACCCTGGAAAGGGGCATTTCATAAAAGTAGTTGATTGACAAAGAAGCAACAGACAAACTAGCCTATTTCATGACTGAATAGAACCAAAGATATGTTCAAAATGGATAAGGTATCATTTACTAGTGGGAAACTCAAAATTTTATATTTCATTATCCCAGCATTGAAACACTTGCACCACTTCTAATCTCCTTGGTTGGAAGGGTTTTTATGGGTCATTTCCACCACTACTCATGTATTTGAAGTATCTTGTCTTCTCAGGTAGGTGAACAACAGTTTGTGCACTATGAAGGCATTTCCAACAGGAGGAGCTCCACCTCAGATCCACCGAATGGGCTCTTAATTTATTATTTAGAATTAAATACCCATTAATAAAATAAATTGATGTTCATGTAAAGGTGCTGTCTTCATCTTCTCAGTGTAAAAGAGGCTTATTGTGTACTTAAGGCTGTTTTATGCAGAATATAACTCCATTTAGATTTCCTTCTGGGAAAGTCCTGCTTATAAGACAATGCTAGATGAGTCTTCTCTTAGCAAGTTTGGAAAGGTTACACAAAACCATATCTGACTTGCAAGCCTCACATTTTCTAGCCGCTCCTCAAAGACACCTCCTGTATCCTGAATGCCAAATTTCTATGTGGAGGGCTGGATGTTGTTGCTGGTAGGAACAATTAACCAGCTGAAGAAACATCTGAGGAGTAATGCAAGTCTTTTCTATTTATCTGGTGTGTGTGCACCTGGGGATGTAAAGAGGACTGTGAAATGGACCTTACTCTCCCCGTAGATTATTCAAAGTCAGAAAATGAATGCATAAACCCTCAAAAATATGCTTTTTAAAATGTTTTAGGGAGTCATATATTCTCTTTTAGCCCAATGTGAAATTAGACATACTGTCAGCATGGACTCTTCCAGCGCAACATGTCATTGCACACACATATATGTCCTTTGACTGACACTTTCCTTTGCATATACACATTACTGTGCACTTGTTCACATGTTGTCGGCTCATTTTATACACAGCTAGCTTTGCAAATGTTTAAGCATGTGCCTATATTAATAGTTAGAGAGATATATTTGCTGGTTAGTAAGATTAGTAAGATCTGCAGCTCACTGTGGGTGACAGTAATAAGCAGAAGCTATGCTGTTAAGTGCTGCTCTCTCATTCACAGAGGGCTCTATGGTGACAGCCCTATTGGACTAAATGTATTCTTTGGAAGTGCCATACTGTTTAGTAGAGTACAATGTACTGTGTTTATTTTCTCGTTTGTTGTCTGATTTAAAACCATTAACATTTTTCCTAGCCTATTTGTGTAGCTAACTGAAGCATGGTTTCAGGATTTTATCAGTCCTCAACTGCAGAAACTACCTGCTTTGCTGTTTTCCTTCCACCTTATCAGCCTGGAGCTGTGCCATTTAAGCTGTGTGCATATCTGCTAGTGGTGACGGATTTTAAGACAGTCATTTAGGCTACAGGAAAACAGTGGGATGTATTTTGAATAAAAGTGATAGTCATTAGGAAAATGCTATAGGGTGTGATGGCAGTTTTAAACACTGAATTTGATTAATGAGAAAAAAATGAGCAACATTTACTGCAGAAGATTTTCAGCAAATTTCTGCTTTTTATTAAGATAAAAGGGTACTTTTTAAAATTTGAAAACATTCATTGTTAAATATACCTAAACACAGGTTTCTTCACTTCTGTATGTGTACATTTCTTAGTTCCCTGTGCCACTTTTGCTACACTTAATAACTGTTTGGATCTTTGCCTTTTCCTCCTCCTCCTACTAGCATTCAAGGTACAGTTTTCTTTACTATCATTACCCACAAAAAACAGTTTGAGCCTCCTAGAGGTGGAAAATTACAGCAGCAATCCATCCAGCTATGCAACCACAGGTCCCTTTGAACACATCAAGCTGGTACTCTGTTTTGTTACACTGACTTTTCTCTGAACGTACAGTCACATTTGAAGTTTATTGTAGTAATGGTTTGAAGTCTCTAATAGCCCATTAAGTAATCTTTACCTAAGAAACTGTTGTGATTCCACTTTTCTTAACAACGAGGTCCTGTATGTGTAAACTTACCACACAGACCTTGAGTTCATTTTTCAGGAATGCATGAAATTTGCATGATGGAACTCATGGTGTAGTCTATCCTGCCAGCTCTTACATAGCAGCATATTTTTCTAGTGCTAGCAATAATTCCGAATCTACGTACCACATACAGACCTTTACCAGGCCTCGTAAGTTGTTCAGCTCTCTCTCCATTAAGAAACATGAGTGGTCAGTTGTACTCCGTGTGGTTTCCTAGATACTTAGAACAATTTATCCTAATGACTTTTTGCTTCAAGTAAAATCCTTTGTGTTTCTTTTTTGATGTTATATTATTTTTAAGAGAACATTGGTGACGTGCAGATATTGCACAGGGTGTTATGCTTCCAGTAAACACTCAGAGAAGTTTATTAGCAGTCACCTTATTTCGCTTAGTCACCCCTTGACAATTTTGTGTGTCAGTGTCCTGGGAATGACCAAAATCCTGTGTTTTTTGGGGAAGGATTCTGTGTACCTGTACCTGACAAGGTTTTGGAAGCAGACGAACCTTATATTTTTAGGCTCCACTTGAACTAGCTAGATAGGCTGAAAGTAGTTATTGATAAGGTATAAACCTATAAATAGGCAAATCAAAAGGAACGATGTCAGAGTCTTCATTGGGCTGGACAAAGTAGCTTTGATGGCAGATTTTGGAATTCATGAGCCTACACACTTCAGCCTTGAGGCCTGACATCTTTTCCCTATTCAGCAGTTCTTGATGTGCTTGTTGTGTATTTCATGAAGGGTTTGTGCCCCCAAAAGATCAGAGATTGGCTCTGTAACCCAAACTTTAAGTGAGCTAAGAACTTTTTTTTATGTATGAAAACCATAGTGCATCCCTTCTTAAAAACTGAGAATTGTTTAAGCCGTCTATTTGGGTGGGTGCTCCAGAGGAGTTACGTGATGAAACGTAATTTTAGTGGAAGCTAACACATGCAACCATTTGAGAATTAAATGCAACATAAATTTCTTAGACCAACTCTTCCAGTAAATTGCTTTCCATTTCTTTTTCTCACTCTAATTTAGTGAGTCTAGAAACCAATCAAACCATTTTCTCCTAAAGCATGGAAGAAAGCAAGGGAAAGATAGCCATTGCTATATCTATTTTTCAATGTTTGTGAAGTGTTCAGTACAACAGAAATGGGGACTGTGTAAGATGAATAGTTAGGTATCAGTCAATTCGTCTTCCAACCAAAATGTTCAGCAAAGTCATAATGATTGATTTTTGACAGTACATTCAGCTGTTGGCAAAGGAGAATAAAAAATTCTTTATAGTTTCAATCTGAAACAGTGTAGATTGTAGGGAGGGAGATTCCTGCTTGAACTTAAGTATTTTTAACAGAACTAGACAGAATACCAATATCTGTTGGTAAGTAAAATGGTGAGGTGGCTATTTTGTTGTTTGCACTAACACAAAAGATTCTAAATTAAACTCTGTAAAGTGGAGAATTAATTTTTCATTAAGATGTTCTAATTTCTAAAAAGTTCTTAAAAGGACTCCTATATGTAACAGCACTAGCGTTATGAATGTGACTTTTTCCTATTTTAATAAAAATAGGATTTATTGGAAGACTGGTATTATATTAGTTTATATGACTAGCCAGCCTTGCTTAATTGTTTTAGGTAAACAAAATAAAGCATACAAATAAGGAACAAAAATTGTAAATTAAATTTTGAATACGATCTTTATAGATGGTCAGGATTTCACAGTGCCCTTTCTAAATTAGGGAATAAATTTATATTTTTTTTATTCCTTGGAGCAGTTAAGGTGACCAAAAGCCCAGAGTAAGCAGGAGCCTGCAAGGCTGGACTAAGGATCAGTCTACTCGCTGTATTTATTACGTGTTGTTACTTAGCAGTAACAACCTGTTATTAGGGGAGAAGCACCATCACATCTTTCAGAAGTGACACAAGGCTTTCCAAGGAACACAGGAAAATACAGCCATGAGAGAAAGGAACAAGCACAAAGACCAATGGTGTTAGAAAGTTCTGTAGCAGGGGAGCACTGTGGGTTTAACTGTGTGACTTTCTTTGTGAGGTTAATCTTCATCTTTAAAGCTAGTTAAATTTTTTCTTTGTTTGTTTGTTTGTTTCTCTTATGAGATCCCAGTCATATTAAAATACAGTTTAAAGCAAGAGAAGTGCTTTTGCTTTTGAGAATGCGTTAGGTCCAGGTCTCATACTTCACCTCACTTTGTTTTTTGTTGAGGCCTTCAGTTTCTTATTGGCTGCTTGTACATCCTTCTACTGTATTCTGTTTTTCTGTTAACCCTTCATCAAGTTATTTCCTTTACCTAATACACAATTTGTATGATTAAAATAGTCCATTGTTTTACTGCAGTGCTGTAATACACAGACCTGAGGGAGCCCAAATGCTGAGTAGACCATAAAGTGGAAATACAGTCCAGTATCATCTGGTAAGACCGAAGTAGGATACTTCTCCACAAGAAATAATTCTTAAGAAAAGGAGCTTATCGATTGTTGTGTTGAACTGCTGAACTGTTCTGGAGTTTTCCCACCTAACAGAAGAGAGAGCTCTTGGGTGGAAGAACCAAACAGAAAAGACAGTTGTCTTTGCCCATTTGGGTCCATTCAAAGTACCCAAAGATAAAACATTACACTGTTTAGCTTTTCACTATGCCATGCTGTGAAAAGGGGAAAGAAATGTACTAATAATTATTATCATTATTTTAAAGTAGATAGACTATTATTGTTTTGCCTTGTCTTTTTCATGACTGTTATACAGTTTTTCCTAGCACAGCAGCATGCAGCTGCTTGTGAAAATATCGCTGCTCTGAGCAGCATCTGGTGCATGCTTGCTAGTTTGTAGATAATTTTTGCAAATAAATTACTGTGCATTGATTAAGATTGTAATATTCTTATGTCCATTTTACATGCTCAGCAAACAAACAAAAAAATCAAGCGCATTCAGAGAATAAGGAAAAGTAGGTTTTCAGAGTCTATCTTTCCATTTAAAAATAATAACATACTGATTGGGATGCAGTTCCTATAGATGTACAGTGTTAAAGCTTGGATGGGTACTTTGGCTTCTTTACCTCGTGATAGAATTAGGCCTAGCAATTCAGATTATTTTTTGTTTCTGTGTATGACATTTACAAGTACAGGAATATAGCAATGGAAAAATAATTGTTATACAGTAGAGCTGAACCAAATCCACGTGTCAGTTTACAACTGGATGAGATAAAGATTTCTTCACCTTTTACGTTAATTTACAAAAACTCCAATGTTACGGTGGATGCAGGCTCATCTTTCAGTGATTGCATTTTAGCGCTTTCCAGAGATGGCTTGAAAAGACCAGCCCAGCTCTGCAGACAGGGAGAACCTCCACGAATTGCTAGGGTTTTGCATTATAATCTAAAGTAAACTGCAACAGGGATTTTTTTTAATGAGGTGACTGAGAGGATAGAGGTGGTAGTTAGGCTATGTGACACTACCACAATATTGCTGAGCTTTAGAGTGAAATAATTGCAATTGGCAACATCCTCATTAATCATAGCTAATGTTAATGATAGCTCCCCGTAGTGACTCATGAAGAGGTGATGGCCTTAATGAAAGCTGCCTTAGAGGCTAACAGATGGTGGTTGAGTTTCAGTATTTTAAATATACAATTGCAGTTCTTTTAAATATTTTTCTCTTATTTTTCTCTTCTCTTCTCTTCTCTTCTCTTCTCTTCTCTTCTCTTCTCTTCTCTTCTCTTCTCTTCTCTTCTCTTCTCTTCTCTTCTCTTCTCTTCTCTTCTCCTTTTCTCTTCTCTTCTCTTTCTTTTTTCCTTTTTTCCTTTTTTTTCTTCCCTACAGAATAATAATATAGAAAACATTTTATTCAGTCCCACTCTTCACTGAGCTTGTTTTTTGAGTTATTGTGTACATAATAGAAAAGAGCAAAAGGAAAACATTACAGCATGAATTGTACATTCAGATCCATGCATACAGGTCAAATTATGTTTTCTGATTTATTTTTAATACTATAGATATCATTGTGAATATTCTGAATGAGATAATAATGCTTACTGTTACATATCGTAAGAAATATTGAATCAGATGGGGAAAAAAACATATTAGTCTGTTGCTTCATCACTCTGGTAATGCTTGATAGCTCAATATTCAGTGTACATCTGTGCTGCTAATCTCCTGGTTGTGGTATTTGAATAGGGGAAGAAGAGGAGAAGACGAAATATCAGCTTTTAGCTAGGGCACCAGGTTAGAACCTAGGAGAATTTAAAATTTTGGCCCTCCAGGTAGTTTACTCTTGAGCCTGGATATTCAAGGGCTCTAGTTTGAATTTAAAAGATAGTTGTAGCTTTATTAAAACAGATTGAATTAGTCAAGTGCTTAAAGTTAGGTATACACCTAAATATTTCACTGAATTGGAAGCTCATACTCTAACAGAAAAGGAAAAATAATGCATCCGTATTTCACTCAAGTATTTGAGGATTAATGTGTAAATACTTGTCAAATACACAGATTTTATAATAAGAGTAAAACTTTAGTAAATTTTCAGGGAAAGTTTTCTCATAATTTGCATTTCTCTTGTTTGTCAGCTTATTCACATGTGCTGTCTTTTTCACATGCTTAATCATTTATTCTTCCTCTTGTGAAGTACAGGCTTAAAATGGGTAAACATTTGTTACCTTGGTTGTTGTATGTGTATTTGTCAGTAATATTCTGGAAACACGTTTCCCACAATTAAACTAAGGTGCAGCCATGCAAGAGCTAGATAGGAAATGGTGTTTATCATCCTTTTCCAGTGATGGAATATATTTTATACATTTAGGTGAAAAGTATATTGACCCTTTTCATTCCCATTATGTGCTCATTTGTGCTTATTACGTGCTCATTCCCATTATGTGCTCATTACATGCTCATTCCCATTACGTGCTCATTGTCCACTGCTATCAAATGTCTTTCAGCACTGCTGATTTCCAAGCTTATCTTTTCGAAAGGGTTGGTCTCAGAATGTATTTGCTAGAATTATCACCTTACCTTTACTTAAGATTCAAGGTGCATCACATTTTATTGTTTTGTGCCCAGACTTCTTTGTGTGTTTCTGTCTTTTTGGGTATTGCACTTCCTTCCACTTTAGTACACATGTGTGTACAGGAATGACAATTTTAGAGCATTTAAAGTAGACCCTTAAAGAAAATCTCAGCTTGACTGCAGCAGTAGTGCATACTTTGTTGAGCTAAGGCCAGCCTTAAGGTGTTTCAACTTCTGTATGCACCTTCTTAATGTACTTTTCAGTATTTTCTTGCTGTCATCTTTATTCATCATCTGACAGCCAGTTTCCAAACATGACAGTTAGAAACCAAGGTATATGTGTGTTCACATGGGGAAAGACAAAAGTTTATCATTTAATGTTAAGAGACATTAATAAATATTGCACAGAGTTCCTCAAACCTCTGAGCATTGCCATCTTTTGTTGAGCATCTACATAAACATTATGCTATTTATACAATAAAGAAAATAATAAAAGTACTATAAAGTAGCTTTCTGCTATATTTGATATCCTTTTATTTTTGAACAATTACAGAATTTAGGGTTTCTTCAAGGCTGTAGTGTTTTGGCATAAGGACAAGATATACTGTAGTATTACAAGTTAATTCAGAGGAAAAACTGCTGCAGTTTTTTCTAATGATGTGAGCAATCTTCATTGCAAGCTTTATCTGTTTCCATATGGTTCCCTCTTGGGCTACCTCCTGATTTTCCTGCTGTCACTGCAGGCTTCTAGGAGAGTAGAATTCTTCCCAGCTTATAGAATTCATTTCATTGCTCTGTTTTGAGGGTGTTTAATACAAGAAAGAGTCAGACATCCCAAATTGCTGGGGAGGGCAGGGAGGTGCAGAGAGTCACTCTTAATTTTCTTCCAGACTAAATTTTTTCTTCGATTGCAGGTTTCCATGAGCACACTGATATCTGAAGTAAAATAAATAAATAAATAAATAAATAAATAAAAATCTGATCTTTCCCTATATGCAATCAGATACGGGAGAGTGGTGTAGGGGATAAGATGTCAAATATAAGAGGTCATTGTGATGGAGGGAATTTGCCACTTCCTTAGAAAAAAAAAGCATGTTAAATATATTTTGTGGAGGAAATATAAGCTGAACTGGTGAGACAGAAAACTAGATTCATGATTTGAAAAGAGGAAAGCAAAGAACATCCATCATCCAGACAGATAACAGCCTTAATTGTATTCCCTTTTAGTATGGACTGTTCAATAATGCATCATGTTAGTCATCTGAGTTGCACCTCTCCATGTTACACTGTGTTACAAGTAAGAAAGTAAGTTTATTATACGTAATCAAACAATTACAACACAGTTTCAAGGCACGCAGCCGATGAAGGACTGAAACAATGAATTGTAACATCCAAGCAAAAATTCCAGACAAAAAAAAAAAAAAAGGCGCCAAATAGAAAGGTTGTTGGCTAAACTTAGACCCACCAGCGTTCATTCAGGGAGCTGCATATAACATAACTTTTGAAGCTGTTTCTACTGTGACATCCAAAAATAATCATTCATGCCATAACAGCTGATAAGACATGTTTTGTATTATATGTAAAAATGAGAAATAATGGTCCTTTTCAGAAATAACAAATGGAATTCTTTTGTTTCACTCAAGTTAACTAAATATTTATGCTAGTTTACATCTATATCAGTATGTGCATATTGCAGTAAGACAGCACTATTGTGTTATGCTAGTAGGGAAGTGAGAATGTGAAGATTGCATTTTGTTTTACATATGCCATAGAGTTAAGTTACTATGTTTATATTTTTCCATCATGTAACGGTAATAATAATTCTTTTTTTGTTTCTCAAATTTTATGAGACCACAAATATATTGTTTCCTCAGCAGGGAGGTCTACCTTCTCCCAAGAACTCTTTCCAAAGAATATGTGAAGATAGATTTTGCTTTATTAAAACTTCAGTACTGGTTCACTAATGAGAATGTGCTGAAAATTGATTGTTCCAGTCTACTCTTTCTTAGCAGCATGCACTTTAGTTTGAACTTCTGTGAGACTTCGAGCATATGGTTATAATATTAAGCCCATTTTTATTCTAGTTGATAGTAGATATGAACGAACTGTTCACTTCCAACAAATTGCGTGAGATACTTTTACATGGAAACTCTTCTAAGAAGTATATGAAAAGTTTCTCTAAATGTATACTATTATTTTAAAACTGAAGCTCATTCTCCTTCAGATTACTTGCTAAAGCCATAATGTAAGTGGACAGTACTATAGCCTCTATGGTAAGTGTTAGTGGCTATATAGTGAAGGACAAAATTCTCAGCAATGACACTATGCAAAGGAATAAGATTAATTCACATTTAGATAGCTTATATGGCTAAATTATACTTTCTGCTGCACAGCAATGCCAATTTTCTTGTGTTATGGAGTGGTATCATGGATTGATAGGATGTCAGAGGAGTCATGACATCAAACGTCTTTTAGTTCCTCACAAAAAGTTCACTTTATGGAGCCATGCATTTTTTTCACTTATGTAACTATTGAACAAGTTAGAATTGTTATGTAAAACAGAAGGAAACTGTGTATATATAGAAAGCCAAATATAGACATTACAAGAGGAACTGAATGGAAAACATTGCTTTAGTCTCATCACCTTGATCAGGCTGCTTGGACAAACTGTGGAAATGCTAACTTAGGATGTCATTTTTGTCTTCTGAGCAATTTGATCTTAATGTTTGGATATCACTGACTTTATTAACATGAGTAGCATATACCAGTCCATTTTCCCTCTAAAATGCTGTGCAAAATAACAACATCAACAATAAAGAAAGGAACAGTGAAAGCTAATTTTGTCAAATCATCCTGAATAAAAACAAACAATCAAAACCAATGAGCCTTCTTAGACAGAGCGTCCATGAAATTAAAGGGAAATTCAAATCATATGTTGCTTATTATGCGTGACTGCCACAGTTTGATGTCTGTCTGATGGTAAAAATCTGTAATGTATTTTTCTATTGTAGCTTGTTCATCCCTTCCCTCTCCCCTCCTGACTCATTCATCTTCCTTATAGCATAAGGCTATGAATACCTCTTAGTTATTTGAAACACCCAGGTATTAATTTTTCTTCTCTCCTTCCAGTTCTGTAGAGGAAGTGACTTCTTCTGCAAGGACAAAAGATTTAAAAATTAGGTACCCGTTTGTAATTTCAGTCCTTTGGAGACAGAGGTATGTTACTCTGGGTTTCCAAAAATAATTGTTCCATGGAAAATGATTAAGAGTCTGTCCAAATACACTTTAATGAATTATTTTACTCTTTGGTGTGAGATGCCCTAAATATGATTTATACACAAATCTTACCTGTGACATAATTAAGCTATATTAATAACCTTGGAAAGCAACCACGCTTTGTTGTTATTAGAAACATAATCTGTCACTTGAATTTATGCATTTATTTTTTTCTGCCTGTGCACATTATTTGCTTTCTTATTTGCTCTCTAACTAAAAAGACAACCAAAAGAGGTTGGCAATATATTAATCTGCTGCCATTCTGCATGCATTTCCTCTGGACTCAGTCTCCTGTTGAGTCATGAGAGATTCCAAATTCCCCTATAAACACAATTAATGAGAAATTTTGGAGGTACATGGATGGCTTACTTTGCTAGGAAGAAAGCTATTTGTTTAAGTACAGTTGAACCAAATTCATTACAGCTAGGGTAGCTATATTAAAAAACATGAGTGTATTGGTGGAGTGACCACAGCTTGCTCTGGTAAGAAATTGTCATTGTAAAATGCAGGATGCATTTCAGTGGCTGCTTTTGTATTTTCAAAAGCCTTTGATTCTGTCTTTGTATTTTAGCTTACAAGTAAATGAACAGCAGGATTTGGGGTTTTTCCTCCTTTTTTATTTTTTTATTTTATTTTTTTTTTCCCTCAGTGCACAGATATCTTCCTAGCAGTCTGATGTTGACAAGTAGCCAAACAGACACATAGCTTGTTTGGGATTTCTTTCTTCTGTTAGGGAAATGGATTTTAATTGATATGCTTCAAGGATTAGCAATGTGTGAGCAATATAAAGGGTTATATCACTTTATCTTTTATTTTGTGATTGCAACTCTTCATGAAGAAGTCAGTAAAAAAAGGGAAGGAAGTGAGAAAGAGAAGGAGCTGCCATCGTTTGCCCGTGAGTGGTCCCTGCATTTCAGGCTCAGGCTGTGGCCTAGCTCCTGGCAGGGAGGCTCACCCTGACCCTCACAGCACTGCCTTTGGCCTGGAACTAGCTCCCTCTCTAACTGGTAATCCAAAAGTTTCTACAAGCTTGTAACCTAGTAGCAAATACTTAAAAAGTTATGAAGAACAGCTTGACAGTGTCCTTTTAAGATAAATGTATGTATTAGAGATTACACACTTGAGTTAAAACTCAGATGAGTATTTTCATTTCCAGCATGCTTGGGTTACTTTCTCAATATCCATCTGTTTCTGTGTTCGGTAATTTATACTTTATTTACTGTCAAGAAGTTAGCTCATAGGCTCAAAAACAGGCTGTCTACAGTGTGTTTTCTGGACTGCTTGTGCCTTCCCCATCTCTGACCCCTGCAAGCTGACTGCTTGGACAGGCTCCCTAGTACAGGTAGGCCCTGCTTGAGGCTCTGCCTCCATGATGGCCTCGAGGAGCTCAGTCACAATGTAACACGGCACTCCATCCCTTCCATATAACTAATAGATCTGAGGCAAATGATCTGTGGCAAAATTAGAACAGCCTTTTGAGACTCTTCATTTATCCAGAGCCACCACGGAACTGCAGTAGGCATGCTTAGTGTTTTGGAGTGAAGTTTAGATATTCCTTAGTAGCTGAAAGAGGAAGTCAGCTGAGCAAAATACGGGGGAAGCTGCTTCCTTCCAACATGGCTGCTGTTGGAGACCTCTCTTGATCCTTGCAGATCCTTATGGGCACAAAGACCTATCAGAGGAAAAGTCAGGTTGCAAGGTGGAGAGGTTCCAAGATTGCTTCCTGTTCCCTGGGACACCTTGAATTATATTAATAAATCCTCTTTAAAGGAAGAACATTATTTTCAGAACGATGTTTATCATGACTTAGGACATAAATGGAAATGAATGTTTTGATTAACATATGATTACATCGAATATTGAATGAAAATATATAGATTTTTAAAGATGTTTGCTGGTAAGATTTATAAATTATTGTCTTTGATTATTTGCATCTCACTAAGTCCTCTGAGACGTAAGTTCACATTAAAATGTATTGTTGAAAAGACTGGATTTAAGAACAAACTAAGCTTTGTACATGTGCTTTAGTGCTGTTTTGAATAGTAGGGATTCTGAAGCAAAGTCATCTTTTCCTTTCTTTGTCATTAATACAAAGGGAAAAAATGTCTGACTTTTTTTTGGAGTTTCAGGAAAATTTATTTGTATGTTTAAATAGTGAGTGAAGGTTAGCTTTAAAATTGCATTTGAAATACTTCCCAATTCACCATTGAAGAATCTCAGCCATGTTTTATGTTAAAGGTTAAGACTCATGGAATTCTTAGTCTGCAGTTTATTGCACATATACAGACAATTATGGGCAGGTAAAACCCCACTGCTGCTTACAGCCAGCTATTGAAATATTTTGTACTGCACAATCTTTTACCATCTCAAAATTTATTATAAATATATTATTTCTTTCCTTGCTTAAACTGCTGAAAAGTAGAAAAGCACCTGGACTCTTGTATTTACAAATACATTGACAATATGTGTTTACATTGTTAATATTTCTATGCATAGTCTGTACATTTATAAAAAATAAGGTTAAATGAAATGGGCCGATTGCAACCTTTTCTGTATATGGCATATGGTATTTGGTATATTGTCAACCTTATTTTTAATATATATATATTTTAACTCATAGCAATAGCTTTTTTTTTAAATTATAACACAAGTTTATAAAAGGAAATGAAGACAACACTTGTAATTATGATGTAAGTTGTAACGATGATATAGTATTCCACAAAATGTTAACTTCCCTCCATCGCGGTTCTCATGTGAAATTCATATTTCCTAGTTGCTGCTTTTCTTGGAATATTGATAATTGAGCTGATCAGTGTAGGAAAAATAAAACAACTTCTTGTAGCAATAAATTTCTATTGACATAATTCATCTGCGTGTGCTGGACTAAACTGGTTTCTTTTTGTGCAGCTGTTTCAGGGGATGCTTTTTGAAATGCTTGAGGTTGTTTAGTACCTTTCATAAATGCAATACTTGTCACTTTTCTTTCACTGGCATATGTATGCTGTTTAAAAGAAAACAGGAAAGCTAACATAACACTCTCTTTCTTTTAAAAATAAAGCTAGAAAAAGTGAGCACCTTTTAGATTTTCAGCTCCCTCTCCCTGCCCCCATACTGTGCATTGTTTTTAAGTCGTCATGATTGTTTTCCTTCACTGTATGACATAGAACACCTATGAAGCCAAGCACAATTTATATTGCCAAGACAGATGCTATAAAATGAAGCTGAACATGGCAGATGTTGAAAGAGTTGTATGTTTGCAAATTATTACCTGTCATAATATGTTTCTCTGATTTTTTTTTTTTTTTTCCTGAAACTGGACTAGAAGAGACAGCAAGGTGTCCCAGTCATTTGGTCTTTCAGTGTATGATTTGAAGCCAAGAAAGGGGAAGAGTTTAGCTGCTCTCTTCTAGAATGGAAGAAATAGTTGACATAATTAAATTCCAAATAACATTTTGACAGCAAACACGTTGAAAAATACTTAACATCTCTGAGTAAAGACCTTCTGCCTTTCTTTAATTAATGAGAAACTTGCCTACCTGAAAGTGCCTCTGAAGGCTTCGGTATAGAAAAACAAGATGAAAATATGAAATTGTCTTTTAGAGAGCCTTATATTACATGAGCTCAAATAGATACTTATTACAAGATGCTTTTGTATTGGTAGTTTTCCATAGACCTAATTCTAAAAGTTTCATGGAGAACAAAAGATGAAAGAATTTTAGTAACAGGAACTGTTTTCTGTTGTACTCTCTAAGAAGTCTCTAAGTCTAAACAAGTGATAGAAAGGGTTAGTTTGAGTTTTGTTTTAGTATGAGACATTTAAAACTTCATTGAAAATAATTTGCAGGAAAAGAATTTGATTGAAATTGTTCAGTGATCCCTTTTGTAATTCAACTGACTGTTTTCTTTCGAAGTAACGTGAGCAATTAAATGCTGAGGAACCTGTGTTTCACTGTGTCTGACACTCTCTTGATGGTGGAGAGTCTTCTCAGGGAAATGTTACAACATCAGAACTCAACCCAAAACTCCACTCTCAGAAATAGGTGATTCTCCTAAGAAAATAGGAAGGCTTGTGGATGCTGTTTTTTTGTAAAATCTATGAATCCTTCAGACTCTCCCTGCCAATAAGGCGTTTCTCCTGACAGTAACTTTTTCTGTGTTCTCCTGGAAGTCAATATCTCCCTGGTACAGGTGGATGCAATTTGCATCTGACTTCCCCAGCTATTGTGGGGGAGAGAAGCTGGAAAATCAATGTTATTATTGCCAGCTGTATTGTATTTAGTATAACAAGGAATATTGTTCTATTGCTTATGAAATGGCCTTAATAAAAAAAAATTAGCTGAGGAATTTAACATTGCAGAAAGCCAAGAAACACGAGTATTAAGATAGCAATAGCAATACTGTGTTTTTGTTTTCTTTTTCAGTATTTTGGGGTGTAATTTACAGTACTATCAGCAAGATATTAAACAACAGGATTTTATATAGATAGAAAAAAATGGAAAATGATCTTGAAAATTATTTTTGTGTGTGTGTGTGATTCCATATGGTGACACATTTTATCCCCAGGGAGAGTAAAATGCACTTAATCATCTTAAATGTCACTAGGTCCAGCCAGCCTTGTGTATATACTTTGTGCTATTTGGGCTGATAACTGGTGTCACTTTGTTGCTCGCTAGTCACTGCAGCTTACTTAAATTTTCACTCTGCTGTGATTCTTGCTAAGGGAAGATGAATGTATTAATATGCAGCATCTTTTAAAGTGTAGGTATCAAAATTAATCAAGAGGTAACTTTGAAAGAAGAAACAAGTACTTTTCAGCAGGAAGAACAGTGGCAAAAATGAGGAAGAGATTAAAGGATAGATATGGGAAGAGTAGCATCTAAGGTTTAAAAAAAAAAAAAAGGCAGGGAATCTAGAACAAATGAATGAATGAGTGAAGTTCAGAGCAATAATCAGAATATATTTCTAATGTTTCCCCTCTTATAATAGGAGAATGTATATATTATATGTAAAAATGCTTTTGGTGTTATGTCTTGTAAATATGACCCACATGAATTATTTTTTTTCGTGCTTAGAGCATACTGTACAAAGAAAGATTTTAATATAATAATAATAACACAGCCATTGCAGAACAGACAGCTTTTTGGTCTTTACCCTTTGTTGCCAAAATACCCACTTTACAATCCAAATGCCCTTGCCTGGCAGTGAAGCTCACTGAACAGGATTTTTATCACCCCATTTCCTTTCAATTTCCAAGCTTATTAGTTAAAATAATCTCCATAATTCTTACTGCGTCCCACTGCCAATGTGAAAGAATAGATATTTTAGAAATAGAACCAGATCATATAGCTTATTAATTATTTTTAGGATCTGCTCTTGTATTTGTTATACTTAATAGCTTTATAAATTATATAGTGAAATGAATTGCTCCTATATGGCGTGCTGTCTGTAGTGAGAGGTAGGAGACATGTAAGGAAACTTTGCCAACCTAAGCAGTTGAGCCGTGGGAATGGTATGTTGCAGCAAGGATTCTCCACATGTAAAGTATTTCTAGAAGAAAAGGCTGGTTTCTTGGAAAAACAAAAACAAAACAAGCAAACAAACAAACACTTTTTTTTTTGTTGTTTTTGTAATTAAAAACAGGCTTTGATTCTTGAATCTGCCACTGGGCAGCCCCATGCTGTCAGTAGCAGCTCCCTAAGTTGGCCAGTCACTTGCCTTCCCTACAGCTTCTGGCAAGAACCACCCCTTAGGGATGAAGCTGATGTTTTTTCATCTCCAGTTGGTCATGACTCTGGGAGATAGGTGGTCAGGGCAGGAAGCCCTTAGATAACTCATCATTTGGCTCAGGATGTTTAGGACCAGGTGGGCCTGCCCAAAGAAGGTTTCTCAATTTTATTTGACTGTTACTAGCACTAAGGCTTGTGCCTTTTAACACTATTTTTTCTATGCAATATGCTCATGGTATGGGACTTGTGAGGTCTGCCGATTGTTGTTTGCCATAAAGACTTCAATTTCCAGAATTTTGCTTCATTTTTTTCATCTTCGTATTCTGATTCTTTTATAATTTTTCATACATGTGTCAGGACAGATAATAGCTTTTCTTAATGTTCCTGTTTATACTTTGAAGGTCTGGAAGATGAAAGACTTTACGAATTTTTTTTTTTCCTATTTAGTTGATATTGTGGAAATGGACATTTTTGAAAGATAAGGTTAGCTAAGCAGCTGCACCTTGGCTTCCCTGCTCTTTATTGTGGTACCCTCTCAACATAAAAAGTAGAAATGTAATATTAGTTCATTTTACAGAATATGGCTACATTTCAGATCAAATGTAAAATATCAGCTTCCCACTGCACGAAGGTAGTTTCATTTATTTGTTCATGTCATTACAGATATTTCTTAAAGGCATTTCATGACACTCTCCAATCTAATAGTCCCTGCCCCAGCTTGTATGACTCCTGCACCAATCTATTGCAGCCTTGCTACCAGCTGTAGTTGTCAAGAAAACCTAGAATTAGAGTTATTTCTGCAGTTTTTTTTTTTTTTGAAAAAGATGAAGGTCGTGACCTAAACCAGCCTATTTGAAACAATCTGTTTTTTTTTTTAATTCAATAGTAGAAACAAGATATAACAAGAGAAGGTGATTTTAACACAAACAGGTATCTGTACTTCTGAGTGTTAATCCAAATACTCCACTTCTCAAGTTGGCTTCCAGGTAGTCTCTGAATCTCTCTCCTTCTCTTCTTAGGGGGTATTTTTTTCTCACCATTCTCAGGATCACTGGTTTCTTTTTATTATTTTTTTTCTTCTCCTTGTAATTTCTTACTAGGCTTCTCCCTATCTTACACAATTGTGATATTGATCCCCACATGGCCTGATCTCCACATGGCCGTGACCTGCACTACTTACTGATGGCAAGAGCTTTCTGGGCTTTCAGAAGGGTTTATCTGCTTTCTTGTCTGCTAGCAATTAGCTCCTGTTGGAACTAACTCCTTGCAATTCTATAGATAACAATACCACAAAGATCAAAGAAATGAGTGGATCATATAATATTAGTAAAACATAGGCAAGTTCCAAATATTTCAGGGTTGTCTTACCAAACATCTGTTTATTCTTATCTATGAACTGTTCCTGGTACATCCTCTCAGTCTTAACTGCCAGTAAACACTTTGTTTTAACTCAGGTATACAAATTTACCTGCCTTTCTGTTAGCTCTCACTGTAAAATGTCACAGAATCAGACTGACTGAGATTGGAAGGGACCTCTGGAGGTCATCTGGTCCAATCCTCCTACTCACGTGGCTACCTAGAACCCCACTGTGTCACACACTATGGAAACAAGTGGTTGATGGATAATAGATAAGGTGATAGTTTTAAAGAATACAAATGGCAAATCAATGATGGAAGAACCACCTTGTGGTGTTTTGCTTACATTGACTTTTTAAGGTGGCCATGTGTAGCACGCTGTAACCTTAGCATCTTCTACAGTCATGGCACTTCATAGTTTTGGGAAACAAAGCAAGGGCAACATCAATTTCAATCCCCCAAGGAGAAAGCTACTGATGTAAAAGGTCAGTAGAAACTGTCTTTTGCTCTACAGCAGTGTGGGAGGGGGAAAGGTGGAATAGCAAAAAACTGATGCCTGATGTCATATTGAAATGTATGTGTGTCTAATGAAAGTGTGACACTGCTCAAGAACAGTTCATGCTTAAAAAGTATTATTTGTGTAAAACTGCCAGGGTCAGCGAGGGGCAGACTCAGCTGTGCTACAGAAAAGTGGAAGAATTAATAAACCTCTACTTCATCTTACTGACATTCTCTAGTGTTCTCATTCACTGTCGTTTTTTCACCTTTTCAACACAAAAAATCCCTCAAGAGAGTTAGATAATTTATTGTGCTGTCACCTGTTTTGATTTGTTTTGTTTTTTGTTTTTATTTATTTTTGTAAGTCACCCAAGAATATTTGCCGTGTTATTTTTCATGTAACAATGAGAATGTGGCATTTTTAAAGAGAAGTCTTTCTTGCATAAACATGACTTAAGTGACTAGTCATAACTACACGTAATGTTCATCCCCAGCTCTGCAAAGTCTCTGTATCACATTTCTAGAAGGAACAAATGTTTGACAGGTACTCCTTACAGGCTGAGGCTCAAACATGGAGTTTTTCTCTTTGTGCCCCTGCACTGGATACCAGTGGTGAGGGAGGCTGCGGGTGGAAGGACCACGGGTGCATGCCACCACATCTGGAATTATGCCTGCAGTCCTGCTCCATTATAAAAGAAATAAGACAATTGCTTCTGTTATTCTCCTCATTCCTGCAGTATCTTAAAGGAGAGACAAGGGAGCATATATGGCCTGATCCAAAGTCCATTAAAGCCAGTGGTAGCATTTGTATCAGTTGCTGGAAAGCAGCATAAGAAGGATGATTGATTTATGTGTTCCTGGTATTTATCCTAAGAAGTATATTCTGTACTGCTTATGCATTTGATGTGCATATTGTACTTCCATGTGGACAGTTCAGTACTAACTGTGCAGAGAAGCTTCTGTTCAGAAGCACTGCAGCTTATACTTACATACTATACATTAGAGAGAAATGACTTGTGATATGCTAGGATGAACAATTTCCACCATAAAGTGGAAATCCCCATAAAGTTCTTTGTGTGTCATCTAAGTTCTTGATGTCTGAGATTTGGAGATTTGTTGCGAAGTCTGCTTTAAAGTTACCACTGGCATTACAGAAACCTTAGTTGGGAGGGATCTCTACAGGTTCTCTCTCAAAAATCAACTATAAATGTTAGATAATATAAGCTAAGACTTTCCTGAGGTTTGTCTAAGTATTACTGTCCTACTGAATATATTATACTTTGGCATGCGTGCAGTGACATACGTATTGCATTTTGCCCTTCCTTTAAAGAGAGCATTTTGCTCTTTCCTTTAAAAAACAAAATAGGTTTAGATCATGAACCACCCTTCTGTATTTTGTGCAGAGGAGGAAAAGTAGGATTTCAGAGACATCTGAAATTTAAAATCCTTTAGTTATTCAAAGGATCAGGATCTAAATTCAAAACCCCTAACAAGCCTGAGCAGGCTGTTACCTGAACTGATTGGAGCTAGTTATTTCTCACTCGTTTATACTAACAGATTCTGAAGGACAGTGCAGTTCTTTAACAAAATTAATCCAGTTGTTGACTGCAGGTGCACAGTTGATTCTTTGGTCACATCTTAACTGCATATCAAAGTTGTATTTTAAGCCCCAGTTATTTGGAAAAAAATAATATAAACCCACATATTCAGAAGTATTTTGTCTGAGTTCTTCTTCAAAGCCTTTTTTTTTTTTAATTATTATTATTATTATTATAACTTTATCAATCTTTCTTTCTTTATTACCAGGATGTAAAGCAGAATTATTTTGGCATCTTGGAATTAATTTGGGGTGGAGTGGTGATGGCTGGCGGTAAAGACAGCTATTTATATTTTAGCAAAATTAAAAAGAAAATAGGCAGCACAATTTTTAACCTTGCTCAAATTCCATTGAAATTTTTACTGAAACATGTTTAGGAATTATGAGCCATTGTACTTTACTAAATTGTTTATTAATGAATTTGGGAAACTGCATAGTGTTTATACATTTCAGAATCCATTCAAAGAGCTGTAAGTCTAAGAATATACGCAAAATTGAACAACAGATCTAATTTAAACACATATTATTTTGGTACAAAACAGAGTCTGAATTAAATCACTAAATGAACCAGAATATTTTTGTGAAAAAGGTTTTTGTTTGTTTGTTTGTTTTTACTGTTTGTTATAATACATGTTCAATAGTATCAGTTTTAGGAAGTTGTTTTATCTTAGTGTATCATGTTTAAATGGAGACATCCCACACTCCACAAGTGAAAAACAGGATCAGGAGTAAGTTGTTTGAGGAGTCAGAGTAAGATTTTGCTCATAAAGAAAATACTGTATGTTCTTATACATTGAAAACTTATAAATAAATAAATAAATAAACCATATTATAGCTATTTTGAGATTTTGAACTAATTCACTGTTCTCTTATTCTAACATACATTTAAAAACAAAACAAAACAAACAAAAAACCTCTATTTTGAAAATACTGATACAGAAAATTTCCCTTTAAAACTAATTTACCAGCTCCTCTCCAGGAGAATTTCTTACAGATTTGCATGGTTAAAGGACCATTCTTTGCCATCTAAAAGACACCATCAGAAATACCTTTTGAATCTATAGACTAAAATGAGAATAGAAACACTGCACTTGTTCTTTTGCTCTTTATATTTGAAGTTATGTTGACCAGAAGGGAGTGGAGAAATCAAATGTGATTCTTTGACATACATGTATTCATCTTTTATAATTTTTACACCCTCTGGTGACCTTTATGTCTGCTTTCAAATATCTCAAATAGTTTTCCAGAGATGAAGATTTTTTTTCTTTAATCATTGCTCAGTACTTAACTTATATTGTGTACCTGTGTGATCATGCTGTGAAATAGAAATTGTTATCCCGTATTTTTTGCAGATGATTAAACTAAGCTATAGAGGAATAAAGAGCCTTTACTGTAGGGAACTGTCATGTATGTCTTTTCACATCATAGAGAAGTGCCTGATTTGTAGGTCAGAAAGCTGCAAGTAGATAGAGAAATGGTGCATGAAACTCATTATTGCTGTGGGGACAGACAAACAATTATGCTGAGAAACTGATGCAACTGCATTTTATTTTGTGGTTGTTTTATTTTTTTTTTAGCATTAATTATAAAATTAAAGGAATGCTGAATGCTCTTAAGTGCCACGTTACTGAGTGTCTTTCTACAGGCATATGGTAATAATAATGAATGTGCAAATTGTGCAGTGCTGACTTATGTGTACACTAACACAAAAGTGGAGTAACTCATCTTTCTCAAAGGTGCTAACCAGGTATGACTCCTTTTAAGTCTGTAAGAATTTCTGGTGCTCCTTCCTCTTGATCATTACTAGTTTTTAATATTTTATTTGAAAGGTGCTTCATGTAGCAAATTGAATAGCACACACCTTGGGTGTGTAATGGGCTAAGATATTCCTGATAAAGTTTCAAGTATGAAAAAATGAATATGTGTTGAGGAACATTTGATATAAAGTATTTCTCGGTAACATTTTTTTTAGTATTCTTCCATTTAAAATGTGTTTTCATTTAACTTGTAACATATACAAATAAACTAGTCAGAGGTCAAATAGCTTGTCATTATGCAAGTTGAGAAATTATTTAGAGGCTCATTGGATTTTTTTTACCTAAATTACTCTGTAATTCTTATTTAGCTGTTTTTTATAATGGCTTCCCAAAAGGCTGGGTGGGCTTGTTTACCTGAGTCTTCTGTCTCTCCTTAAGCCTCCCCTTTCAGAACTCCTTCCGAAGCACATAAATGTGGATGAAAGCAGCTTCTGTGGTATACAGAAAGAGCTAGCCCTTGCATCAGACCATTTCTTCTCCTTACTTGAAGGAGCAGCAAAAAATATCTCTAGAAATCATCTATATCCCGTTCCACAGTCTCCAGTACATCTTCTGATAAAATGCAGAAAGGGAGTTGAAAAACAGCCAAGCTCTTTGCAGCATAATTAGCCAGCTGCCACATCTGCGCTGCTCTACGGCTGCGATCAAGGAGCCCTGCGGACCCCTTGCGTATCCTCTTTTTAGGGGAAAGCCCTGTATTTCTCTGGGAGATACGTGTATGGCTATTTTATAAAGTTGTTTTGCCTTATCCTGAAAATAAGTCTTAATCCTGACAGAGCTCATTACCACAGAATGGTCTCTGACATGGAGTTTCTGCTGTTCCTCAGTTCTCTCCCTAAAAGGGACTGATGAGAGCTTGTGGAGCTATGGAAAATAATGGTCTCTGCTGAGGGGAGAAAAAAGCCAAGCAGTATGTGAAATCTGGGAGGGGAGGGTATTACAAGTACAGAGGAGGCGGCTTAACTTGAGGGAGAATACAATTGCAGTGTGAAGGTGATGAAACCACAGAGACAGGACCCCGTCAGGCAAGGAGAGGAAAAGCAGCAAGGGCTGGTGGAAGAAGCTGACAGACTGTGGCGTAAAGGCAGTGCAGCAAGGAAGGGAAGGAGAACGGCAGGCAGTGAGGTGCAGTCACATGTAAGGGGGAGAAGCAAATAGCAAACTGAGAAAAGGAAGGCACTGGAAAAAATAATTATGGAAACGGAGTGAAATAATAATAAAAAGAAAGAACAGGTAGGAACATGAAGAAGAATAGGAAAATACCGTAATAAAAATCAAGTAACTTTAGTGCTTAGAATACATGTAGTGCCTGTGGTAGGTTTTCTTATTCTGGAAATACTTGCCTGTTTTCCACCACCTGAGTTTCATGCAAGCTTCTTCTTATATTTCTGACTTCTGAACAAGAGGTTTAATTATTCCTTCTACCTTCAGAGTCCATCAGTTTGTATTGCATCAGTCTATTTTTACACCGCTTTTACAGATCCATGAAAAAGTTTTTTTCAGGCTATCAGTTCAGTACCTGTAACTGTTGTTAGAGTCACGTGACAAAATCACATGCAAGACAGACACCAGGTGTATTTAATACAATTGTAAATTCAAGATTGGTATCGTGTGATGACAGAATATGGGATTAATTATTTTTCAGTGATTGAGGCAGTTGCAAGCCTGTCAGTACAACTACAAAACTGTGTGAGATTTTAGAAATAATTTCAAAAAAAGTCTATTGGGTTTATGTGCAAGGTTTCTGCGGGGGGTGGGAAGGTCTGCAGATGTGGCCTCTGTCCTCCATGTCAGATAGACCCAGTTCCAGCCAGCTTTAAAAGGGACTTACCACAGACCAGAGCTGAGCCCATCAGTAGTGCTGGTGGTGGCCTATGATAAGATACTTACAAAAGGGTAAAAAAACACTGTGCAGCCACATTGAGAGGGAGAGAAGTGAGAAAAAGCATGAGAGAACCAGCCCTACAGCCACCAGAGTCTGTGTGGCAGGAGGTGCTCCAGGCACGCAGCAGCAGTTCCCCTTTCCGCTGCGGCCTGTGGAGAGGCCCCTGGTGGAGCAGGCTGTCCCCCTGCAGCCCATGGGTCCCACATGGAGCAGATCTCCACGCTGCAGCCCGTGGAGGAGCCCCCGGTGGAGCAGGTGGATGTGGCCTGGAGGAGGCTGCGGCCCATGGAGAGCCCCCGCAGGAGCAGGCTCTGGGCCGGAGCTGCAGCCCGTGGAGAGGAGCCCACGCAGGAGCACGGGGTCTGGGGGGAGCTGCTGCCCGTGGGGGACCCGTGCTGGAGCAGTTTGCTCCTGGGGGACGGACCCCGTGGTACGGAGCCGTGTGGGAGCAGTTCCTGAAGAGCTGCTGCCTGTGGGCAGCCCACACAGGCTCAGTTTGGGAAGGACGGCATCCTGTGGGAGGGATGTCATACTGAAAAGGGGAAGAAGCACGAGAAGGAAGGAGTGGCAAAGAGGAACTGCTACAGACTGACCACAACTCAGGTTCCCCACCACCCTGAGCTGTTCAGCAGAAGAGGGGAGAAGAGCTAGAAGAGTGAATTTGAGCCTGGGAAGAAGAGGTAGTTGGGAGGAAGGTGTTTTTTTTTTTTTTTCTTTTTTTTTTCTTTTTCTCTCTCTTTTTTTTTCCCTCATTATCTTACTTTACTTTTTAATTGGCAATAAATTATATTAATTTTCTTTGAGTCTGTTTTGTCCATAATAGTAATTGGAAAGCAACCTGTCTTTATCCAGACCCATGAGTTTTTTCATCTTATTTTCTTCTCCTGTTCTGATGAGGAAGGGGAGTGAGAGAGAGGCTTGGTGGGTGTCTGACAGCTAGCCAACTCACCACAAAAAGAAATATTTGAGCACATGGAGGCATGGAGTGAATTACAGGAGGTTTATTTTTCTGAGGGAGAATGTATCAGATTACTTTTTTTTTTTTTTTTTTTTTTTGATAAAATGACCGGCTTCTTAGGCAGTAGTAATGGTGATGTCTTAATATACCTAAATTTGTATAAAGTCATAATATTCCCTTAGGAATATTTTACATAAATAGAGACAAGAATTCTGGGTTTGTAAGATTGTCTAGGTGATATGCTTACACATAAAATGGAAAGATAGAAATGATGGGAAATTACTAAATGCTTTTCCTTAGAGTCAGATTTGAGATGGATATAAGTTTCAGAAGAGAAGTAATAGAAAGGAAGAGGAAGTTTTAAAACCACTGTAAAAGTCACTAAAATAGTTTGAGTGTAGCATACAATTCTAGATATTTTTTTTTCCAAGGAACATGAAGTTAGATTATAGCAAGTGTAGACAGACTGCTAGGATGATGATGACAGTGGATCGTCTGTATTATGATAAGGATTGAAAGCCCTTATCTTGTTTAGCCTAAACAAATGAAGGTTAAGAGATTGCATATGAAGACTTTCATTAATACATTCATTGTGTGTGTATAAATATACATACATTACAACATTGAAGAGGAAAAAGAACTCTTAAAGGATAATTGCAACACGAAACCTAATAGTTCTAAAATAATCATGAATAACTTTATGCTGCTAATGAAAAGAGAATTTCTAAACATCCTGTGGATTAAGTTTGGAAAACTTTCTTAATAGTATAGTAGGTGCGAGAAACCCAAGTTATTTTAGATGGAATTTGGTAATTCCTAATGCTTAATTTTATAGAGGAATTGTATGGATGCATTTCAGATACAGACAATAATAAGGGGTCTTGGATAGCTAATAGGGAATAGAAACAGAATTGTCAGCAAGTCAAGGGAGGTGATCCTTACCCCATACTCAGCATCGGTGAGGCAAATTTGGAGTGCTGAGTCCAGTTTTGGGCTTCCAAATATAAGAGACATGAAAGGATACCTTTGTCCCCTAGCCACATATTTTGACTAGGAAAAATCCACAACTAGATACAAAATGTAGGTTGCTTTTTGTTATAATAGAATCTCCCACTTTGCTTGTGTGATATATCCTGCTTATTTGCTTGGAGTTAAACTAATTGCCAGTCCCTGAGTTACAGTACCATTGTGGCTTTTTAATTTTTATTTTTTACTGTACAACCTAACTTTGTCTTTTGACACAGAAGATGTTTTGTGGTCCTGGTCTGATAGTGTGTGGAGTTTTGTGGACATTTTTGAATTCGACAGCTTTTGTATGGTGATCTGCGATTACAGAGACCTGACTGTAATTCATTTGGTCTCTCTGGTCCTATGTTTTTGTTTCAACAGGGAGATAATTTAGAGGAAATAAATAGGAAGGAATCCTTGTGATCTAAGAGAGAACAAGACATATGCATGGTCACATACTGACATTTTTGGAAATATTTCATCTGTGTAATAAGCAAATAACACTGAAAATAGTGATACATTTCTCCTGTGGATTTCAAACTTTCTCCATTAAAACATGTTTCTTACCCTGTGATCCGTTGGTTACCAACATGCTTGTTTAAATTATTTGCTTGGCTTAAGTCCCTCTTTTGTTTTATTTTTGACATTCCTTAGCACAGCATCTGAGAAGCTACACAAATATTTTCACTAAAAATAGTGTTTAGATGGAAGTCCCTGTGTTATAGAATACTTCAGTCTTGTTTTAATTACTCTCATGGCCAAGTAGAAAGCTATTACAATGCAATTACAGATAAAACAAACATAAAACTGGAATTAATTTTGGATTAGCTTCTGCTATGACTCTCGGTTATTATCCCTAGAAAATATAAATATTAAAGGATTAATGAAAGTATTCTGAGGCAAATTGTTATAAATAAAATTAGAAGAATGTACTAGGGGAGAAAAACAGGAACAGTAGACTATAAGAATGCAGAATTCATTTGTTGGGTCAGATTTTGATCTTTTGACAAAAATGACTCAGCTCCACCTCGTCATAGATCAGATTGTGTTCATGTTGACACTGCTTTAAAATGCATCATAAATCATTGTTTTACCTCAGATTCTTTTTGTGTTAAATATATCAGAAATTCATCTCGCGTTTAAGCTACATGGGCTTCTCATTATATTTAGTGGGTTAGCATCCCTCACAGATTCAGGGAAAAGATTGAAAGCATAACGCTGTCAATTTTAGGATCTACAACATGGTTTACAGTGCGTATTTCTTATATGAGTGGTATCTTTAAATGTGCAACAGCTATGTAAGTTCAGAAATGTGAATAAGGCTCATGAAGTATAATTGGCTGAAGCCCAGGTGCAGCAAAGCTCATTATTTCAATGGAGAATGGTTTTATGTTTGAAAGTTAACCCCGTACTTGAGCAGCTGAGTTAAGGCTTTAAAAAATATACTGGTTATATAAAGAATGACTTGTGTTATCTTAATATATTGGTTGACAAAACAAGTGATTATCAGTGGTTTTAGAAATATTCTTTACCTTCTTGAAAAAGCAAGATGAATGGGTTTATCTTTGATACAGTAACCCATAGTTTTGACATAATATTACCCAGCTTAGTAACGCTAAGGATGACAGCTTAAACTTGTAGTCAACTGTAGAATTTCTCGGATATATATCTTGTTAAGAAAGGACAGATTTCCATGTTCAATGCCTGCAAAATATTACTTTATGACTGATTACAAGTTGTTAACCAAGAACAGGATCTTGGTCTCAACTGTGCCTCCGTATACTATAATACTGTTGAAGTCACTACATTTAAAACACAAAGACCAGTCCTTGCCATATGTAATGGTTCCTTTTTCTTGAAGAGCAAACCGTCAGGAGTTCCTTCATGAGCTGTCGCTGCTTATTAACCTATTCACTGTGCATTTCTTGCATCAGTGATGATGCAAGAGCTTGTGTGAAAAGCTGTGGGTAGTTAAAATGCTTGGCATGAATTTTGTAGGTATTACTTCTCATATTATTCTACTGTGTTTTGTTTTGGTTTCCTATCATTTTAAAAATACTATTATTATTACTATATTATAATTATATATTATTATTACTATATTTTAAGTATTATAGATGCCCCCAGACAACTGAAACAGCAACTTGTATTAAATATAAAAGGAAGGCTGGCAGTGCAGGAGAGGGAAGACAGAATGGTGGTAATATCACCACAAGACCTGTTCTCAAAAGTACATTAGCTTCGTCGTTTTAATCTAACGTTTGCTTCTTTGTTTGTCTAATTATTTTTTCATTAGAAAAGCTAGATAGATGTAGTTTTAACAGATTAATTTTTGAAATGTATTACTAAAAGCCTCATTGAATAATTGACATTTCAATCATGAAACAAAATTTTGTGAAATATTGTTAGCTTATTTCCAGAAACTAGAATTCTGCAGTACTTTTCTTCAGGTTAGACTTTTAGTCAGAAGTTAAAATAGAATGAGACTGGGGAAAGACAGCCACAGACAATGGTTTTGTTTTTTATTTACTTCCAACCATTTTAAAATAGGTTCAATTTTCAGCATACAATTGCCCCAGTCAGTGGAATTATATGTCACTTAATTATTCACTTGAACACCTTGCTGCATCAGGGCCATTTTCAGGACATGTTACTGTGGAATGGGTTTATTCCAGTTTACTTGCAGGAGAGTTCTACTACTAGCGGTTCTTTGCAGGTAGCCTATGTTTCTTCCACTCGGGTACCCTAAAACATTGGGAAAACATGAACCGATAAAATCCTTCGTATTTCTTAGTGATACTTGCTATTATTTGTAGTCTTAGAGAATTTTAAGAAGGAAGTAAAAATTGGCAGATTGCAACTGGATTTCTAGATATATAAGCAAATGGAGAATGAGAATGTCTTTATAGAGTATCCACTTACCCATTAATTTAGCTTCTGCAAAATCAGATTCTTTTTATTAAGATTAGTAAATATATATGTAGATTCTTATTCTTCAAGGTCTGTTTTCTAGAGCCAGGAAGTCACAATTATTGTTGAATACCTATCTATAATTAGCTTTTTTGTAGCACAAAGCAACCCTGAAAGTCAGAATTCTAAAATTGACAGAGGAAATATATACTTTCTGACTTAATTTCAGACTAAGAAATTTGCCAAGTATCAGAGAGAACATTAGCATTAAAGTTAGATGTACAATTTGGAAGTTGTTCCTGACAATCCTATCCATTGCTCCATAAAAGAACTAGCAGTATCCAGAAGTATTCCATTTGGGATTCTTACTCTATGACTCTCATATTCTCCTCTATTATGATAATGTTTGACATAAACTTTGTAGACACAGTTTGCTACTGTCATGCTTATCTTCAGCATGCAAACAAAGCCAAAATGATCTCTTGAAGACCTTAAAATACTTTGTTTTGTAATTTCTAATTATAAACTCCAGTTAGCTATCTAGTATGGGAATCTTTGTGGAAATGACTTAATTGTACTTTTTAAAATATATCATTTGGATTTATGTTACTCTTGAAGTAAAGACTTACAATCTATTTAAATTACAACCTAATGCTACCCTAAAACCATTTCATTCTCTTACACTGCCTTCCTCTCTTATTTGTTTGGGAGTTGTACATTAATGATCTACAGTAATTTTCTCTCTACTGTTGATACTGGTCTTTTGAAAAAAGGGTATTAAATCATTTACTTATTTATTTATACTCTTTCAAATCTTCCAAGCCAAATCACTCATATGGGGAAACATACTGCTATCTTGCCTGCTCCTAAACCAACAGAAAACGGCTGGGTACAGCACCTGCTCTGTTTCTTCTGAACATGGATAGTTAATAATTTGAGAATGAAGTTTCACAGATGAATTTCTATGAATTTTCTATGGACATCAGCATTGAAGGCTGTAGGCATGTATGGAGGGGAGAGTTAGTCGGGGAAAAGAGAATTTCATTTGTGTGATAAACAGTATTTTGTGGGAAATAAATGCCAAATACTAACTTAAGCATTCCCTCTCCCCTTACTTAGCCCATGCCCTTTTCTGGCTTTGTATCAAACATTGTTAAAGGCTGTTGATTCTCAAAAGAGTCTTTGAAGTGGCTATCTTCTAAAGAGCAGGCAACGATATTTTTCTGTAACCTTTATGAAGCAAATGGGGGAGTTGATCATGCAGAGTGAAAAACATAGCTGCAGATTGACAGAAAGCAGTGCTTAAGCAAGTTATAATAAATTGTATTTATTTTATGATAATCCTACCTTGACAAAACAAATAGCAGGCATAATACCAAAGTTTTAGTTCCTGTTAAATTTGTGATTGAGAAGTTGGAAACAGCTGAGGGATGGGCATTCTTTAATGTGACTTTGCCATTGGTTATCCCATGTGCAGATATGAATGGTAAAATAAAAGCATCTCTCCTCTAAAGAGCTCTAAGAAATAACAGTGTAGATCATAGTGTTGACTTTACGGCAAAGGAGACATTACAGTCTAATGAAAAATCTGTCATGAATCATTCATAATTTGCTCAATAATAATTTACACATGGCTGCACTTTATTGTGTTGAACAAAATGTAATCAGGCTTGATGACCTTTAAGTCCTCTTTTAAGTTAGATATCTAAAAATGCGATCTGCACTCAGCAAGGTCTCTGAATTCCATTTTGTCTCATGCTTTGAAATAGAACGCTCTGCAAAGACACAATTCATATCCAATCAGTGGACTGACAGTACATTTTAACATTTATTCTCCGCTTTGTGCATAACTGATTTTTATTTTGTTCATGTTGAATTGTAATGTATTGTATTAGTGATTAAGGAGATGGTGCAGCCTGGAGTCAAAAGTGGCAGAGAGAACATAAAAGGCGTCTTTATGAAAAAGATTTTAATAATATAAAAATAATAGGAAGTATATCAACCATATATGAGCTGTTTGGTAGGATACACTAGAAATATACCAGCTTCATTTCTGGAAAAAGATACTTTAGGATAAATTATGTTCTGCTGTTGAAAATGGCAAGCCCTTTAGAAAGGGAAAAGTGACACTCCTGTCTATGCAGTCCAAGAGTGCAGAGGTCTTGGTAGTTTTCGGTTTGTTTGTTTTAAAGAACAGCCACTACCTATTAATATGCCAACTGAAAATAGTAAAATGAAACTCACTGTACATCTTTCAGATAGAACATAGCCTTGGTATAGTTACAGTCATTGCCTGCTTCTGTAAAAGCAAAAGACAGAAAATACAAATCTCCAAGTTTAATTTTTTTCATCAAAAACTTTTTCTTGGGATACCTTAATTGTCCTTCCATGAAGGCCCTCTATTTCTTTGCTTCCTACTTGAGATGAAGTGTAAAGAGACTGAATTCAGTTTTCTTCTTGTTCTCTGAAAGCTTTATTCCTTCCCTAGCTCGCCACAGCACTATGTTCTGACCTGGTTGAATAGCTGGAACGTGGTGACAGCTGGTTGCTGAGCCCATGTGACATCTCGCAGTAACTCTTGAGCAGTTTCACTGTTGATAGTAAATAACAGACACCTGCTCAAATAAAGAAGTATTGTCATAGCATCATGTAGGTGTATCATAATGCTCAAGAAAAAACAGGATGTATACTTTTTTTTGTGCATAATAATTATTAACCAAAAAAAACCCACCATGATCCCCTGCCTTCTCCCATGAGGAGCCGTATCAATCTAGTTACATGAAAGAGAAAAACACAGCTTTGCTCCAGACCATTCCTGTTGTCCAAGGCACTGTAAGATTGACTTGCTGCTTATTTCAATACTGCTTTATCTGCATTACACGAATTACTAATATAAACATATTGGCCATCTACATCTTGATACAAAAGAAACAAAACAAAACACAGAAAGAAAGCTTCTCTTTTAACCTGCAGTTTTTCATATTCATCCTTAGATCAAAGAAAATGCTAATTACTGGTTATTTTTTTCAAATTGAACAATAGCTGACATGTAAACATTTAATTCTGACGCACAAATACACTATTTCTTCAGCTTCAAAATAATTTCTATTTTAGTGATTTCCTGTCAGTTCCTATGTACTTCTGCCATCTGATACTGATTGTGAACCTAAACAGACCTCTATACTTTGCATGGCGCCCAAAGGAATTCCTACAGTCTCTAAACAGTAACTCTTCCCATCAGCTTTGTATGTTGGTAATGTCATTGTGTGCCCATTACTCCCTTTATTATGCCTTATTTAATATACCTTTATATGATTCACATACTTACTTCTTATTTATTCTATTACTCTGTGCTAAAGATACTTACACTCTGTAAACCCTGTTCATTATGAATCCCTGGCCTCATATAATGTGAATAGGTGCAAATAAATAATATCGGCATTTATTTTAATGAAAAAGAGCTCTTCAATAATTTTCATATCAAAACCAGCAGGGAAAACATTTCTGTTCCGAGTAAGCAATAGATTCACCTCACCTAAAATTTAACATTTATCACACAGATACCTCTCTTTGAATTAACTCTAGGGTTTCTTTGTCAGAAATAAAGTAGTGGGCATTTTCAGAGCACAATTCATCTGACCAGTTCTAGACATCTGCTTGAGAAAAGAGTCCAACCCTGAAACCAGGTATAATGCTCCATTATAAAGAGACCTTAGGAAGTCTTGCTCAAGCATAAACGTCTATATTTGATTAAATAAACACTACTGTAGGTATCTCTGGACCAGACTTTCAGAGATACCAAGTTGCTTCTATGTTTAGCATTGTGATGTTCATATGATTAATATAACTCATTTAAAAGTGTCCTAAGTGATTAAGAGCCTGAGTTTCAGTGGAACTATGATTTACTGATGTCTTACAATTTCCACAGCATGTCTTTGCCACCTTAGTTGCACAATCCTTCCAAAATCAAGTGGTACAATATCTAAAAAGCTTGAAAAATCTCAAGCATTGTCTCAAGACAGATAATCAGTTTTAATGTAGGAAAAAAAAATACTGCCTAATTGCCTAAAAAATGTGGCACTTAAAAGGATAAATAGAGAATAGAAATAAAATGTGCCTTGCTTGTTGGTATTTATTCAAAATATTGAAACTACAAAGTTGGCAGTTTGCATAAGTATTCCAGTCCAATAAACATGCACTCTCAGCTGAGTTAATACATGATGTAATTGACCTTGTATTCAAAGCTTGCTTCAAGTAAAACAAGAGATGTTGGATGCTGATGATATAGAGTTTTTTTAGATCTACACAAGTTATAATATACAGGTAATTAAACAAAGGTGTCAGTGTTGTCCCTTTACAGTGCTGTAGTGATCAGAAGATTACCAAGGTATTTTTTGTTTTAGTACGTGGTCACGATCTGAGAATCAGTAAACTAATCGAGCTATGTTGGCTTCTGGTCTTTTATTCAGATTAAAACCATGTACGAGTCATCTGCCTCATTAATAGTCATTTCCCTTTTGCTGGGTACCCCTGCTGATCTAACTTCATTGGGATTGCATTGGCACAATGTCCTTTTCTATTCATAGGTCCCTAAATGAGCCACAAAGTTTCAGTATTCATGACTGCTTTAACTATTAACAAAGAGTGCTTCCTTGTTATTGTTAAATTCTGAGTAGTTTTCATGCAGCCATTTTAGACAATTTAGGTAGGAGTACCCTCTTGTCAGTTAGGTGTATAGCATTGTCCGGATACAGTACCAGAAGAAAATTTGCCCAATTCTCAGCAATAGAGTCCTCCAGTATCTGGTTACAAAATATAAATGCAACTGCCCTCAGAATGCTGCTCACAGTCCTTATTCTCTACCATAAAGGATGTTACCTGAATATAGCCACTAGTATTTGAGGGGATCAAAGCTGCTCTTTATAACTCTGTATTGCCTCACTCCTTTCCAGACTACCTGCCATTCCCAGTTGTCTCCTACTCCACCTTGTTCAACCCAGAGGCAGCCCTTTTACCACAGTTTGCAAGTCAGTCCAGGTGCTGTCCCAGCACATCGTGCCAATACAATGTCCTGCAGCTGTGCCTCAGCTGGGAGCCACTGGCTGCCCTGGGACTGACCCAGTGTCCCAGGTGCCAGTCATCCTCCTGATTTGGGAATTCAGCTGCACCTGTGAGATACAGACTATCAGTGATGAGCCATCTCTCCTGCTACCGTGAAACTCCTTACTCCTTTATCACCCACAGTCTTCAAGGGAAACTCCTGGTAGAAATGGTGGAGGAGAACTTTATGGGCTTAATGTAATTATAGTGTTTGGAGGTGCAGATTTGCCACTTCCAGAGGTTTTTATTGTATATAAGTAATCTGTTTCTTCTACTGGAAAGAAGAGGTGTGTTTCTGGTAGGTAATATTCTTTGCCTTACCTGTCTTTCTGAAGTGCTCTGGACAGACAGCCTTCTAGCAGACTGAAATTATCAAATCCAGAGTACTTAAACATTTATCTATTTTTTTCTTTAGAATTTTAAAAATCTGGTGGAATAGAGATCCTTCGTGGGGGGGGATGGAAGGGAAGGGAAGGTGGGGGGGGGGGGGTTGTTTCGAAAAAATCTTGTTTGACAACAGTTATTTTTTAAGAGTACTTCCCAAGATGGTAATGTAGTTTCGCTGGTTTGGTTTTTAATCTGTGCATAGGAACTCTCACTGTTAATATACAACATCTTGAGAATGTTTCATTCTTCTCCTATTTGTCCTAAAGTAATATTTGGAAATCATGTCTTTGGTTCCTTACAATAAATATTAAAATAAATATGAGTAGAAACTAACCATGTCACAATTAGTAGAATTGGAAAACTCCCTTTCAGTTTACTGCTACTTTTGTTTGGTTGAAACTATTTAACATTAAATGGGCTGTGGGATTACCTGACTTGAGGGAGTTTAAGTACAGCTAGCATCAACTGTGTGTTTCCTCTTCCCCTCAGTGTTTCTGTATTCATTTATATCTCTGTGTCTGTTTGTGTTTCACCAAAATATCAGCACTCAGGTTGATAGAGTACAAATATCCAGTAGCTGATTAGTGCAGTATTTAAAGAGAAAGTTCAGCTAGTAAATATCTGATGTTCTCAGCAGGAAACAGACAACTGGAATCACTGATAGGAGTCAAGGGAAAAAGTGCAGTTAATAATTTGTAGATATTTACACCTTTGCTGGTTTCTTTCACGGTACAAAGGCATTAGTGAAAGTGACAGAAACGAGTTATGAGCCATTTATTTGGGCTATCTGGAGGGATTTAATCTCACATGGGTCATGGAGTTGAATTCTCTGGGAATTGGTGTTACTGTGATAGGCTGTATCTGAAAGCCTGGAGCACAGAGATAAGACTTTAAGTCCAGCTGGAATTAGAAGCAATAGAATTAACTGGATTGTAATGCTGTAAACCTTTTGGTTCAGATCCTGAAATGCCTCTGGATAGTAGTTCAAATCTCTTCCAGATGGAGGTTTGGCTCTGGGACCTATACGCAAAAAAAACATTAGCAATGTCAAGGACTTTTTTTGGAGCGTGCACAGTAAAATTGACCTTACATGGTTCAGCATGCTTTTTGCTGTTGTTGTTGTCTTACGCCTCTCTTAATATGGAGGGGAGGATGGGTTGCTTGTTTCAAAAGGCTAATTTTCCACTTCACTGACACTCATATGTTTGTTTGTGGTTATTTCTTTTAAAGGAAGACTAGAGAAGTGTTTGAAAGTCCATTGCTTTTATAACAAATGAGGTAAGGCTGAATGTGGCTGGCATATGCATATCAATTTGAGATAACAGGGATTGCTATAATGAAAAACATAAAATGGCTATAAATGAGCTGTTAGGGGTTGGAGGGTTTTGTTTTTGTTTTTTTCCTTCTTCCCCACACCCAGTTTGAACCTAGTTAGTTTTTTAAGGAAATGTTTTCAAAGAATGGATGAGTGGAGACCTACAAACATGTATATTTTCCATAGTGGAATATTTTTCCTGTGATCATACCATATAATTAGACAAAAGTGACGATGCATGAATTGATAGATCAATTCTATGCTTACATAAAAGCAGAGAAGTTAATTGCAAACCATGATTGTAAAAGACAACAATGTGTTTCTCTGAGCTTAAAATCAAGTGGTTTCCTCTAGAGTAATAGGAAATACAGTCTTTGTCTGCTAGGAAGAAGTAAAAATATGTGAGTTTTGCTTGAAATACAGAGCTGATGATTTTTTGTTGTTGCTTGTTTGTAATCCAAGTAGAAAATACTGGCTCAGGGGTTGATTATTTTTATTTTAACATCTGAGTAGAGAAGAAACCCTTCTGATTTCAATGGAAAGCCTAATTCTAGAGCAAGGCGGTAGGACTATTTCAAGTCGTCATTTCTGTAACAATTTTTTAAATCAATGTTGTTAGTAATACTGCTAAATTTATGTTAAACTATGGGATATTCTAAACCAGGTTCTGGACTACAAGCTTTTATATAATAAATTGATTACTACTAACTTTCTATCTCCTCTTATTTCTCATGTGACTACTTGTCTCAGAGTAGTTACACCCAACAGGAACTTGTCTTGTGCAGTACATGGATATTTGTACTGTATAATTAAACGCTTGTGAATAATTATCATGCATAAATGTATAGCTATAATCTTTTGTAGTAGTAGAACCAAAGCTCTAGAGAACAAGGCATCTTTTCAAAAATGTTTTTCCACCTGAAAAATTTTGGGAGGATGCAGTAGGTGAAAGCTCAAGAATCAGAAAATGTGACTGTTCTTTTTATTTTTAAATCTCATTTTACATTTTTAGGTTTTGAGGTTGATTTTTTCTTAATCTATATGTGTTTTCAAAATGACAATAAGTTGAAAGTATTTGTTTGGTGTTCCAGCACATTGCGAACTTGCAGAAATGGTATGAGAGGAAAACTTCTGACCATGTATTGACAACTCAGAAATTGTTCAAGTGGAATTAATGAAAGAATATTGGTATGAATTAAAAGGAAGATAATATGACTCTTCCTAAAATAGTCTTATTGGTGATTATTACAACTCTATGTATTTATAATATAACATTTTATTAATTGTTGGTGTTGCTGGCATTCCAGATTAATGCAAGTATTAGAGACATTAGATCCTGTTATGACTTGTTGCCAAAAGAATAGTTAAATCCACATGGCAATGCTTTTTTTTTTTTTTCCAAGTCTGATTGTAGACAAATAAAGCACCTCATAAATTGAGAGACAGCGTTAAGAATCTGTATGAAGATGATTTATTCGTTTTCCTTCTAATACGTGAAGGACTCAATGTATTTGAACCTCAACTTTTATCAGAGGTACTCACTTTGTAGTGTCTGTTACTAGTTTTCACAAGGAGGTGCTCTGCTACCGTTTCCTGCCTGCAGTGTGCACTCCGTAGTGGTGATAGGATTGCATATGCTTTCTCTTTGTGGAAAGAAGCCATCACCTGAAATTATAATTGTCTTGTTTACAGAATTGCAGTCTGGGGCTATTGATTGCTCTGCAGATGTAATATCTGTTCAGACCAGAGGAGACTAAAATGTGAAATAAAGACCATAAAATAACAATGAAAAACAACTTGTACCTAATATGGAAACAGAGCACTGAAGAAATATTTAAGAACTGGAGTAGTGGAATACAATTAGAAGCTATGTAGAATTGAATGACTGGGCTAATGCATGTGTTCAAGGAATTTCTGCAGGTTCTTGTTTATTAATATATAACATTGTGCTGTACATCTATGTTCTGATTAAATTTTAAAGTGCTAGTCCTAGATCTCCATTATTAAATCTTCATTTGTTATAGCTAAACTTGCTAATGATGAATAAAAAGTACTGATTAAGTCATTTCATAGGGAATGATCTGTTAATTAGTCATAATACTAGTTCTAATGAATCACCTCAATTTTGTTTTCATGGTTTACATAGAGTGGTAGGGAAGGAAAACAACATCATAGTGATAGTTAGAATGTTAGTCCTGCATTATAATATGCCAGATATATTTCAATAACTTTTCTGTTATCTTTCCCTGTGACCAAAGAAACAGATAAGAGATTGCAATAAGAGAAAAGGAAACTGTCTTTGGGGAGAAAAAATAATAATAATAAAGCCTGTGGAAATGCAGAATAGTTTGCAATGGCTGTCAATGCAAGGTAGAAGTACCCTTAATTTATCTCTGAGGGCTTGCTTTTTTTAAAAAAAAAAAAAAAAAAAAAAAGAGAAATTATTATCATACCCAGTTTACAAGAGGTTTTAGCCTGAAATGGATTCAGTTGTTTGAATGCAAGTCCTAATCACCATAAAGGAAATACAAGTATCATGTCTTCCAAACTAAAACCTCTTTCACTTGTGCTGTTCAGAATCCAGTGAGAATTTGATATTTACCTTGAAATTAAATTGTACTTTATGTATATTTATTTCAAGTTGTTTTAAAACATGTATTACTATACATTCTACTGCCTGTGAAGCAACTTCACCCATATCAATGACTGGAGAGTTACTCTTTTTATACTTGAGAATATCTCTTTCTAATGTATGGAAGGAAACCAAAAGTTACATCTAGCAAAGCACTGATCAGCTTGAAACATGTTACTCAATTGCCTTTTAAAACTTGTAATTGTCTGTCTTTTCAGAACACTGGAGCATAGAAATTTGGTAGTCATGACTAAAATCATCTTATTTAAAAAAGTTGAATCCTAGAAATAAATGAACAATTCAGAGTAGATATAAAGAAACAAAGCATTTCTCCAGTTTGATCTTCTTCAAGACATTTATGGAGATCATTCTGTATGTACAAACAAGATCGGGTTGTTACAAAATTCAGAGAGGTAGAGGCACCCCTTTTATGCAGTGACCTCCTCAAGAGCTTGTGTCAGAAAACAGAAAAGTTGGGTTCAATGCTCCTTTAGCCTGAGTTTCTTCACTTATTTCATGATTTAGGTGAAAACTCATAAAAGATTGAGTTAAGGCATTTTTCCATCTGGTCTGGTGGTTAAACTGTGCCAGTGTGTGGTTTAAGAAAAAAAAAAAATCCATTCAAGGTTCATGGGGGAAGAGGAGAAGGGGAGGAAGAGAAGAAAAGGCTTAGCTGCAGCCTTAAACACCCTGTTTTAGGGATAGGCTGGGAGTCTGATACTAGATTGCAGGAATGTATCTCCTCATTATTTGGTAGTGGTATTCAGTGGTTGTTTTGCATCCAGTTGTACTCCTCGCTGTATGTGCAATACCTTGGTGTCTGTGATAGGGTGCTGAACTTCGCCTGCATGTCAGGTTGCTACAGGTCATTTGACTGGAGACAGCAACAGACAGTATTTTTTGTAGAATACAGCGAGTCAGAACAGACCCACAAAGATCATTGAGTCCAATTCCTGGCTCTGCACAGGACCACCTAGAAATCAAGCCATATGTTTGACAGCATTGTCCAAGTGTTTCTTGAACTCCCTAGCCTTGGGGCCGTGACCACTGCCCTAGAGGCCTGTTCCAGTACCTGACCACCCTCTCAGTGAAGAACCTTTTGCTAATATCTGACCTGAGCCTCCACTGACACAGCTTTGTGCCATTCCCTCAGGTCCTGTTGCTGCCAAAAAAAAAAAAAAAAAAAAAGGCAAAGATCAGCACCTGCTCCTCTGCTCCCCTTGTGAGGAAGCTGCAGGCCACCGTGAGGCCTCCCCTCAGCCTCCTCTGTTCTGGGCTGAACGAATGCAATGACCTCAGCTGCTCCTTGTATGTCTTGCTCTCTAGATCCTTCACCACCTTTGTAGCCCTCCTTTGGACACCCTCTAATAGTTTTATGTCCTTCTTATATTGAAGCACCCAAAACTGCACACAGTACTTGAGGTGAGGTCACACCGGTGCAGAGCAGGACAGTCACTTTCCTTAACTAGCTAGCAATGCTGTGTTTGATGCACCCCAGGGTATGGTTGGCCCTCCTGACTGCCAGGACACACTGGCTCCTATTCAACTTGCTGTTGACCAAAATCCCCCAGGTCCCTTTCTGCAGGGTTGTTCTCCTGCTTCTTGACCCCCAGCCTGTCCATACAGCCAGGGTTGCCCCATCCCAGGTGCAGAATCTGGCATTTGTTCTTGTTAAACTTCATACAATTGGTGATTGCACAGAACTCTAATTTGTCAATGTTTTTATTCTTTTAATGTAATACTTGTCTACTTCAATGGATTTAGCATAAATCAGACTCAGGTTCAGATAAATTGCAGGTACCCTAATCCAAAATAGGCTCTTGGATTTGGAATTTTCTGCTGTGAGAAGAGACCCTCTCCTCTCTGTCCTGCAACAGTTACGTGGCAGTTTTATTGCAAAGTGCTTGCTTGTCTTTATTTCTAGTTTCTGCTTTGTTGTTGTCATTGTTTACTTTTTGGTCCCTTTTCCTGATTTTTCTTTATTTCTTCCTAGGCTGTCTTACTAGCTGCTCTCGCTAGTGTTTGTATGCTCAAATGCCTGCCTGCCAGCTGAGGTTTTTGTGTGACACACGCAATCTGTCATGAAGCTTTTACTGACCTGCCTGGCACGGCTTTAATTCTTTAACACTACATGAATGCTTGTGTAAAATGCTTTAAGAGACATATTTTTATTTCTTTTGTGTGTTAGCAGGATTGTGCTTTTTTCATATTTAACAAAATAAAGGGTGTTTGGAACATAATCTTAAATGAATCTTGAATAAATCTGAATAATCCACCTGATGCAGGATTTTCTGTATTTCTGTACATTTAAGGTAAAGATACATTCACTTGTGGGTATGTGAAGTTTACAACAACAGCACTCAGGGAAAAAATAGCGAAGGTGGCAATGCTAGGCTTTAACGTAGTTTGTTCTTTAGGATATCAAAAGCTTTTGAAATGCTATCATCTTCCCTTTGGAACATTTGAGATGTTGTTGCTGGAACTGGTAATGTTTTGTCTTTCAGGGTTTTTGATTATGTGTAAAATCAAAAATGGATTATATAACAATCTATTTTCTAGAGGTACTGTAGTGTGTAATCTTGATTTTTACAGTTTTATATAACTATAGTAACTGAAAAATTTGCTTGATCACCTTGAAAAGTTGTCTTGCTAGCGGCCTTTGTTTTAGACCTTTGCATTGATTATTTGAGAAATTTCTTCTTAGAATCCATTAGCATTTTTCTGCCTTATTTTTTCCCTTTCATTAAATTATCTAGCATTCTCTGAGTGTGGGTAAAAGGAATGGGCAGGAGACCCTTCAGACAATTTAAAAGCAGAGGAAATAAGGCACTGTAGATCTTAGCACAGAGAATGAAAGGGAATGTCAGGGATGCATACTGAAGGAGGGCAGTATCCTCTCAATAGAGAACTACCGCAGCCTGAGTAGTAGATCTGACTCTAGTCTTCAGATGTATTGTCTAATGGTGAGCTATTAAAGTGAATGGATGAGCTTTGGGCTTTGAGTGTTGTCTACATGGAACTGTTCTAACTTCATCTGTCAGTTAAAAGAGGTTTTAAAATCCTTCTTAAGGAAAAATATTTAAACTTAAATGATGTGACATGCAGTTATCATATCTGAATCAAATTATTACTGTAGGACTATTCATGAACCTTGGTTTTTTCTTATTTTATCTCTTTGGTTTATTACTTTTGTTACTACAACTCAAGTTAATTTGTGTTGCAAGGTGTCTAATTGGCATTATTAGGAAATTGCTAATAGTACTTTTTGGTTTGTATATGGAATTAATTTAGATTTAATGTCTTTTTTTTGTTTAAATGTGTTTTTGTGTACTGCTTTATTCAACTCATGTATTTTCCATGCAGGCATAAGTATAAATTTTTGAATTGCAGGACTAGTGAGATCTTTCGCACCTAAAACATATGAAGTTATTTATCTATAGCTCCAAAGAAATATTTTAAATTGTGAGATGAAATTTTGTTTGACATCATGTTTTAGTTGTAACTCAAAAAATGAATAAATTTTCACAAAGAAAATATCTTCTACCTAATCTGATCTGAAATAGTCTGTTTAATGAAGGGGAAGCTCAATGTCTCCCTCTTTATTGTGGATTATAGAATCACCAACACCTTTCCATACTGAACTTCAAATATCTTTTAGAGGTGTTAAAGAGTTTTAACCTAACTGCCCAGTTTTGTAGAGACTGAAAGACTTGAAGGTTTGCTATAAGATACCAGAGGTGCCTTGCCTCCAGATGGCTGATGTCCCCTCAGAGCTCTCAGGCTTAGGGGCAGCAGCTCTTGGGGAAGCTGTGGGCAGCCTCAGTGGGCTGGATCAATCTGGTCAACGACCTGCACAACAGCTGGTGACACTTATGTGATTAGGAATACTTCATCCGTATGCTGATTGTTTTTTAACTTGTGCCAAGCCTGTGGCCCCCCTTAAACCTTGCTCTGAGCTGAGGGGGAGCCCTGGCTGCCATTGGGCAGGGGCCCTGGGAGGCTGCCTCCCATAGCCAGGCCATGGTGGTGCTTGGGGATGAGGCCTCTTCTTGGGGCCGCTCCTCACGGCCCACCTTGGAAAGTGATATCCATGTGGTGCCAGCAGCTACCATTTTAGAAAAACCTGAGGTATGAATTAAGTTTGAACTCACAGTCTGTTTACAGCTTTGTAAGTGTAATTTCATGGTGGAAAGGGAGGGAACATGAGCAGTATTTTGGATGGATTTCAAAAATAGTCTTTGTGTTGTCTAATGTAATTGGCATTAATTTGCCAGTGACTGTTTTTAATGTGGAGAATTGAAGCTCTAACAACAGGAGCCCCCTCTCGCCTGCTTAGGTAAGGTAAGCTCAGAACCTGGTCCAGAAGAGACGTCTTCAAGGCTGTAACTTTTCTTCTCACATCTTCTCATGTCCTTTGGCTCATAGAAATCTGGTTTCTTCAGGAAGGTGCTTGAAAAGTCCCTATGGCAGCAAGACTAACTGAAGCTAGGGGGGGTCTGATGTTTGTTACTTTTATTCTGCTCCTGGATTTATAAACTTCAGTAGGGTCTGTTAGTGTTAACACTTAACACCTAAATACATATATCATTTTAACAATATAACTTCAACTGACACAGTAGATACATTGCGAGAGTTGCAGGTATTTTCTCTGGTTTTCTTCTTCCAGTCTTGATAAAGCACATAATGTCACCTGAAAAAAAAAGTTCATGTTTTTTTTTTTCTATGTATTTTGCATTTATAGATAATCTATCAGGCTAATGAATTCTAATTTGAGTGGTATTATTTTTTATCCATTTCTTCTTTTGTAAAGTTGTATCTCCTTTCTAGACTACTGTCTCTCTATGTTCCTCAGGCAGTCAAGCAGGACTCTTTCAGTGTAATTTGTCACATGCAGTTGTATTTTATTTTTTCTAATTCTTTTTGCCCCTTTTTGGTGGGGAAGGCCTACAAAAAATAAGTCCAAAAGTAGCCTTTTGAATCTTTTTTGCCTATATTACAGAAAAATTGTTTGAGCTAGCAACATGGCACCAGTTTTAAAATACTATTGATATACAGATTATTGTGGACACCTTTATCTTCAATGTCTTTGTATGAGCCCTTGCTCATTTACTTGAGATCAGTGGAATTACTCTTGCAGATGTATGTCCTAGAGTACAATATGAAAGAATAAAGACCAGAACTTTTAAGAAAATCTGCTAATACGCTTTTTTTGAAGTGATACCTGTGATTAGAAAGAGAAAGTAATTATCAATTAAATAACAATAGAAATTATTTCACTACAGTTACCTGCATTTTCAGTTAGATACGTGATTCTCTTATATTTGATTTGAAATAAATGTCACGCAGGAAGTCTTCCTAATTGCACAACTTCATACAGATCAGCAAATTGTCAGCTACTTCATTTTGGAAGAGTTATAACTATTGACATAAAACTGTCAATTTACTAATTAGGCTGGGCACTTTGCAAGGAATTTAATCTCTAAGATACCAGTATAAATCAAACAGGTAGGTACAATCTTGCAAAGACTTAAAACATGCGATTAACTCTACTTCAGCATTATTTCTCATATGAATAAAGCTATCCATGTGCTTTATTGATTGTTCTAGCGTCCAAAATCAATAATAAAAAAGAAATCTTTTACTTATTATTTTTTAAAATGTGCTGTGTAGACTAAGTAGTTAATGACAGTCTTCCCACTCCCTTTCTGCAAACTTCATTAAAACTAGCCCTAGGTCTAATTTGGTAGTCTTTTCTCTACTGTGTTGCTTACTATATGGGAGATGCCATGTCAGAGTCAGTCCTTGGTATATGGGTAGCTTTACCTCTAGCAAAATGTGCAGTGGGAGGCACTCTCTCCACTGTTCTGGCGTGACATGCAAAGTCACATCACTCAGTAGCATGTATTGAAGTGTGATGTGCAGGAGAAAAGAGCTTCACTGTTAAACAAATAGCCTGTCACATCCATGTAACCTGCTACCTGTGTCCTAGTCAGCTGGTATCCCTCTCAGAGGAAAAGTCAAAAACTTAGTAGTTTGGAATGCAAATTGCTCTTGCTACTAGAAGCAGGCTTTGAAGATCTGTGTAAACTGTAGGTATTCTTTAATTACCTCTGCCTCTGTGATGAGGTTTGTGGCTAAGGAAAGAATTTTGGTCATAAAAGTTGTCAGTCTGGTAGTTTTTACCTGCAATAGATTATGTAAGGTAATTTTTCAAGTATTTTAAATAAAACATCTGTAAAAGGCTAGCGAGCACTGTGCAATTTCTTTATAAAATTTATTGTTGTCTTCCATCTCTGCTGATGGATGCTGTTAGACTGTGCTTTGGGAATTTTAAGAAATGCATTTTGTGCAAACCCAAGTACATTCATAGAATTTTACTTGAGAATAAGTAACATCGATACGATATCTGAGCATTCAGTAGAAATCTAGCGAGCATCTAATAAACATAGTCTAATTGTATTCATAATCATCAAGATATAAGGAATTCTGGAATATGGAGTTCTACATGAATGTTACGATTCAAGTAGACTGGAGATCTCATTTCTATTCAGTAGTAAATCTGTTTACTATTAGAAACACATCATGTGACTCTTTTCTTCTGAGTCTAATTGTGTATCATTCACATAGCAGCGAGGTTATTCCTGATAAGTGCTTGAGAAGATGATCAGATAGCTCTGTTAAGTTATACTGATGTTTGTTTTATAAATTCTTAATAGGCTTATCTAAAAGTCTTAATTTGTCATCTCCATTATTGCACTAATAAAATAGAATGAAAACTTTTATTTGAATGTGTCATATCTGTGCACAGAACAAACAATCTAACATTCGTCAGTGCCAGTTTAATAGTAAGTGTGGAGCTTGAAGAGCAAATCACGTTCTAGGTTAGGGATACTGAGAACAAGTAAGAACACCGTTCTTTTTTACCAGTGGAAATCAGGCTTAATCACTATGTTTATCTGTTTAAGAAAAAGCCCTGTTCGTTCTTCCCTTTGACATACTCAAGATTTTGTCCAGTTCCTTGGGGCTGTTCCACCTGCTGACCCTTCTCCAGCCTCCTCATTGGTCCTGAGACACCTGTGAGCCTCCAGGAACTCACCATCTGACCTCTTTGACATTGAGAAGAGCGGAAGAAAACAACAGCTAAAACATTATCTCTGCTAAGATGTGTTAGATTTGTGATAGTAGGTGGGATCCATTGCTGTTCATGTAGTATTCATGGCTGTATTAAGCTGTATCTGGGTATGCCTGTTTATTGTCAGGGTATTTCCCAGTTGCTGCTCTCTGGGGGCCAGTGTTTTCCTTCCATACTGGCACTGGAGACAGTTAAAAGTGGAAATTTAGTGTGGATTCCTCTGTTATAGAGTGGCAAAAAAGGAAACCAGGTGTTTGTTTTTTTTAAAGAATCCTTGCATACTGGGGAGCTTTCTTGTCTTATTGTCATAAGATACTAAGTTCATGCTGAGGGGTCACCAGACAAGAGTTAACTCTTCAAATACTCTCATTTAGACAGGTTAATAACTGTTATTTTGCAGAAGAGTCTGAGTGTTTGCATGGCTTGCATTAGATTTAGCACTTTTTCAGTGACTTATATGCTGATTCTAAACCCTCTCAAGTACCTGGAATTTCTTACATTCTTTTAAAAATCCTTCTGCATTAATACTTGTCCCTTGGTTGGGTCATTTGCTCAACATTTTAATGATTTATGTCTCTCATGTAGGTATTAGTAGGTACAAAGATGTGTTTTAATGATATTCTGCTGCATATTGTTCACTAGGGGAGAATATAAAGCAGGGAAAATACAAAGCATTAAATACATGGATAGTTTTCAGCCTTTTAAATGATTCAAAGTCTTTGATGAATCACTGGATTCTATTGCTGACCTCTGTTTCTGACCTTTCCCTGACTTCACAGGTCAACAGTTCAGTCAGTAACTGCATTTTGAGTAATTTGTCATTTGAGATCTCTAAAACTACTTCTCTTCACAGAGATTTTTTTTAAGTGATCATTGTATTGTAGAACCATAAATGAATTTCAGCCAAAGTCAGATCTTGGCCACTGGAAGGAAAGTACACTGGGAATACAGCGTACTGATTACTCTGCAGTCCACCAGTACAGTATGCTGGTGGATGTACACAGGCTTCCAGTACTTCCCTTGTACTTGGGGAAAACCACCTCAGTCCTCCCTGTTCTTCATAGACTGTATAGGAGCTTCAGTTGAAATTTGATATGCTGTTTGCTGTTTTGTTATTGTTGTTTCTGGCTTGTTTTTTTTTTTTCCACCTCAAAAAAGGAAAGAACAACTACCACATTTCCAAAGCATAAGAATTACCATACCCCCTTGTATGGTAAATATTCAACTGTATTTGGCATTACTATTTCTTAATTTGATGATATAGTGGTGTTCTTCCTATTTATATTTATTCAGTCATTTTCCTGTTTTATATACCAGAAAATGTCTGCTCTGGTACGTTCTTTTTAATGTGTAGCTTTTCTCTGTGGCTGCCTACAAGAGGGGCAGTTGCTTTAACCTGGCAATCAGAAGGCTTTGTTCTTCTCACAGTGTGTTCTTGATTAATGTAAACTAATAATTACAAACACTGCAGCACATGGTGTTACAACAACACAAGTGATTGGCTGGTCTGCAGTTGACAGGCTTTTCTTAGACTAGGGAAAGAGCAACACAAAAATTGCATTTTAAAGTGCTTATCTCACCAGAATTCCTAATTTTATTCTGGCACAATTATAGCAATGACATTTAGTAGTGCTGTTGCTAAAGAAACATTAATGCTTTGAATTCAAGGACGTATGTCTTTTTTGCTGATTTTTGAAGGTGGAAAACTAAAATTCCCAAACACGCTAAATCTTTTAGAAGTGTATTACATTATCATTAATATTAAAGTATGACCATGAAAGAAGCCCAAGCATATTATATCTGGGAAAGAAGAATTGCTCTTATTACAAATGTGGAAAGTAATGCATTGATTTGGGGGGAGATTTGTTTTAATTTATTTTACATTATATGCATATATATTATATACATGTATTACAAATGTATTACGTATATATATTGTATACATATTATATTTCTTGCAGTCGGGCACAAAGGAAAGATATTTTGTCTGTTCCTCTTAGGCTGCTTGGTCAATCTGTCCTTAAGAACTTGATCTCGTGTGAAAACAAGGTGCTTTTGAGTTACAGCTAAGTCTAGGTAATGTTATCAGAAGAGCTAAGTGTATCTGACTTTCTTCTGTGTTCATTGCTATAATTAATGCAAAGAAATGGTGGATATGGTGCTTTTTTACCGTATGAGGAGAAATAAGGAAGTTATAAGCTACGGTTTGAGTGAACAGCTAAGTAGCTGCTGATTGTGTGGGACTGTGCTGCTAGTTCATTCTCCTTTCAAACAGAGAGCTACTTCTTGTGAAGACTACTCCTGTGTGCATGAGAAGTGTCTAAAGGAAGTTATTGCAGAGCGTGAGATGATTAAGTTTACACCATGCCATGTAGCATGCTAGCTTTTCCTTGTAGATGGGACCTTAGGAAAGTGACCACAAAACTCACATCATATTGTAGTTACTGTTAGTAACTAAAAGGATATTGCCGTATTAAATGTATTTGGACCTGATCCCATGCTACTTGTAGATGCTGAACTCAAACGAGTGACTATTACACAAGTTCTTTTCTGTTCTGGTTTCTGTAAGGATGATTTCTTGATTATATTTTGCAAATCAGCTGCTGGTTTCTCATACTACTGTGGCAGAATCAATATAGTCACACACTCAAATCAGTTTGAAATAGGCACTTTTCTGGAATATCAACCTTACAAATGATCTTCTGTACATGTTATTTTTGTTTAAGAATTACTATGCCACCTTAGGTTTTTCTGATTATGGATGGAGACCTGAGAACTACTGAATACTTGGGAAGCTTTCTTCTGAAATAAGTCTAGTGAAGATAAAGGATTAATAACTGTAAAAAGTCTGGCTTGAAATACTTTCTACTTTTGCAATCAACTAATCAGTACCATAGCTGATAACATATATCTGCAGAATTGCTTCTACTCCTAAGACTTAAATTTTCTTATTGTGTAGCAATCTTGTGACTTTTTTTGTGTATATTGGCATAACACCATTGACTTTGAAAGTCTCATATCAATCATGCAGATGAAAGTAGAATAAAGGGTTAATAAAGAGGGATGAAGTAATGGGAAGATTTACTGTTGATTTTATTAACAGGATCAGAAAAGGTGTTGGTGCTTCAGGGTCTGTGTATTTTTAAAATAATTTTATAAAGCACCCTTCCTTGTTGCCACTTCTTTCTAGTACCCTCTTCCTGAGTGCATAAATTACATGAGGATTATCCAGAGAGATACAAACATACTAAGTAGGGGAAAATACCTGTTTTAATAAATGCATACTAACAAACATGAATATGAAGGTAGAAGGATAGATGTTAAAGAAATGTTAACTTGTTAGTCTTCTTTGTCCTTGACAAGTCAGTGAGAAACACAGTATTCTTATGGAATAAAATTATATGCCTGAGAAAGAAAAATATAAGACTCCCATTAGTAGCCACTTGACCAGATGATGATAGTCTAACATGCTGAGAAAATCAAAAGCTTAAAAGTGCATGAAAAAAATGATAGTGGGCTATTTCAATTGCTTCCATGTAAATTAGTTAACTATTGTGTCAGGCTGTGTTCCCAAGAGTAACCTTTTATGTGCTGTCAGGCTCTCTTATGGACAGAACCTGCAAGAGAAGGTAATGCAGCAGACCTTATTTATAATATCAATAACAAAGATCTGTTTCTTAACAGTGACAATAATATATTTATGTTCAGAATCTTCCTGGAATCTGAGAAAGCTACTGGTATTACACTTAGTTTTAAAAAAGGGAAGCTACTTAAAATAAGGAAACTTGTTGAGAAGGAGCAACTAAAAAGAGTTAAGTATTCTAGGAGGCATGGACACGATGCTAGAATCAAAGGTTATGTGCACAGAAATTTAAGGAGAACTGAAAGGAAGCTTGCGTGACTAAACCATAGGGTTAAAGAAAAAAGGAAGGGAGGTTATTAGAATCAAAGGGGCATCTTTCAGAAAGATTATGAGTAATTAAAGAAGTAAAAAAAAAAAAATGGGCACCTTAAATATAAGACTACAATTATGCAGTTGGAAAAAAAAAGTTATAAGTTGCAAACAGAAAAACTATTACTCAGTCCTTTTAAAATATAACAGGAGCAGAAAGTGTATGAGACCAACATATGATTGCTATACAAGAGATACATTCAAAGAGGATTAGTTATTTAGCTTGTTCATCCATGGAGGAAACTGGGCCAGTACCCTTTAGAAACCCCTCTAGGGATTTGGCACAGGGCTTATCTGAAATATGAGTGTTGGTAAGAATGCCTTATGGAACAAATGAAAGGACAAAGTGTAGTCAGAATTAGTGCTTCAGTTCTGAAGGACTCGGTATGAAATAGCAAAACTTGAAACAGAGTTCACAACCTCTCTCACAAAATCATTCTGATTCCATAAGACTGGAAGGTGCATGATGTGACTGGTCTTTAAAATAAAGGAGGAGAAAAGTTTCAGGACAAATCCAGCAAGTCTGGGCTGTAAAGTCTGAAGCTGTTCTGAATGAAATAGGAAAATATTCTAAAGTGAAGAATCAATGAACGGGTAAATATACCATATCAGGGAAAACTTAGGGCTTTTTTAAGGATTGGTCATGACTTTACAGCATTCCTCTTGAGAGTTCCCTGATGTATAAGAAAGTGTGTGGATGAGGGAAATCCAAGTATGTTGTAATAACTATTCTAAAAGACATTCATATAGTTCCATAATTATTGGCTTTAAGGAGACTAAACTGCCATAAGATTCTTGCCCAGAAGGCAATTTACTGAAAGGAGAGAGACGATGACTACTTTTCACAGGGGAGGTTGGTGACCAAAGGTATTCTTCAATGGTCTATGCAAAAACCAGTACTGTTCATGATATTTATTAAGTGGCTCGAATGAAATGGTGTATTGTATGGTGATGATGTTTTTCCATAATAAATAGTTAGAATAAAAATGATGGCTGACTGAAGACATGCTGAAAGATGCTTAGGATACTCAATTACTCGTCAGTGAAGTAGCAGATGGAATTAAATGCATGTTAATATTAAGTGATATGCACTGAGAAAGTAAACACAGATTTTCACATACACATGATGAATTTTTGAGGTAATTGTTACCATTCAGGAATGATATCTAGGAGCTATGGCAGTTAATTCCACTGAAACACTACTGAAGTGTTTGGTAAAGATCAGCAAAGTCAATCATGTTATAATGATTATTAGGAAAGAAATGACAAATTCAGAAATTCTTTCTTCCCATTCGCCACTCGAGGACATAAGTAAATTTTGAATATTTTGTGATGTTTTAGTTCCAAACGCTCTGAGTATTCAGAGTAATACATATTTTAATTATTGATACTTAGTTATTTTACACGTTTTGTTTTCTTTGTTTTATCGTGTCCTTAGGAGTGAACTGTTACTTAAACAACAAATATAGAAAAACTACTTAACCTATTTTATGCTCCAGTATTTCTAACTGTGAATTCAATTTTCAACTCTTTTCTTCCTTTTTGCCCTCAGTCAGCTGTAGACCAGCAGTGTTGAACCAGAAGATGAATCTTTGTAGCCTTTTAATCATAACGGAGTTAGTCTCAGTCTTAAATTGAGAAAACACACTTACTGTTTGCCTCCTGTTCACAACATTGAACTTGGAATGGAGGAACTATATACGTTAATTATTGAGCTTTACTTATGGATATTACCATGTAATTTGATTGTACTTTTTCAGCATTGATTTAACAAAACTGTTTAGCAAAACTCTAAAAAAGATATGGGAGTAGAAGGAGAGAGGAACAACACCAACTTTTATGCATTTACTTATTAAGTAGATTAAAACCTTTATATGCTTTGTTTTCCTTTGAAGGGCCCATCTTGCTGGGATGATGTGCTGATTCCAAACAGAATAACAGGTGTTTGCCAGTCCCAAAGGTGCAACGGAACTATTGCGGTAATATATTTTCATGTTTCCCTAAGTACTTACGAAAGTAATCATTTGTATCAATTCTAAACATATTACGATTGTGGAAATTAATGTAAATTAATGTGCAGGGTGTGCTTCAGAAGAGTTGCGTAGCATCAGATAATACACATCTCCAGTTCCTCCAGGAGAACTTGGTCAGTTGCTGCATAGGATGAAGGAGGAAATTTTGATTGCTTTTACTGAAGCAGAGCTCTTAAATATTCAAGTACGCATACGTGAAATGCAGAGTGTAATACTTAAATAAGTGTTGTAAATGTTTTATCATTTTCTACATAGTAATGCCCTGAAAGCTTCAGATTTCATCTTGCAAATCAGGTATTTCATGTCAGATTTTCAGGCTTTGTTCACAGAAGCTGATTCTTTACACTGCTTGCTACTTTATGACCTGTCACATGGTTATGGTTGTTTAAGTGTTTCTCAGAGTGATATCAATGGAAAACCTCAGTAAGAAGCAGCACAGGCATCTCAAGTTCTTAAGAATGAGGACTTTTGTTCTCAAAAGTGTATATTTGTATGTGTTTTCATGTGTTAGATACCGTTCAACACTATGAAAGAGGTCTTGGAAATGCTTCTTTTTCAGGAAAAAGTTTAATTTGGTTTGTTGCTTCTGGATGCTGCTTTCAAAGACAGATTGGGATGTCACGAGTGCCAGTTCTCCTCCAGAGGCATTCACCTGCTCTAGTGTAGTCATCTCTTTGTCTTCCCTAGCAAGGCAGTTGTGAAGTGGTGCATCCATGCAGTTTCATAGGCCTGCTTGGCCGCGGGTGGTGTCAGGAAGAATTTTATCTAGCTTTAGGCACCACGCAGTTGTTTTAAAATAATGGGATTTATTGTTTTCTCCATGCACAGCTAGCAGAAACCGAGGTCTTGCTGCTCTGGGCTTCTGCTTCACGGTGTGCTCCTTGTGGTAGTGGCTCAACCGCACTCTCTAAACTGGAAGGTGTTAGACATGCTATTCTGTCCATCGCCATTATTGGCCTCTGTCAGGTGTGTGTGTGTGTAAAAACAAAACAAAAAACCCTCTGGGCAGACTAGCTATCAGGAACTACTCTGGTTGTAAGAGGGTTGACTTCCATTCCCTCACAGAATCATTTTTTTTCTTTTTTTAAGAAGCAGGAAACGGAGTAATATACCATCATGGATCTGTCACAACAAACAAACAAACAAAAAACATAAAACTAAAATCTTAACTGGCTGATGTTGTGGCAAATAACCAGTTTCCAGTCAACTAAGTCCCATGATTCCCACTGCTCTTAATACCTCTAGCAAGTTGCTGGCTTGCCAAAGCCAAGGACGAGTGTTATCTTCCAGTAAGGAATTACTGAAGAACAGAAATCAGGAGGCAGCCTAATTTAGGCAGACATGTTGCACAGATCACCCTAACTACAGGTATGACACTGTAATCGTAAACATGTTGTTCCTTTATTTCTAATTTGAAGCACTTTCCTTCTCAGCTGCAAAGCACTCCATCCAGTGGCATTCCATCCTAACAAGACTAGGATGTGAGAATAATCATGCTTTTTATGATTTGAACAAGAATTGCCAGAAATTCTAGTCAGGTCTAGTCTAGTTGATTCTAGTCAAGAAAACTCATTTAATAGTTAGCCAGATTCACTTATCTACCTATCACATGTATCCCTGCACCAGATCTTCGCTTTAGAAATCTTTTGAGATCTTCTAAGCCCCTGAAGAGTGTGTTTTTTGTTTTTTTTTTTGCTTGCTTGTTTGTTTGTTTTTTTCAGCCTCTGTCACTGTGAAAATGCTTCTCTGCTTCCTGGGAAATAATTCCATTCCAAAGACTTAAATCACTGAGCTCTTTTTTTTTCTTGTCTTTCCCAGTGTTGGAAACAATAGAGGCTCTACAGCCCTGTCTCCAAGGATTTGTCACTCTTTCCTGCTCTGGTAAAACAGTCTAATGATCCAATGATGCCTATTCCCAAAACTTTTCCTATCTGAAGTCATTGTGACTTCATGTCATCCATTTGTCCCCACACCATGAAGGTGCTGTGGATGCTCATGTTACCGTAGTTGTGGAACACTCAAGTCACTTTTATAACTTGAAATATGTGGATTAAAATATGGAGATGTTGACATTAAATGTACCACAGTAAATCAGCTGAAATGAGGATAAACTTTGAGTCTTTCAAGCTGTTTCCAAGTTGTTTTCAAGCATGTTTAGATGTGGCAAAACGTTGTGCTTTTGGTAGTTGTTTCAACACTTGCAGCCACTGAATGTATTTGTGCAGGTAGACATTTATTCTACAGAATGGAACAGAAGTGTTCCAGGCTGTTTGTTTTCAATTTTTTTCTTCCTTATAATTCTTTGTGTACTTTGAATAGGAACACCCAAAGTTTATGGAAATGGGCATTATTTGAAATTGCAAATATTTCTCTCACATGAGCCTAATTTAGGTACAAATCAAATAGCTTTATTTTTTTTTGCTACTTACCTAGATAACCAAAGGTTGCTTTGTTCAATGCAGGACAGCATTGAGTTCAAGACCCATAAAAGTGTATGGAGACTTTTAGTAAAGGAAGGAATAACTAGGTCTCTGTTCTTGTCAGCTACTGTATTCTTAAGCTAGAAACATTCCCAAACCATTCATAACCAACAAGTGAAGATAACTACTGTGTTTAAAGAAAGGAATCTCATAATTAAGTTCCTGTTTTCTTTCTTAAAGTCAAATTAATTCTTCTTGCGAATGCAGTTCTCCTTTTTAGTGCAAGGGTGATCCAATGGTGTATTTGAAATACTGATTCAAGGTTTTCCAATACTTGAATATTTGTAAGGTTTCTCAAATGATTTTAGGATTATTTTGTACAAGTTTTTTTGTCCAAATCAATGCTGAAATTGCTGAAAATGAAAATCATACTAGATCTTTCCAAGAAGACAAAAAGGAAAAAAAGACTTTAAAAATAGTACTATGACAGAAAACGTAAGTATAATGTACTATACCTCAGGGTTAAAATTAAAATGCCTTTTTTCTAAGAACATTATAAATTATCAGTAACTCAGGGAAGTAGACAAGTGAGCTGTTTCTCAATAAACTGCAAGTTTGAATTTGAGTGCTTTGGAGCCATCTTGGTTTTGTTTTTTGTTTTCAGTGTAATGTTAATAATTAGAACATATGCTTGCTGCTGAATAAGTCACGTAGCTGAACAAAAATTCTAGATACTGTACGTTAATTTAAATTTTAGATGTTACTCTGAGGGTCTGGTGTTTATTTCCTTTGGGGGAAAAGGGAATTTCTGATATACTTTTGGTGAATTCAGGTTTCTCTTTACAAGCGATCTGATAATATTTGATACTAAATCTTCTTCAATTGGTAAATAGCTTCCTTACTCAAATAAAAAAGTGCTGAGTAAGTGTTCTTATTAAGCTCATACCTCTGCAGTTCTCTGAAATACTTGATGAACACATTCTGTTTATCATGCAATGAAGTGTATTTCTAATTGTGAAGAGAGGCTGTTTCTGTGTATTTAAAAATGCTATTTTTTTCTGTCTCTAACCTTAGGCTTACATTATTCAAAAGCCATCAAGAACCACAGAAATGATACAGCTTTCCCCATAGGTAGTTAGAAACAGAGCTGTAAGACTGCTCTGTAAACCTCTGTAGTAATTCTTTCATAGGAATCGGCTCTACATCAGCCCCCCCTCCAGTGAACATGTATCGGTCACAAAAAGACACTGCTGGGTCTACAAAGCACAACATACAGCAAACTGTTTTGAATTTTAGAAAACTAGAAAAAGCATTACTGTTCTGTATGTGCTCCTGAGATTCTCACTTGATGTGCAGAAAGAGTTTCTGTGTACCTTAAAGTCTCAGAAACAGCAGTGGAAGGGTTAAACAGAACTATAATTCACATACAGTTTAAGTTATTGTGCATAAGCAAAAATGAAAATGACTTTAATGGAAATATAAATGTACTTCTATCCAAGTTTGATATCTGCCTCACAGCTGATATAATGATGATTTTATAGTTCTGATGAAGGCTGCATCAACTGTCTATGATCATGAAAATGGAATAGCATTTTTTTCTTTTCTAGTCCTCAAAATATATGTTCCATTTCAGCAAAGTGTTTCTCAAAGAAGCAATAGGACTTCTGTGAACTTACTGAAGCCTCTCTAAATATTGGGTTTCCTTAAATATCACTATACTGTTCAAATTGAACTTTTTTGCTATGGATACAGTAGGTTGCTATATTTATTTTCTAGCTTGATCACTATTTTTTGCCTTTTTTAATAAATGTTCAGTATGTGATCATTATACATGTTTTAAACAGTCAGATTCCACTATACAGCAGCCTCACTATGTATGTTTGGGGCAAGAAGTTTGCAGTAGGAAGCATGTTACATTTTTACTCTATTTAACTTTAATTGTTTTTCCACGTTTCTCCTGTGTGATTTGAATATTGCATTCCTTTTTATTGGAATCTTTAAGGATTTCTCATGAATACTTGTCCTTGTCCTGCACGTTTACAGTCACTAAGCCCAAGCCTGAGGACAGAAATACCATTTAATGCCTGTTCCACAGGGAGTCTGTGCTCGTCTGGAATATACTGGACTACAAAGTCAAGGAAACAGTGTTCAGCCTGGATGATTTAAACACACAGTTTACCAAATGCTTTTTCTTTCTAGCATCCAAAGCTATTCTCAAACATCACTGCATGAAACATACTTCATTTTTTTCATCTCATTTGCTTTGATCAGTTCAGACCTCAGTTTCATTTGAGAATAGGAATAATTTTCTGTAGCAGTTAGTGTATCAAGAGTAAAGTAGTAAATTTAATGATATTATCAAAATGTGAATATAGTAAGCTAAAGAACTATGATCTCATTATAGTAAGTCTCTGATACATTGCTGTATTATTCATTAATTCTTCCTTGTGTGCAGTGAAATAGTTATTTGGGAAAGGAGCTATCTCTGTCTGTCCTTGGAACCATTAGAATATTTCCAACTCACATAAATAAAATTACTTGGTAATTTTAAAAATTCTGAGATATATTTGGCATTAAGAAAACTCCTGACTTCATTCTTTGGATTTTTTCTACTTCACTGCTGTCCATGTTAGTTTGTCTTATGCATTAAAGATTAGCCCAGATATCACATGCTTTAAAAACATGTTCGTAGTGTGGTGGAACAGGAGTGCTAATTAAAGTAGCAGATGAGAGTTCTTTAAAGACAACCTAGTATATGTGGAGTAAGATTATGACAGCTTCTTTCCCTATCCTTGAAAAGGGAATGATTCAAATTTCATACTGGACAATCTTCAGAGTTTTTCTCACTTCCCAGAGACTCTGAGGCCATTGCTTTTATTACTTAGGAACTTTTATATTCTTTTATACCCTGTAGTATGACATCTGTGCAAGTAAAAGGAATAAAGCTTAAATGCAAGTGAATGTTAGTTCAAAGTTAAGTTACACTGATGAGTCTGGTTTATTTGTAACCTACTTTCCTATTTTGTGACATAAGAAGGGGACAGCTAACAAATGGGCAAATAACTTCAGAGAATTTTCTGAATTAAACTATTTCCTTCAGAAACCTATCCATTAATTGAATTAAAGACAAAATTGCTATGTTTTAATCGCTAACGTATCATGTTAAACACATCTAACGCTTTTGCTTGATTTGTGATTCTCTTGCATAACAAAATAAGCTTCTAATTTTTTTGTGAGGCGTGTCTTTGAAAGTCTATTTAGCTGAGCATAACAATGGACAAAATCAGTTTGACCTTTCTAAGTCTATAACCACCGTTTATGTACGGATTTCTTACCATAACTAGAATAACTATAGAGCAGATGTACTACTCAATCATTAACTTTTATATCATAAATTATTCAAGCCAGTTACTTGACTTTTAATTTTACTAGAAATATGTAAGAATCCACATGCACGACTGAAACATTCAACAACTTACAGTATATAAAGACAGATCTAGTGTTGATGTAAAATGACCTCTTTGAAATGTTTGTGAGCTTTCTAATCGATCACAACAGTGTATGCATCATTCTCACAACACATCTGTAACAATACAGTAGCAAGCCAGGACATAATTGCTCTAAATTACTCAATTTAAGTTATTTGAGCTGTACAAGCGATTTTTTAGTATGCCCTGGCTTTGATCCTCCAGAAACTTTTATAGACGTGTTAGCACACGTTTCAAAAGTTTAGAAGTTAGAATGTATGGAAAGACGTTATGTTGCTTCACTTTATTCTTTATTTACATGATGAACAGTTCTGCCCCAAAGTCTAATTTTACAGGGCAATCTACATTTCATTTTTAATTTCTGGTTCTGTGTAACGGTTTGGTAATCCAGAATTGCTGAGGTATAAAATATGAAGCTGAAAGGTGCGGTAGGGGAATCCTTTGCACCACAGAAACTTCAAATTAATTCCCATGCATGTATGGGAGATAAGTGGTCCATAGATATAAAAGCAGAAGGAATGCTTAGATCACTTCATCCAACCTACTGCGTAACATGAGTCGTGTGTTGATGCCTGTAGACTGAAGTTCAGCTATATCTTGTACTTTATCTGAATATTCTGAGATGTAATTTAACATAAAGAAGCCTATTTCTTCCATCCTTAATCATATGTTTAGCTATTTGCATCACTTTGAGCAGTTTTCAACATACCTAGTAAACTTCATGCCTCAGAACCAGTCACACACAGATGCCATCAGTGCCAACTACAGACATGTTACAGTCTACTTGCTTGTTTAGATATAAGCAGTTTTATTAGGCAATTTAACCATGATGTTACCTTGAGGGTTTCAGTTTTTACAGTTACCTACCAAAAACCTCAGTCCTTTCAAATTACTACCTCCCTGGATAGAGTCCTTCCTCTTGCATGTATGGCCCTTGTCTTTGAAGGTGCAATTTTATTTTTGGCTGGTTTAAAATGACTGTTATGTGGTTTATCTCAGCTGAACAAGCTGTCCATAGGGTTTTGTCGGTTACTTGCACTTTTCATTGTTCTCCACTCCCCTAGACTTCTGGTCTTCTGAAAAATTGAGTAATTACTTTTTCTACCAGAAAACTAACAAGTGTTTTGAATAGCATAGGGCTAGGAGATGATCACTGCAAGACCACCTTGAAAAACACTATTTGATGACTTACTGCGCAAAATTACATTTTGAAACATATCTGTTAAATCCATCTAACATTGATCTATCATTGTTCTAGTTCTGTAATCAAAATGTCAGAGGTCTGTATCAAATGCCACAGAAATCTGTGTAAATTGCAACATTGCTATTACGTTGTTCTGCTAAACTTGTAATCTCAAAAATGTCAGATTAGTCTGATGGTGTCTCGTTACCATAAGCACTTGTTGATTGACATTAATTACACATCCTTTATTAAAAAGTACCAAATTTATTATGTCCGGGGCTGGTGTCAGGTTTACATGCCTATAATTACCTAGATTACTTCATATAAATCTGCCCTAGATTATGATATGATGTGGTTTTGTTCCTGTAAAGTCATTCTTATAAAACTCTAAGTGCTGTTTTTGTTTTTATTTTACTTTGCCACCAGTGTGATTTCTAAGTGTATGTTGGTGGTGTGGGGAAACAGCAAATAAAATAGCAGACTTAGAGTAACCTATCAAGGTGCTGTAATTAAATTAGTGTTGTGTGGTTTTTTTTTTTTGCTAGACCTTTAAATTAATGTACTTCGCATTTTTACCTGTAATTGCTATTACCTCAAATGCTTGAATAGTGAAGAAACAAACAAGGGAGTTGACTTTTTTTATGTATTTAAAGGTCCATGATATGTTGTAGAGTTCTTTACATTGTAGTTGCAGATTATTTCAACTCAATTTTAACTTCCCAGTTACCTATTTAGGAAACTATAATTAGATCTTTGTTTTGCAGATATTCTCAAAGTAACCTCATTCTGGAGTCGATCAATGTTTCATTTATAAAGAAATTCTGTTATTCATTCTTTACAGCAGAAAAATCAATGATAGGTGAAGAACTGAATTATAAAATAGAATTAATTCTATACGAAGACAGAAAAAATGAATTATTTATCTTGGGGAGAAAACTAAAGGCTTTTATTATTAAGATCTATCCTCATCTTAAAAAAAAAAAAAAAAAAAATTCACTCTTCCCCAGTAGAAATACATTACATTCCACAGTATGTTGGACACTTTTTATGGGTCACAGAAAAGTATCAAAGCCTACCATCAGCAAACATCACAAGTATGATTTAGATCAATTGGTTACATATTGCACAAAAATTGTTCTTTTAAAGTATTTTTAAGAAGCTATAATTTTTAAACAATGTATAATTTTGTGGATCATAAAAAATGTAAAGCTGAGGTCAGGCCAGGCCCTTGGATCTGTTCTTCAGTTTTCTCAATATCACCCACGAAGAATTCCTTATTGTTTTTGTAAGCTGAAATTACGTAGACATTCTGGCAAACCCAAAGGGGCTTGTGTATTTGTACTCTGTATTGAGTGGTTTCAGGAGGTTTAGTTCATCTTTCCTCTGTTGCAATCCTCAGTATTCATATGTGAGGAAATGTCACAGTTTTGTAGAAGATCAAACAAACTATCTTGAAGATTATAATGCCTTCAAACACATTCTTTGCTCTTTGATGTTCTTCTTAAGTTGTTAACTCTGCTACTGAAGGGGGGGGGGAACCACCTTTGTTACTCATTACTTTTTGCATCTCCAGAAAACCTTGTCTGAAAACATGAGCATTAATTGTGCTTTCAGAGATTTTTTTTTTCCAGTGTCTAATTTTGTCTTTTGTGAATAATTACTTTGCATCATCATTCTCAGCTGCTATGTTTTGTTGGTCTTTTGAAATAGCCTTTAGAAAATAGGCAGTTCTTCTGAGCACATCTTCACATCTCCTGCAATAAGAGCTCTTGAAAATGTTTTCAAACACTGTAGATGCCTCATCATTTTTGAGGCAGTTTCAGGTGAGCTGAAGATCTGTCCTCTAACAGGAATTGTTGAGAGTTTTTGCAAGACCAATATCTTAGATTACCAAGTCAACAGCTTTTCTGTTGCAATGGCCTTGGATTTGTTGAAATAGCAGTTAATGTCTTAAACGATCATTTTATATCCTTCTTGAGACAGTATCAAGGACCCAATTTTATGGAAAGTGAGCAGAGCCATCATGCGACCAAATCCTGCATCATTCGCAGCCTCTGTAATTCCATTGCCTATGTCGAAAGGGAGATAGTATCAGCAAGCCGAAACTGAATGGAAATGCCCCTTTTATACTTCTGAGATTCTACTTTTAGAAATGTCTGGAAAACATGTCAATGATGCACTGCAGTGAGGAACTCTCTATCCATGCTGCGGTAGCTGTCATAAAGAAGTGATAACAGTAATGTTGCTTCACTGTCCCAAGTTTGTAACATCCTTTTTTTGGCCTGACTGTGCCTGCTTCCAGTTGTTACGAGGTTCAAAACAACTACAGGGAGATTCTTTGTTGCACGGTGCACACTTACCTTGTGGAAGTCTTTACCATGATGCATTGTGGAAGTTACAATGGTGTGGTAGTTTTACTCAGGTGGGCTGCCGAGCTCCACCACAACTGCTCTCTCACTCCCCCTCCTCAAAGAGGAACAGGGAGAAAATATGATGAAAAGGGCTCAACCCTTGAGATAAGGACGAGGAGATCGTGTCAGTAATTATCATGACAGGCAAAACAGACTCAGCATAGGGAGATAGTAAGATTTATTGCCTATTACTAATAAACTAGAGAATTGAGAAACAAAGGAAAGAAATCAAAAGCACCTTCCCCCCCATCCACCCTCTTCCACCTCCTCCCCCTGAGCAGCACGGGGGAATGGGGGTTATGGTCAGTCTATAGCGCTGCTTCTCCGCCGCTCCTTCTCGGTCACTCTCGTCCCCTGTGCTGTGGGGTCCCTCCCACGGGATGCAGTCCTTGGTGAACTGATCCGGCATGGGCTGCCCACGGGCAG